>NC_062228.1:4032756-4352372 GCF_902686445.1 Sciurus carolinensis
CCAGCTCTGCCTCCCTCCGGTGGGGAGCCCTTTTGTTTCTGCTCCTGTGAATCCCTCCAAAACCCCAAACCCACCAAAGTACTCGTGTCCTTTGCAAAAGACATGAACAAATACAGAAAAGTAGAAGAAATGGCATCTCAATCCTAGAGCGCTGAGATACCAGCAAGGCACATCCAGGTAGAAGGATGTGGTAACAGGATCTCTAATCGCTGACACTGCTAATAGTAAATGCTAACTAGCAGCCCAGTTCTGAGGTCAGAGTCATTAAGACACGGTTTCATCTCACCTAACAGCATCCCAGGGAGTGGCACAGCAGAATGCAGTGCCACCCGACTGATCCCTGAGCCCACTGGTGCCCCAGGGCACAGTGTTTTGTCTTCCTCCAAATGGTCACAGGAGGGACCCCACTGATCACAAACCATGCCCTGCAAACGTGACCCTGCAAAGGCTGTGCCACTCCCCGCCACCTGAGGGTGTGCCATGCATGCTCAGTCCATGTCCTACACCGGCCAGTCCCTGGGGCTAATCTGTCCTGGATCTCACACACCAGGGTGCTCTGTGTGGCTCCACTTGCTCCAGCCACAGCTACATCAGAGCATCAGAGCAAAGTCCTCTTTGCAGCAACGTCCCCGGGCAGCACAGAACCCCACTGGCCACTATGCTCCTCGGGTGCCTGCCCACCCCTCAAAGGCCTGGGTTCACCCTTAATCCTGTTCTTCACCCCCATGCCCTACCTTTTCAAAGCTCCCTGATTCCTCTGCATCCCTGACTTCTGACCTGAACTGGAAGCTAACTGCTCTGTGTGTGTGTGTGTGGGGGGGGGCACTGGGGAGAAAGCAGGTGTCAGGCAGAGGTGGGGCTGGGGATCACCTTGTTCTCCAGCCTCCCAATCAGGTCTGCCAGCCGGCTGATCTGGGCTTCCAGACCCTCCTCCTTCGGGTCCCCGGTGGCTGAGAAAGAGAAGCACAGACCTTGGTGGTGAGCAGGGCCAGGCCTAAGGGGTAGTGGGGCAGCCAGCCTCCCCAGGCCCCATCTGGGCACTCAGAATTCCTGAGGCTGCTGGGGCAGGTCCCTCCCACCCCAGGGACTTGGCTCTCTCACCAGATGGCAGGCTCTTCCCTGGCTCCGTGGCCATGAGCTTGTGGTTGGGAGCGTGGAGAGGAGAGGGGCTTCCATACCAGGTGCCCGTGCCACTGTGGCCAGGTTTGCTGTGGTTCTGTCTGTAGTATAAGTGGGAAACAGACAATGACGACAGTTGAAGGACCCTGGACACATCTCGCAGCTTCAGTGGGCACTTATTAAGCACTGGCTGTGGCTGCAGTGTACGGCGTGCACCCTGTGGACCCCCATTCCCTTGGAATGGGCAAAGAGGAGGACACAACGCCCACACAGCAGTTGATGCGGCCAAGTCCATGCAACTAAGTCCATGCAGCTAGCCAGGGTGGAGCCAGGGCTGAAGCTTGGCGGCGCTCCAGGACTCCCGAGGAATCAGGCACAACCCTGGCAAGGCTGAGGCAGATGCCCACCTCGTGCCCAGCAGCTCAGGGCTTCCACAGGCACCTGCTGGGCCCAGATTCGGCAGATACCAAGTCCCTCTCCCTGCCTCACTACACGTCAGGGGTTTGTGCCCTCTGGTGTGGGGGACCCGGGTTTGCACTAGGAAGACCCCCCCAGAAAGGGAGTCCTAAAAGACATTGAGAGTGGGGTGCCAAAGGACAGAGCCATGATCCTGACCGCAGTCAGGCCCTCTCCTGTCCCTGTACCCCTCCCCCACGCACAGACATGGGGCCCACCTGGCACTGCACACAGATCACCAGGCACTGTCCCCACATGCAGCAGGGACTTTGAAAAATGCCTGAGGAACACCTAAATCCTCATGTGCAAAGGGGTGCTGGAAACAGACCCCAGGAATGCAAAGTGCACGCTCACTCGGCTGCACCCGACTGCAGGCTGACACCCCATGGCGAGCGTGGCTGCCTTGGGCATTCTGGAGTGTCTCCTGTGAACCCTGAGAGCTCAGCCAGGCTCTCCCACGTGATGGGGCAGACTCGACCCCCCGAGGGAGAGAAAAGGCCGCAGGCTTCGAGGTGTCAATCAAGGCATCTCCTCAAAGCAGCAGCAGACTGCATCCCTTGCACCTCGAAGGGCTGAGTGGGAGGCCCCGCTGGGGATCTGAACCCACAGCCGTGGGGCTGTGCTGGAACACAACATCCTGGGGGGCTGCCTGGGGTGGGGAAACAGGATGGCCCCTGGGACCCAGGGCTGGGGCCAGCCGGGAAGATCACTCAGAAAACCCTGTGCCACGGCCCGGTGAAAACGGTAGGTTTTGATCAAGAGTGAAAACAAGACACGGGAAATCCAGGTGTCATCTTCCAGAGTGGTGACTGTGGCTCTCAGAATCACGGCTGACTACAGACACAGAGCTCCGCCTCAGTCAGGGCACCGTCACCAGCGGCAGTGTCCCGTGCCTGGGAATCTGTCCTTGGGTGTCCAGGAGCTCAGGACAGTCAGCAGCCTTCACGATCACATCTGTTTGGGACCAGCTCCATGCCAGCTGGGAGGCACCTCCAAACCCCACCCACGTCCTGGCTGCCCTGTGCCAGAGGCTCACTGGAGAGGGGCACCAGCCCCTGGCAGCTGCTGTTACCCGTGCAGATTGTTTCCGCTCTGCACTGGCATGTCAGCTGCTCTGGGCAGAACTGGGCAGAAGGGTTTGCCTCAACTCGGGGCAGCACACAGGTGGGCTTGTGTCCCCGGGCTGGCGCAGCTGAGTGAAGGAAGAAAGCACCCATCTCCAGGATCTGGGCATGCGGCCTCAACACGGCACCATGAGGGGACCCCGGGTGCTTCCCGGTGCCACCCAGGGCAGGAACAAGTCCTCACTGAACACTGAGGGACACTGAGAAAATCATTCCACCTTCACGTCTCCTCCAGTCCTCCCAAGAGAGCTTGGGTTTGCTTCTACCCCATCTTCAGATGGCCAGTCCCTCTGCGGGCGAGGAGGTAAGGGCCTGGGACTCACACAGGCAGGTGCTTGTGTCAGCTACTCCCTCTACGCCATGTGGCACTTGTAACCATAGAGAATGGGCCAGACAACAGGGTATTCTGCACCAACAGTGAGTGCCACGGGAGGTCGCAAGCCTGAGGGGTCTCAATGGCACCTTACCCTCCCTGCACTGGCCCTGGGCGAGCGCACACCAGGCGTGCTTCCCGGGGCATCCCGCCTCATCGCTCCTCACAGTGACTGAGAAGTTGGGTATATAGTCACCCCCATGCTGCTGCTAGGGGATGCAGAGGAGCCCCCTGCCCAACGCAGCAGGCTGGCCTGTGCACGGCACACCCCAGGTGACCCTGCAGGGTCCCATCCACGCACCGGATCTGGCTGGTCTGCTCTTCGATGGCCTCTACCGCACTCTCCACAGAGCTAAGCAGCGACTGGATCTGATTGGCTGTCTCCTTCAGGAGGAAGCGGGTCACAAACTGGTCTACGTTGCTCCCGCCCTCGTACACCTGCAGAGGGAATGGAAGGGACCTGGAAGGGGCTGGGACAGAATGTGGATATGGGGTCTGGCACAGGAGTTGGGAGACACCTGGGGTGAGTGTCCTTGCTTTGCAGAGGAAAGGGGAGACTCCACAGCCTCCTGCATCTTGGAGGCTATATAGTATCCAAGACAAGGCACGAGTTCAGAGACCAAGGTCTGAACCCTGGTTCTACCACTTACCAGTGCTGTGGCCTATTGGAGCATAACAGGGTCACTGTACTCTCTTATGAGTTGTAATGAGGTTTCAATGACAACATTTCTATAGAAAAATGCTCAGTACAGTACCCGTCACACAGTAAATAATAAACAGCTGGTATGATAAGGCGGGTGGTGGTGATGGTGGTGGTGGTGGTGATGGTGATGGTGATGGTGATGGTGGTGATGGTAATGATGGGGTGGTTGTGATGGTGCTGGTGATGGTCATGAAGATGGTGATGGTGGTGGTGATTGTGATGGTGATGGTGGTGAAGGTGGTGGTGATGGTGATGGTGGTGATGGTAATGATGGGGTGGTAGTGATGGTGCTGGTGATGGTCATGAAGATGGTGATGATGGTGGTGATTGTGATGGTGATGGTGGTGGTGGTGGTGGTGGTGATGGTGGTGATGGTAATGATGGGGTGGTAGTGATGGTGGTGGTGGTGGAAATGACCATGGTATTGCTGGTGCTGGTGGGGGCAGTGGCTCCAGCAATGATTCATGTGGTGCTGAAGTTGCTAAAGCAGATAGAGCATCAGGGAAGAACCTGTCATAAACTTGGTTCCCTCCTTCCTCCTCCAAGGAGAATTCTTTGGGCTCTGGAGTTTCATGTTGCTACGGAGAAATGACGAAGAGACTCAAATGCAGCCAGAGGGTTAAAGTGGAGCCCCAAAGAAAGAGGCTGAGGCTCAGTGCTCAGAGGAGTGGGAGGGAGGACGGCGAGGGCTTGCTGCAAGCTGGCTCCATGGCGTGGGGCAGAATCTCTCCCCTGTCCTGAGTCCCCAGCGCTGACTTTTCTCAGCCCTGAGATTCCTTTGGCTGCAAAAGTCTCCACAGTAGGTGGAGGAAGACTCGGCTCATCCAAGCCCTCGAGAATGAGAAGACAGCAACGATGCTGCTCAAACCCGCGTTCTCCCAGCCCCCGAGGTCCTGCCTTCCCGGGCCACCCGCTCCGGCACCTTGGAATCCTGCCCAGTTCCTGGCAGGGAAGCAAGGGAGAACAGGGCTCTCAAGGAAAGCAAATTAAACCATCCATCACTCTGACTGGGAATTAATTAGCAATAATTGAACAATGGGAAACGCAGCTGAGAGACAGAGGCTGAGGGGTGAGGCAGAGGCGGGGCGGGAGCAGGGCGCAGGCGGGTAGGGCACAGACTAGAACGTCCCGTCCCAACACTGGCCAGGGCTGTGGGGCCAGGCCCCAGGGGAGAGGGATCAGCAGCCTGGCACACTGCAGTGACCGATTATCCTCCCTAGCGGACAGCTGGAGCCACACACCATCCAGTGGGCAACAGACTCCAGACAAATGAACAAGAAGACTTAACTTGGTAGAAAAATATGGACCACCAAGGAGAAGGCTGCTGGAGGGGTGCAGCCGGAAACCAGCTGCCATGTGTTCAAAGCGCCCAGGCTGGGGATGAGGACAAGTGGGCGGGTCTGTGAATGCCAAGGAGTGCAGGTGGGCCCTCGAGGGGGAGCAGATGAAGCCTTCCAGATTTCTTCTCCACCACAGCTGAGGCCTCAGCCAAGAGAGCAGCGCTGCGGATTCCAGGGGGAGAACGAGGACTAGCAACCCCACGCCCAGCCGACACGTCACTCACCTGCAGGACAACGGGGACACTTAGAAATCTGCACATCTCTGAAATGGTCACCAGATGAGCATCTTCCTGGCAAAGAATGCTCAAGAGCTGTGGAGGCTTGAAGCCCTGCACAGGGAAGTTGTGACCAGAGAACCTGTGACCACTCAGATCAACCCGCAGGTCACAGGGTCCCGGAGTAGAGAACGCTAACCTCCAACCGTCTAACTTCGGTGGCCCTGCATCAAGTCGGTAAACCACGGAAAAAATGGCCCCAAATCTCAAAAATTCCTTCAGTCCCAAAAGGAACACGAAGCATTTTGTATTAGCCAAGTATAAAAAATGCGATTAAGGGTGTCCAGCGTAATAAAAATGCCACTAGTAAAATGACGATGAGGATTTTTAACTTCTAAGTCCCAATCAATAAACAGCAGTCCATCAAGAGAAAGAAGGAGAGAGACGAGGAAGAGTAAAACATGGGAGACTGAGTGCTCACAACAGCAGCCAGAGCAGAGTGCTGGCCAGAGGCCATGTGGCCGCAGCCCAGCATGAACATGCAGTGCAGGGTCCCCAGGGTATGCAGGGTCTACAAAGAGCTGTGCAGAGCTTCTGTGGCCACTTTTTTTTTTTTTTTTTTTTTTTTTTTTTTTTTTTTTGCGGTGCTGGGGATTGAACCCAGGGCCTTGTGCTTGCAAGGCAAGCACTTACCAACTGAGCTATCTCCCCAGCCCTCTGTGGCCACTTTTGATCAACATCACCGTGGACAATGAGGAAGTGTGACGCAGATGAGGAGGCACTCGGCCGCCCAGGACACGCCAGTTAGATCCCACTGGTGGGAACTTGTGCAGCTGTGGGACGTGTTAGGAGCCTCAGACTGATCAGGACGCCTTGCCTCTGATGGTCTACACTCCACAGAGCAACAGGCGGACACACTCGCATGTCCAGGACACCAGCTTCAGGGACGCACCACAGCAAAAACTTGGAAATAACCGAGTGTGTCCAACAGTCGAGGAAGAATAAGTCAGTCCAAACAGGAATATTTAAAGGCATGCTCTGAACATTTTCAGTGACATGGGGGGACTGCTAAAATATCAGGTAAGAAGCAGAAAATAAAATTTTCTAACAGAATGAAATAAAAAAAAAATCAAAGAAATGCGCATGGAAAAAAAGGCACGAAAAGGTAAAAAAAACTACAGTGTTCACGGGGGTGGGGTGCTGGGGTGGGGGTGATCTAGGACGGTCACACACACGTCCTAAAGTCTACAGATCGAATACCCACCAATGACAGAGCAAACATATAACGCAGTCTGTGCGCATCAAACCTCACGGCTAAGGATGTAGAAAGGGAACACTTCAGGAACACAGATCACAAGAGGACAGGTCAGTGAGGAGCGAGCTCTCCACGTCCCACAGGAAGGACAAGGTAGGCCACGGTGGGCAGGGATGCGAAGGACCTCACCCTGCAAGCCTCTGAAACAGGCACAAAGATCCCTGTGTGTCTTGCCTAGGACACTTTTTGAGACCACCTGAGAGTGATCCTGTTGTGGCGTTGCTTTTACCACCCCGGATGCAGAAAACCCGGAATAACACGGATCTCGCTCTCCCAGACACGCTGGCGGATTCAGTGCAACTGACGGCGATCCACCCATTTGGCACTGTCCACAATTCACTGCAGAACTTCCAGCTGCGTGTGTGCACACACACTTGCGCGCGCACACACACACACACACACACACAAACAGGTGTTCTTTGGACCCTAAAGGAGTGAGTTCTGACATCTTACTGGTTTTCCCATTAATTCATGAATTACAAAAAATCTTTGATGTGTATGTTTTAATATTTGTAGAAAATATCTTGTAACAGTATATAGTTTTTTTTTTTTTAACAGTATATATTTCTTAACGAAGAAAGGAGACTCTTTTCAAATTTGGTATTCTGCAAGGAGTATCCATGTTTTCCAAGATGGTTATAAAAACAGATAAAATATGATGTGATGAATTTACCTCCATACATCACAAAATAGAGGAAAAACTTACTGGTCCACTTGGTTTTATCACAGTAAGAAGAAAAATGAACAGGAACATAGCAGACTATTCAGAGAACAGTGGGACTGAAAATAAGACACATGAAAATCCATTGTGGCTGCACATATGTCATTCAAAGGTCCAACTATTATTAAAAAGCGTGTAAGCATTCTGTTTCACAAATGAAGGGGAAAAACCACACCAGCCACAACCGCAAACCCCAGGAACAGGGAAGGAAACTGTAACAACTACACACACATTCGAAAACATACCTTGAAACTTAAATAAAAGTGATGGGTTGGTTGTTAGAAACCATTAGTTCAATCAGGTATGACTCTGTCAAATACAAGATTTTAAAATGTAGGAAGTGGGATCAAATTTAAAATAAGACCTGAGCAGTAACAGTAGATGTTTTATTGTTCTTATTCTGCACCTGTTTTGTGTTGAACAGTGTTTGAGATTTTTAAAAAACAGTCAGTAGACCATACCACATGTAACTGATCATTAAAACCAAACACATCCTTGGCAGTTGTTTAAAAATATACTAAAATGAACATAAAAAGTTTTTAAAAAATTTAACAAAAACAAGGTCGGCCTTAAAGTACCTATTAAAACACGCCCTCCCCTGCTGGCACCTGAGCCCAGGAGCACAGATGAATTCTATTTTTGAACAGAAAAATGATCCCGTGCTCGGGAAGCTGACTCATGCACAGAAGACGCTCAGAAGCCCCTTGTAAGGCACCCGAGACCATCACGGTCTCTGCTCCCAGAGAGAGGGAACACTTGGTCAGGGACGAGGACCCGGCAAAGTGACCGAGGAAAAAGTTCCGCTGAGGCTTTACCACAGGGAGCTACAGACTGTTCAATATGAGAGTCCAAAAATAGAATCCACCCATCCATAGCTGGAGCAAAACCGTTTGATCATTAAAAAAACAAACCAGCACAGTGGCATCTGAGGAAGCTCGCCACCCTCCTAGGACAGCGTTTAACAAAGGGAGGGCAGGCGTGGCTCTTCAGCAGGCTGGAGAGGCTGCTAAAATAAGAGCTGGTATTAATATCCTAATTAGTGGAAAAATCCTAGAGCAAGGATTGAACATCCGAGCACAGGGCGGCTGGGGCGTCAGCGCGCACCTTAGAATCCAGGGAACACCACGCACCGGGGTGCCAGGCGGCAGCGCGACCTGCAAGTGGTGCTGGTGACGAGGGTGCCTGAACGCACACGGTCGGCCGTAGCCAGCGGACACGAGGGAAGAGAGCCACCCATGGGCTGCACGGAGAAATGGCAGCCACCACCTCGAGGACCTCAAGGACCTGGGCACCACCCCAAGGCCATGGGGGCACCACCCCAAGGCCATGGAGAGCAGCCCCCACCACGGTGCACGGCTCCAGGGGACCGCCCAGGCTGGTCTGCGCTCACCAGGGACATTAAACCCCTTTCCTGGATGGGGGCCTGCAGCCCCAGCCTGGGGGCCTGACCAGGGACCAACCCATGCCCAGATGAGGAGAGAGGGGCCACAGAGGGCCCCTGCTGCCCGTGGCAGCCTCACCAGGGCCATCTGCAGCTGGCCCAGAGTCCCTGCTGACCAGGGCCCTCATCGCGCTTCAGGACAGAAGATGCTCTAAAGACGGACGCGAACAGGAAGTCATTCTACGACAGTCTTAAAATACGCTTTAGAAGGGCAGGTCTCAAAGCAGTGCCAGGCTAGGGCAGAAGCGGCACAGCGGACCAGCGCAGGCTCTGGGTAGGCCAGGAGGGGTCTGAATGTGTGCCCAGTGACCAGGCAGCACCGAGCAACATTCCGATGGGGCCTTCACCTACGCCGGGGCGTACATACAACAGGTGCCTAATGATGAAAACTGCCGATCACGCTGCTCTGTGCAGGCCCTGTGCTAAGCGGCTGTCACACAGTCCTCTCCAGGGCAAGAAGACGGAGGTTCCCATTTCACAGATGGAGACTGAGGCTCAGAAAGGGAAGCAATTGGCTCGGGCCCTCCAGCCAGGTGTGCTGGACTTTGTCAGTCCAGCTCCCGGCCTCAGCCAGCAGGCAGCTTGGCCCTGAGTTCTGGGGGGCTGTAGCCCCAGCTGTCCCCTTGTGGGACCCCTCCAGCTCCCTCTTGGTGGGCCTGGACTGTGTGCCCAAGCAGTTGCCTCCTGTCCCTGCTGACCAGCCCTTGGCTGCCCTCCTGCCCCATGGGCCCATCTTGCATGCCACCTCTTGCCAGGCCCCTGCCTCAGTTTCCCCTCTCGTCAGCCTGAGGCTCTGGCTGTGACCCTGGTTGGGTTCACTTTTTGCACCCTGTTTCCAGAGCTCTGGAATGGGAGGTGAGACAGTCACCCACAGGGGCCGACTGAGGGTCAAAGGAGACTGAGTGTGGGGCTCTGTGTAAGGGCCAGCCTCCCGCAGGGCCTTGGGACACTTTCTGTGCCTCTTCCCTGTGGATGCAGAGAAGGAAGCAGTCTGTGTCCTCGCAGGCTGCCCAGAGGGCGTGGAGACGGGGCACAGGCTGCCCGTGACTGTCAGGGCTGCAACGGAGGAGGCACAGAGGACCCAGAGAAGGTACGTGGCACCCAGCCTGCAGCCAGGCTCCACTGCCCTGTCCCCGTCCTCCAGGGTGGACAAGAGGCGGCAGGACTGTGGGCAGAGCCCTCGCTTTGCAGACGCCTCTCCCAGCGCCCCACATTCCACAGCTGGGCGTGAGCCTCCCTGCCTCTCCAGTCCTCTCGTACGAGGCCCCATTGGGGTCTGGGGTCACGTTCAGGTGCAAGAACCCCAAGGCACCTTCCGGTCTCATAAGCCTGCTATGGAAGGCATGAGCCTGCCAGGCATGGCACCTGCCCAAGGACCCTCGGGAGGATGGTGTCACAGCTGCTGCCCGTCCTGGGCCAGCGTGACTGTGAGAAGGGGCCTCACACTGCAAACCAGATCCTGCCTGGACAGGACCGTTCACCAAGCTGCTCTGCTCACTCCACAGTTTATCTGAGCTCCCTCCAGGAGCCCCAGCAAAGCCCGACCCTGGCACTTGTCACCACACAACCAGGTACCTGGGCAATGACACTCAGGAAAACCTGGAACCAAAAAAGCACCAGGCCCTGGACCTGCAGGGCACGGCCACGCCCACTGACCTTCTTGGTGTAGCCCATGGCCTTCAGCACAGAGTGATTCAATGTCTCCAGGGAGGCCAAGACGTCCTCATAGTCTCCCATGTGGTCCACAAAGTAATCTGGATGGGGAGGGCAAAGGTCAGGGGTCACATGGGATTCTGCCCGTCACACCAGGCCCCCCAAGCCTGCCTCGCCCTCCTCTGGGCCCTCCCCGGCCCTCCCCGCACCCCCTCTGGGGTACTGCATGGCCAGGCACCTACCACACAGCTCCTTGGTGTCCACGTGGCTGGGGAGAGGGAGAGAGAGAGTCAGCGGCCCGTCCTTGCCCCCCACGTGCAGCCTGCCCCACATGAACCACACGCCATGCCCTCGCGCCCTCTGCATCCTTCAGAAGGGAGTGGGCAGCAGTGGGGCCATCTGCCTGCCTGTCCTCATCTTGAAGACCACAGGTGACGGTGGCCCTGAGGCGGGGCGGGAATGGAGGGACCTTCACAGGCCGACTTCCGATGGGGCCCCGCCCAGGTGTCCTGGCCACACTCCAGCGTCATGGGCAGACTGGAGAGGGTTCAGTTAGCCGCAGGGGTAGCAGCGGGGCCGAGGCTGGAGCTGGATGGGATCCCTGTTGAGGCAAGCGGCTCAACACCACGTCCGTGCCGGGGAGAAAGCAGGAGGCTGCGGCTCAGGTGGGGTCAGAACTGAGGACGTCACGGTCAACTCCCACTCTCACCATCCCCGCGTACTGGGCAAGACTGAGGGCCTCGCCCTGCTGGGCCAGGTTGCTCAGAGAAGACCAATTTTGTGACAGTAGCCCATGCAGAACAACCTGTCCACTCCCCACACCATCCCGGGCAGTGACAGCCACGTGGATCTGACTGTTGGAGGAGCAAGTCTGGGGGTCTGTGGGCCCCTGCCTGATGGGGGCTGGGAAACGGAGGTTCGCTCCTGAGGAGAAGGAAGCGCGGCTCTCGGGCGCTCGGGCTCACTTGGTGCTGTCCGCGTCGATGGTGCGGAAGAGGCCCTCCAGCTCCTCCTCGGCCAAGACGCCGTCCGCAAAGAAGAGCCGGAACTCCTCCAAGGACAGCTTCCCGTCATCTGCGAGGGGCAAGACAGCAACACAGCTGGCGTCCACAGAGAGCTGGCCAGACCCAGCGCACAGGCCGCTCCACCGTGGCCAGGGAGCTCCGGTCTGGGTGACCACGCCCGCTGCGCTGGCCCCAGCCTGGCCGGGAAGCTCCGCTGGAGATCAGCCCCCCACCCATCTGGTTCCCAGTTAATCAGCAGCGTCCAGTTCGGAGAATCAGGCTCCCCAGCTAATGCACAGACCGACAGACTCGTGCCTCCCAATCCCCAAACCAACAAACGCCACAACGGCTAGTTTGCTGGGGCTCACGAGGAAACAGCATTAGGAGCAGGGTCTGCCCGGCCAGGCGGCCTCATTTGCGCCTCTGCCCATCTCAGCAAGCTGCCCAGCAGAACACCAAAGATCAGGTGGCGCCCGAGCCCGTAGCCCGACAAACGCCACACTCTACAGCTTCCCGACGGTCTCCATGGTGATGTGGACTCGGCCCTCAGGCCTGACTCTGAAGAGGGACCCAGCCCCTCCACATGGTGGCCAGAGAGGCCTGATGGTGGTCAGCACAGGTCCTCTTTGGCCACGAACGCACCCTTCAAGATGCCAGACCAGTAGGGAAGGAGGTGCCCGGCCCGGCCGAGCCCAGCGCCGCTCCACCTGCAACTGGCCGGAGCTGTGGCTCCGGGTGGGGAGCGGCGAGGCCCTAGAAGAGGGTCATGGGCACCTGCCTCACGCACCTGCCCCTCATCTCACCCTCTTCCCCTCCGCTTGCAGTCGCTGGGTGCGCCTATCTGTGGGGGACACCACGGGCCCGTCTGGAAGAGCTCACTCATGGGATCAGGTCAGCCCGGGCCACTGAGGCGGCAGCTAAGGGGACACCAGGGACTCTGATATCGAGTGTCCACCCCGCTCCTTCCACTGGGCAGACCTGCTGGTCCCACACATGCCCCACTTCATGGGAATCTGTGAGAGGCAGCACAGGACAGGCAGAAGGCCAGAGGACACAGACCCTTACGGTACCGCCCGTGCGCCTGCAATCAGTCAGCTGCTTAAGGCGAGGATCCCTGCAAGCCGCCCAGCACCCGCACACGATCAGAGACGCCCCTCCCTCTGCTGAGAGATGAAGCCCAGTGTCAGGGTGGAGTGCCGTCTGGACCTGTGGCCTCTGTGCTCTCAGCTGAGGGCCCCTGTGCAGGGCACGACCTGCCCAGTCACATACGGCAGATCTACTTGGGCTCAGAATGGAAACCACTCTTAAAGCTTAAAGCCCCCCGTGCTTCTGTCTGCTCCCAGGGCCGCTGCGGGGCTCAGCACGCTCAGGGGCACCTTGGGCCTCTCTGTGGCTCCCCCACGTTTCCCTATGGCCTCGTAGCTGAGCAAGGGAGACATGAGCACATGTGTGGGGACCTCATCCCACATCCCCGGACACCCAGTTCAAGCCTTGGTGTCAGAGAGGAAGAAAGCGCATGTAACTTCCACACACGAGGCCCCAGGAACCAGCCCGGACAAGCCCCGTACACAAAAGACCCCAGAAGCCAACCGTGAGAAATCCAGTCAGCTGAGACGCAGGAAGCCCGTCAGGCTCTTAGTGCTTGGGAGCCTGTCCAGGTGTCCTGTAGGGCTGCAGCGTCCTGGCCCGGCACCCCTTCCATGTCCCCACTGCCCCAGGCTCTGCACCCCTGGCACGGGTGCCCCACTTTATCGGGATAAACGGAGGTACAGGGCAGTTGGGGACAAGGCCAGGCCCTGCAGCTACAGCTTGAGTCCAGACCCTCAGTCCAACCCAGGCCAGGGTCTTGCAGCAAGATCCCTCACCTACCCAGCTCCCGGTGGCTGCTGGCACAGTGTCCCCCCTCTCCCTCGTGAGGGACAGCAAGCTGTTGCTGTGCACGGGGAGGAAGCTGAGGCCGGGCCTGGACGTGTGCTGTGGCTGACCCGCCAGGTCTGAGCACCACCAGGCACAGCAGCGGGGGTCCAGCACCAGCCTCCCCTCTTCCTGTTTGTCCCAGCACCTCGGTGGGAGAACAGGCAGCGCCCTGCCATTCCCCTGATCACAAAGTCTTCTCAGCTGACATTTACCTTGAACGCCAACCACAGGCCTAATGAACCCGTATCAGTTAATGAGGCGAAAACAGCCTCCACCCAGGCCTCTGGTCCAATTAGCCAAGCCACGCAGGCCCAGCACTGCCGCCTCCGCTGATGCTGAGTAGGGCCTTCTGCAGGTGTCTGTGCTAATTAGCACGACCTTGGCCTGTGGCAGTGGCCTTTCAAACCTCAAGAGCCTGTTGGTGTCCTTGTCCCTGGAGGGAGAGGGAGCCTGGCCTCAGCTCCCCGCCAGCCTTCAGAGGACACCTTTCTGGGTTTATATCCCAGGCTGCCCTTCAGACCCTTCACTCCAGTCTTCTCCTGGGGACCAGCTGCCCTGCCTGCCTTGGCCAAGCTGGACTCTGTCCTGGGTGCCCCCATGACGGCCAGCCCTCAGGTCCTTGCTGCTATAATTTCCCAGGGCTATGCCTTTCGGATCTGCAGCCTGGGTGGACATCACACGCTTACCGCCCACCCCTGGCATCCTGCCAGTCCTTCCATGGATGCCTGGAGCGGCACACGGGCTGTGTGCCAGCTGCCCTCTCTACCATCCACGCCTGCGCCACGTGCACACCCATTCCCTGGCTGCCCCGCTCCTGCACCCATACCTTGTTTTTAACCTCCAGCGTTGAGTCAGAGCCCCCAACCCACACCCGCCCACCTGAACACATCTGCCTGCTCCACACCTTGCTTCGTCATCTGGGAAAGGGGAGTCGTTGATCCAAGAAGTCCTGACGCACGGCAGGCGTTCAGGGACTGCCAGCAACCCCCCAGGGGGCCAGGTTCCGAGGGCACCCAGGGCGCCAGCAAGTGGCTGCTGACACGCCATGCCCATGGCGGCCCTTCTCTGAGGCACTCAATGCCCAGCTGGGTTTGGCAGGAGCTTTCTTATGAGCCAAGCCTGGAGCTCCACTCTGCCTACAAGCCCTCAGAGACCCTGAGTTGACCCTTCACGGCCACAGGGCAGCCATGGGGAAGAGGTGGGATTCAGGGAGGAGGAGTGGGCTTGGCCTCCGTGGAGGCTGCAGGAACGACACTGAGGGTCCCTGCAGCCGTGAGCAGGGGCTGGCAACACTTCCGGCAGTGTGGAAGGGCACGCCCCCACACAAACCCCGGGCAAACGGCACAGTCAGAGGCTCACACTGGCCTGGGCAGGTGTGTGGACCTGTGGCCACGCTCGCCGCGCACGCACGAAGGTCGCACACCAGGGCATCACAGAGCCAGGCAGCCTTCCTCTACGGAGAAAGCAGTCCCTTATGGAGCCTACAGTTTACCCAGGCCCTGCTGTGCTGGAGGTGGCCCCACGGCAGGGGACGAGCCCAAATCCCTACCCGCAAAGACCTCCCAGCCTGCAGGAGGAGCTGGGCCAGCACAGGGCAGTGACCCTGCAGCCCCAGGCCCATGCACCGTGCACGGAGACGCACTCCAGGGACCCTCAGCCGGACACGGGCCTCCTCAGCTCGCGGCAGGCCCTGCGGCAGCCATTTCCGGAGCACCACTTAATCCCCCACTTGCTCTCCCTCTGCTCCAGGGAATCACGGCTGACGCCCTTCACTCTGAGATCACCTCACCCCTAGGGACGGGGTCAGGCAGAGGACCTCCTGACACCGGCCCACCAGGACCTCTGTGCCTGCCCTCCAACCCCCATCAGCCGGGGGCAGTCGATGGAGACTGCTGGGGTGAGGAGGTGCTGGGGTGGGAGCAGCCCTGGGCTGGGCGACAGGGCCCTGCCTCCTATCCCTCCCCCAGCTCGGACCTGGTGCTCGATGAAGGAACATTGAGCTCCCTTGTTCTCTTTGAAAATGTCCGTTGCCCAGAGGAGCTCCTACCTGGCTCTTCCCCAAAGCCCAGGGTAGGTGTCATCGCCTGGACGTACGGAGGGGTAAGCGGAAGGCTGGCGAGAAGTCACAGGGATGCTTCAAGCCCCACGGTGGCTTCATGTTCTCGGTGAGGCGCAGGCCGTCCGCGAGGCCCCCTCCCCAGGGGGCAGCCCTGGGTCTCCTACCCCGCCTAGTGCCAAACCCCTGCCTTCCTCCTTCCTGGTGGAGGCGCGCCCAAAAGTCAGGCGCGGAGGGCCACAGCAGTGTGCTGCTCACTCTGCCTGAGAGGGCTGCGGGTCCGAGAGCAGCTCCGACTTCCTTCAGCTGCTGGGTGACCCTGGGGCAAGCCACCTAACCTCTCGGGGTCATCAGGCACCAACAGATCAGGGCTGTTGCCGCCACTGGGTGGCTGGGAGGACGCGCCCAGCTGTGAAGGGCCTGGAATGAGGCTGGGCTTCCCTTAGAGGGTGGTTTCTGGGCCAGCAGAAGCACAGCAAGTGTTCTCCGCATCGCTGACCCAGTGCTCGGGACCCTCAGGGCACCCGAGTATGCAGCAACGACTGGGATGCCCGTTCGCCGGCGGGGAAACCAAGGCCCAGAGCAGGGCCAGGACGTGGCCTTCTGACTTCAGCATCTTGTGCTCTTAACGGCTAGGGTGAAGGCTGTCTGTCTCCTACCCCTTATCCCGTCCCCAAGAAGCATCAGGACAGAGAGCCTGGTCCTCACTCAGTGGACGGCCCACGAGGTCACTCACCATTTTTGTCCGCACGTCGGAAAATCTGCAGAGAAGAGAGGTGGAGTCAGCCCTGAGCTGGCCAGGGGCAGGCGCTCCCCTCACTCGACCTGAGGAGGAGACCCGGGTGGGGCCCAGGCGGGGAGGACGCTGCAGGCGGCCACCCCTCCCCCTCTGCCTCCAGCCTGCCCACAGCCTGCTGGCAGACGGACGTCCCTGCACTCGCACGCCCACACATCCCTGCAGGTGTGTCCAGCCACGGTCCCCACCGCTCACCCGCTGCCTGGTGCTCACTCAGCAGGGTCCCGCAGGGCTGCCAGCTTTACCCCACACTCCATCCCGAACCCTAGGGTTTCTCCAGGGAGGCTGGGTTAAGTCTGAGGAGGTGTCCTCCAGGTCTGGCGGGGACACCAGCCAAGGGCAGGACGGCTTCATTGTCTGGGCAGGGGAGTGGGTGAAGGCAGGAGGCCAAGCCCTCAGAAAACCAGCTGCGGGCAGCCACCACCTGGCCTGAACTCGGAGACCAGGCCCTCCACAGGCCTCAAGGCCTGGGCACTGTGAGCGCAGGACCAAGGCAGTGGCTGGCCCCGGCAGCCCCCAGAGCGAGGTTCCAGGGCCAGGCAGCTGCCTGGGGTCTGTTGGAGGTAGGATGTCCGCCCACCTGGATCCACCGAGTCAGAATGTGCACTCTGGCCAGCCCCAGGGGGCTAATTCGCCAGCACAATGAAGTCCGAGAAGGATCCCAGGGTGGGGGGGCACCCCACCCAATGAACTGGCTTCTTTTAGCCGCTCCCTCCCAGGGGGGTCTGACCAGGCCCAGTGAGCCAGTCACCACCCCCTCTGGCCATCTACCCTCATCCCACCCTGGGGTGAAGGACAGATGCCCTTCCCCGCCCTGCGCCCCTGCAGGTGACAGGGCAGGAGTGTCCTGGCTCTCACAGGCCTCCGCGTGGGGTCAGCCTGAGGCACACTCGAGGCCTCTCCGCCTCCCTCCTTGCCTGCCGAGCAGCTCGCAGACCAGCCAGGCTCCCCAGAGACCCAGGCTGGGCACCCGTGCCACTGCTCCTGGGTTCCTTGGGTTCCTTGAGGCGGGCCTGGCCTGGGACTGGCACGGCACAGAGGATTGGCATGGCACAGAGGTGAGGCGTCCCCGGAGTGGGCACGAGTACCTCCCTGGCTCCTGCCCTGCTTCACAGATGAGGAAACCCAAGCCCCGAGCCCACACGGGCCAGCAAGAGGAGGCCAGGAGGCCGAAGCTGGCTGGGCAAGGCTTCTCTGCAGGGGGAGGCGCTGCTGCAGCCTCTGCCCAGGACTTTGAGCTTGAGCTGGGCCAGTGTCCGGAGAGTGCAGCTGTGTGCCCTGCTGTGAGTGTGTGTGCGCAGCGGGAATTCACGCCCAAGGCCCCAGAACCCCGGCGCAGTCCAGCCCTCCTGTGAGACCCACCTATGGGTTCTGGGATAAGAGAAGGGGGAGACAGGAAACCCAGGCCCCCTACTTGCAGGGATGCGTGGAACACATATGTGCACACATTCATACCGAAACACCCACAACCATCACAGAAGCCCATGACACACGCAGAGGCACCCCCTAGCTGCACAGGATCCCCCTGGGGCCTGCGCCCTCCCCCCAACCCCTCTGTTGCTGCCAGCTTCTTTAAGGGGGCGAGGCCTGCTGCCCCGAGCCTCCCCCACCTGACTGGGAGAGTGAGGTGGGCTTCTGTGGATGGTCTGGGCGGGTGGGCAGCTAGGAGGGGTGAGATGGAGCTCTTGGTAGGGGAGGGTGGTGGGGATGGAAAGGCCAGTGAGGCTCAGAGTCGAGCAGGCGCGGAGCCAGAGGGGTCCCGGCTCCGGGGGTGGGCGGTGGTTCTGGCTCTGTGGAGAAGACAGCGGGGGCTTGGCTTTCCCGGTGGCTGGGCAGGGGTGAAGAGTCTCTGTGGCCCAGAACAGGAGACTCAGGGTCCAGAGCAAGGAAGAGGGCGAGAGCCGGGGCGTGGGGGTCTCAGAAAAGTATCGCTCGGGCTGGGAATCCGGGGGGAGAAGCGGGGGCTGGCGGCAGGCAGCCGGGGCGTCCCCGGTTTAAATAGGGATGGTTTGCCTGGGTCAGAACTAGGGGGCGGTGGCCGGACGCAGGGGGTTCAAGGGTCCAGCCCAGATGCCGGGAAGTGGAGGGAGACGCAGAAGTGGGGTCGTCTGGTCCAGGCGGAGGCGCGGGGCTCGCGCTCAGGGATGTGGAGGGCGGGGTGGGGGTCCTGCCGCGGCTTCCAGGCGGGTGGCAGGGGTCTCTGCTCGGGGAGATGGGGCCCCGTGCCTCCGGGTCCCCGATGGGAGGAAGGGCTCCGCGTCCCAGCTGGGGCCCCGCCGGGGGTCCCGGCCCGCGTACTCACGTCCAGGATGACGGCGGTGCCCCCGCGCGGCGCGGCGGGGCCGGGGTCCGCGACGGGGGCGACGGGGACCACGGGGGCGTCGGGGGCCAGCGGCGCCCGGGGCTCGCCCATCCTGGCGCCCACCCAGCGCAGCAGCCCGCCCAGCGCCCGGCCCTGCGGCGGCGGCTCCCGGAGCAGCCTGTGCGCGCCGGCCCTGCACAGGCGCGCCGCCCGCTCGCACATCGCGCCGCGCCACCGCCGCCCGGAAGCCCGCCGACCCCCGCCCGGCCGCGCCGCCCCCGCGCGACCCTCCCGGCGCCGCCCGCCCGCGCCGCCCCGCCTCCCGCCGGCCCCGCGGCCGCGGACACCGCGGGGACGGCCGGCGCCGGGGGACGGGCGGGGGCGCCCCGCCCGGACCCCGAGCCACGTGCCCCGCGGCCGCCGCCCCCACCCGTGCGCAGCGGCAGGGGGCTGCCCGCTGGGGCGCCGGCCTGGCGACCCGACCCCGGCCCGGCCGCGGAGGGGCTGCCCTGTCGGCGCGGGGTTGGTGGGGGCCCGGCTGCGGGCGGGAGTCCCTGGGTCTGCCCCCCAAAAGTGTCCCCGCTGTCCCCCTTAAGGTCCCCCCAGTGGCGCCGCTGCAGGGGCCGGAGCGCGGTGTCCAGCGAGTCCGGAGCGCCCTCTGCCGGCTCGGCTCCAGGGCCTGCGCCCACGCGCCCGGGCTTCCCAGCTCCCAGCACCCCTGCGCCGCCCACACTCCGCTGCTGGCGCGCCCCCAGACCTGCCCTCTGCACACCGCGCCCTAAGCCAGCCTTGGCCCCAAACACCTTCCTCCCCTCAGCGTTTCATGCGTCGGTCTGTCCGTCCATCCAAAGGATTAGTTAAGGAGAACCTACTACGTGCCAGGCCGGGTGCTGGGCGCTGGGTTCCAGTAATGGCCAAGGGAGACCCCGTGCTTGGCTTCCTGGAGCTCACATCCAAGTGTGGAGCCAGACACTTGGATCCCACAAGTAATGGAAGAATTAGAACTGATCTGCTTAGGCCGAGAGAGCAGGCAGGATTTGGCCTGATGGCAGTGAAGCGGGTTGTGTCAGAGGGGCTTCCTAAAGGAAGTTTTTTTTTTTTTTCTTCCTGGTACTGGGCTTGAACCCAGGCTCTACCACTGCACAACCTCCCCAGCCCTTTGAGTTTTTTATTTGAGATCGGGTCTTGCTAAGTTACTAAGGCTGGCATGGTTAACCTGCAATCATTCTCCAGCAGCCGCCCCAGATGCTGGAATTACAGGCCTGTGCCACTACCACAGTAGAGCAAGTGATTCTTATTCAGAGAGATTTAGAGGAGGAGTTAAACAGGTAAGGGAAAGTGCCTCAGGCTGGACACCAGCCAGTGCAAAGGCCCTGTAGCAGGTAGGCAGGAGCAAGATGAGCATGAGTGGCTGAAAGGAACTGACTGGAACAGACAGGGAGGGCTGCCCAGGTTGCAGGGGTGAGCAGGGGCTGCCGTGGCCTTTGCTCCCAGGCTCGCCTCCTGTGCACACCGTCTGTGGACTTCTGCACAGCTCTCTGCTCAGCTGCCGCAGCTGACCCCCAGCCTTAGGCCCCTTTTAGGGGCCCCAGCTCCCAGTCCTGGCCCGCGCCCCAAGCATGGAGTCCTTGGGTGTGGGAGTGGAGGCAGACACTGGTTTTATTTGTGACTTGACTCTGGAAGGAGTGGGACGGGCACTCTTCCTGGCTGGGTGCTCAGCTGGCCCTGGTGATCCCCGCTCACACTGGCAGCCTCCCCCAGGGCCCAGACCCAGGCCCAGCCTGGCCCACAGCCACTGCTCCCAGCACCCCTGCGCCGCCCACACTTGGGCCTTGGCCTTGGGCCTTGGTCTGAGTGTGGGGCAGTGTGCGAGTTTTCCCCACTCCTCCTGACCCCTGAGAGCGGTCTCACGGCTCCTCCGTCTCCTGCCAGGAGAGACCCTCCGTGCACATCTTCAGTGGGCCCTGCTGCTGGCAGGGCTGTGGTGATCTCCCTCCTCCTCGGGGCCTGGGTGCAAGGTCACCAGGTGGACGCTAGGGTGGTTTCCTTATCTCCTTCCTTAGCAGGGAGCTGGCCACCGCCAGGGCTCCGCCCTGCACAAACCGCACAAAGTTGTCACCGGCCAGCGGCCCCACTGCGTACAGGCCCTCCTGGTGGGTGCTCTGGTAGGTGAAGGGGTCCACATCGATGGGGTTCCTCTTGGCGCTCAGGGGCTGCTCGGGATCCACGGCCAGGTCAGCGCCCGCCCCAGGGAGGAAGGAGAGGTCAGGGTGCGAGCCGATGAGGACCAGCACCAGGGAGACTCCGAAGACCTGCTGGCCGCCCTGCGGGTCCCGGAACACAGCCTGGCCGTCCTCCTTGAAGAGCAGGGGCTGGTGCTCGGGGAGGCTGCGGTAGCCCTGGTAGGGGCCGGGTGAGAGCACCGACTGCTCGCGCATCATCTGCTGCACCTTGTGGTACTCGGGGTACAGCATCTTGGGCAGCTGGTTGAACACCAGTCCGGGGTCGTCCACTGGCCGGCGGAAGGCATGGATCACCGGGATGTTGTAGTGGCGGGCGTAGAGGACCGCGTCGGCCGCGGACAGCCCAGCGCCCACGATGAGGACCGGGTCTGAGGCCGGGCTTACGGCACCCATCCGCGTGGCCGCCTCCAGGGCCGACAGCTCGTGATGGACGAAAGGCAGGGCCTCTCCGGGGATGCCTAGCCTGGCCGGGCTGTCGAACGTGCCTGTGGCCAGGACCACGTTGCGGGCCCACAGCGAGAAGGGCTGCTGACCCTGGTCCTTGGTGGTCAGGAAGCCGCTGACCTGGAAGAGGGGGCTGGGCTCAGGGCCCCCCCACTCCACAGCTGTGACCACAGCACCAGACACAAAGTTGTGGCTCAGCCCCTTCTTGGTCACGTAGTCCCTGTAGTAGTGGGCGATGTCCCCGGCTGTCGCTCGGCTGTTGCGAAGGCCTCTGTGGAGGTGAGGCAGGTGTCAGAGGGGCTGCAGGCCAGGGTGGGCGGGGCCACCAGCACGCAGTCAGGCCCTGGAGCTGGACAGCCTGGGGCTGGCTGGGCGGTTTGACCTCGGGAAGCCTCAGTGCCCTTCTGTGAAATGGAGCTGCCCTGGTGCCTGGGAGAGGGAGGGGGCGGGGCGGGGCCTCCAGAGCCAGCTGCCTGGGTCCCCGTCCTGCTGCTGAGCTGTGCCGGGAACACCTGGGTCTGTTTCCTCTCGTGAAGCAAGGGTGGCCTTGGCCACCGGAACTGCTTCAGGAGGTTGCTGGGGGGACCGAGGCACTGACCTAAACCAGGAGCCTGAGTCAGCCGCACTGGTGGTGACAGAAGGGCTGCCCTCCATTATGACCCCTGGGTAATAGTGTTCCATGGAACTGTGGTCCTGAAGTTCAGGAACAGGCCAGCTGCCCTGGGCAGCCGGATGCCGGGAGCGGTTGCCTCTGGGGCCGAGGCGGGGGCTCTGGGGTGGGCCTGTGCTGCGGCTGCTGCATCCGCCCTGAGACGGCGCCTGGGCGAGCTGGCACTTCAGAGCCGCAGCACTCGTTGTCCCCAGCCACGGGAGCAGGGGCTTTACTCTCTTTACTGTTCCTCTGACCCTGTCTGTCCCTTTCCAGGGGCAGAGCTGGGGGGCGAGCGTTGCCCCGGCTCAGGTGGCCTTGCAGCCTGACGTGGGTGACGTCATCTGCCCAGCTTGTGGGCCTGTAGCTGAGGATGACCAGAATCTGATTCTAAGTGCCACCACTGGGCAGGGGCTGAGCCCAGCCTGTCCTGGCAGCCTTGAGACCCGAACCCGGGTGATTTCTGTGGTTCTGTCGTCTCCCTCGTCTCTGCTTTTGTAAAACTGTTGCAGAGGACCGTCGGTCCCAAGGTGCTCCACGTGGGCTCTTGGTAATGACGACACCGTGGACAGAGTTGGAGCTCTGTGGCAGGCTGGGTGGTAGTGGCCGTGGGGCCACCAGGGCAGGGCGCTGATGTGGGTTTCACTCTGACACTGCGCTCACAAGTGTTCAACGGGGCTCCTGCGGAGGGACGCCCCACACTGCGCTCTCCCTGGGGAATTCTTGTCAACGTTAAGGTGGACAGTGGGACTGCAGGGCCACTTCGCAGGTGAAATCCGAGCTCCAGCCCTGGGCTCACACCTTACTGCACAAGCCCTGATGTCCCGACTAAACCTCCACCGGGTGGAGTCCCTGTGTCAGAGACCCTGCCTGCAGGGACAGCCCCAGCACAGGCTGGGGCGGGAGCCACTCCGCCTGCAGGGCGGACCCCACCCTGACCCTGTGGCCTGAAGCAGCTTCAGGGCTGGGATGTGTCTATCCTGGGATGGGGTTGGAGGGCTGTGGGGGTCAAGATGGAGCAGGAAACCAGGTGGGGGAGAGACTGGGATGGGACAGGACGAGGTGCAGGGGTGGGATGGGGGGGGTCCCTTTGCTCAGCTTTAATGTTCTGTGGTGATGCTTTAAGTGCAGCCATTTAAGTCAGCCTGTTAGCTGACCTGGAGCGTTCCAGGCTGGGCTGGGGAGGGGAGGCTGTGCAGGCAGGGCCGGGCCCCCCCCCTCCAGGCTGGGGTGTGAGGGATGCAGGTTGGGAGGCAGGTTGCGGGGGGAGGTTGGGGAGCCCTGCCCACTCCGCTCCTGGGTAGTGCCAGCTGCCCCTTCCCTACCTGGGCCTCAGCTGCGTTCTGGAGGAAGCAGACTAGAAGAGTCCGGCCCACCTCTGGCTCCTTGCTGCGGGGGCTCCTCCCGCCCCACCCCGAGCTCTCCAGGGCTGCCTACCTGCGCTTCCTCTGCATCCAGTCCTTGACCTGCAGGTCGGGAAGCCCCATCCATTGGCCTTGGCTCAGGGTCACCATGGAGCCTTCGATGGACTGCGTGGAGAAGGGTCTTTAGGCCCAGGCCTCACTCGCCCCACCCGCTGGATAGGAAGGAAGGGGGTTGCAGGGAAGGGGAAGAGCAGCGAGGAGGACCAGGAGGGAAGGGCCCAGACTGCAGGACCAGCGCCCCCTGGCTACTCACATGCCACGCCCCACCGGGGAGGTTGCGGCCCAGGACCACGTGGGGAATGGCTCTCTCCTTCTGGTGCTTCCAGGTGAGGACCGAGTCCACGTTGCCCCCGAAGTCTGTGTCTGGGCGCAGGAGGGCATCAAAGAGCAGAGCCACGGGACTCTGGCAGCGGCCTTCGAGGCCTTCGGACAGGTAATCCAGGTCCTGGAAAGGGGAGGAGGTCAGGGACTGCTGGGGAAAGGCAGGGTCCTTTTCCCAGAGCCTCAGGCCAGGAGCAAGGTGGGGACTGGACCGGACATTTCCCTGAGGCTGGGAGACTTGCAGATGTCTGCAGGAGGGCTGTTGGGACTCTCACTGTGGGGTCTCTCCAGGATTCCAAAGGCCCCAGAGCACAGGCTGAGCGGGAAGCTTAGAGGAGGCTCGAGCAGTTGCCCGACCCTGGGTTCCTACCCCAAGACGGGGGAGGTCAGGAGATGCTACCTCTCACGAGGCTCCAGAAAGTCCCACAACGGACCTTTACCTGCTTAGTTTTTTACCAAACTCAGTGTCTCAGATTTCCAGGAATGGGACCATTATCTCTACATATGAGACCAAGGCATTGGTGATCCACTGATTTAACAGTGTTGGGGACAGAACCCAGGGGTGCTCTACCACTGAGCTGCAACCCCAGCCCGTTTTATGTTTTTATTTTGAGAAAAGGTATTGCCAAGTTGTGGAAGCTGGCCTTGAACTTGGGATGCTCCTGCTTCAGCCTCCCAAGCAGCTGGAATTACGGGCATGCCCCGCTGTGCGGGTAGTTCTACTGAGCTAGTATCCTGGAGAAGGCACTTTGAGAAACCCTGATCCAGCCCTGGTGGGTCACACTCTCATCTGCCACCCAGCTGGGGGATGGGACAGCCCTAGGAGGGTGGAGGTGACTGGAGGGGTGTGAGGAGGATGGCCTCCCTGAAGGCGGCAGGCGCAGGGGAGAGGGGAGGAGGGAGGAGGCGCAGCCCTCAGGGCTGGGCGGGGATGTGCGGATGGGGCGGGCTCAGCCCAGCGCTGCCCACCCTGGCTGGTCCTAGTCTGGGGCTGGACTGCGCCTTGGAACGTTTCAGTGTCCTCGTCTCAGCCCACAGGAGCACGGTGACAGCCAGGAGCGTCGCAGAGCTGCCAGGCATCCCCAGGGGAGCCAAACGTCCCCTGGTCCAGAGCCACTGCCTCGCGTGGCGGGACAGCTCATGTGGCACTTGTGGGTTGGAAAGGTGGCCCGATTTCTCTTTCATGATTTCCGAGGCTGGTTTCCTGGGCTCCCTGTTCTGCAGCTGGTCTTGTTTCCAGGAAACACATACTCTGGTTTTTCCTTGGGCGCGCTGGGTGACCGCCTGAGACTATGTCCCCCAGCCCACCTGGTCCAGGATGGAGACCCCCGGCGCCTCGGCCAGCTTCCTCTGCAGCAGGGGGTGCGGGTGAACTGCATCTGGTCTCACGTAGGGGGTGTGGCCCGAGAGCAGATAGGACAAGCAGATGCCTGAGGGGCCATTGCCTGTGGGGACAGGGCAGGGTCAGAGAGGGCAGCCTAGCAGTGGGAGCTGACCGCCTACCTATTATATCAGGAGCTTTTACTACTGTCCCCACCACGCATTAACTTTAGTGAGGGAAATGCTCTCCTTTTCCCTTTTCTACTTGGGGCACAGAGAGGTTAAGTAACTTGCCCACGGTCACACGGCTGACAAGTAGATGAGCAGTGATTCAAACCCAGTCAGAGAACCTGGGACGAGCCCGAGCTTCTGAGGTCGTAAGAGCTGGAGCACAGCCTGGCCCCTCAGATGCAGGAGTAGGCGCAACATGCGCAGCCAGGGCGCAGAGCTGGCTGCCGAGCCAGAGGGACCCACGCCTCCGTGGGCCCGGGCTTTCTGTTCCTGTCTTTCCCGCCTCTCCTTATCCACCATTTGTGGAATACGGTAAGGAAGCCGTGAGGTGTGGACGTCGCTGCTGCAACCTGATCTTGCACCCGGGAGACCTGTCGCTCAGTTTGGGAGGACGGGAACCTATCCCAGGGCTCTGTGATCCTGTGGGGGCACCTGGGACAGTGTCAGACACAAGGTGGTCACAGGGACCTGCACAGGTTTAGGCCCGCCCGACAGCCTCAGCCGGCCTTCCGCTCCCGCCTCCTGGGGAGCGAGGGCTTATGTGGCGCACAGCACAGCACGCTGGGGGGCTTGGAGATGACCCTCGTCAGGAGGTCAGGCGCTGGGAGTGCTGGGCGGGCCCGCTGGCCTGAGGGGCCACTCACCGATGATGATGACCGGGAGCGGCTCGGAGCTGCTGGCGCTGAAGTGGCCCCTCCTGGAAGAGCTCATGGCTGGGGCTGGTGGGGCACTGGAGGCTGGCAGCTGGCCTGGAGGCAGAGAGGAAGCGGGGTCAGGCGGTCCCTTCTCAGCTACAAGGTGGCTCCTCCTCCCTCCGCCAGCTCAGGCACCCTCTGCGCCCACAGGCTGCAGGCCAGACCCTCCTCTCCTGGCTGGCCATCCCGCAGCCCCGTCTCTGAGGCCCACCTACTCTCCGCTCAGCCACGGGAGTCTCATGTCTCTTTCCTGAGGCCTTCTCTGCCCCACTCAGGGGCAAGCCCTGCCCAGCCCTGCGGCGGGGGCTGCAGCCTCTCACGTAGCCTGGTGACTTTGGAGTCATCCCGGCCCTGGTGAGTTGCATCCTAGCTGGTGACAGTGGGCCTATCCTGAGACCTTGCTGAGCCTCAGTCTCCTCATCTGTAAAACGGGAATGCGAGTCCCTACCTCGGGGTTGTTGAGAAACATGGCAGGATAAGGCGCTGGAGGGCCTGCCCCGGGTAAGCGTGCACTGGACAGGACCAGAGCCAACTGCCTGCTGTGGGGATTGGGGAGAAGCAGGGCCCTGGGAACTCGGGAAGCCGGGAGTAGGGTGGCTGGAGAAGGCGGGTCTTGGAGCAGCAGTGCCGCCTGCTGGTCCTCTGGCCAGTCACTCACAGGACCGCAGGGACTTCAGGCCCATCTGCTCCAAGTCCCCCAAACCAGCTGGCAGTGGCTGCAGCCTCAGCCTCCCCAGCCCGCCCAGAGCCCTGCCTTCCAGGGGCCCGCGAGGCATGCTGAGTAGGGGACAGTGGGCTTTCAGCACTTCCTAGGGGCTGGTGTTCTACGCTTTCTTCCTTTTTCCACATCTCACTCATGCAGACTAATAACAAAGGTATCAGCCCATTGCACAGATGCGAAATGGGGCTCAATGAGGTGGCAGAAGCTGCTCAGTGGACTCGGCTTTTAAGCCAGGGCTATCTGGCATGTTGGCTCTGCCTGTGGCACCGTGACCCTGGGGCTCCCTGGAGGATGCCCCCGGGCTGATGGAGGGCTTGCCTGCTCTCAAGTGCAGAGTGGGGGTGGGCGCAGGTTCTGGGTCACCCAGGGCCTTTCCAGGGGAGGCAGAAACCTGGTGTTTGGGTGACTTCTCTGGTTAGGGAGAGTGGGCGGCCCACAGGCCCTGTGACCGCATGGGACCCTACCATTCTCCACAGTTTGCAGAAAGCTTGCCACTAAGTGATGGCACTCAGTGCCTGAGCAGTGGGCCTTGGGGCAAGAGGACGAGTCCAGCATCTGGCCAAGGGTCTGGGGCTCTCAGTCCCTGAGAATGGCCTGGCCCCAGCTGGGTTTGGGTCCAGAGAGACTCCCTGTCCCGTCCAGGCAGGTCCTGTGTCCCCAGTGTCTGAGACCTCTTGTCTCTCCTAGGGAGAAGGGTGGCTTCCTGCTGATGTCCAGGCTCACGTGGCCTTTTCCACGTGGGGCGGGCCCTGCTGTCTCCTGGGGGAAGCTTTGGGGACGGCACCACGATAACGAGAATTGTCGCAAACGCCGAGGAGCAGTTATTTCTGTAGCTCAGTGGAGTTGGTGGGCGCCAGGCAGGCTCCAGCCCGTTCGTGTTCACAAAGTGAATCTGTTTTGCGCGCCTCGGGGTGGAACCCAGGACCTCAGGTGTGCCAGGCCGGCGCTCCCCGCTGAGCCGCAGGCCCAGCCCCTGACTGAGTCTTAAAGTGTGGTCACAGCCCTCTTACAGCCACTCCCACGTTACAGATGGAGAAACTGAGGCCCAGGGAGCTTCTCACAGCCCTGGACAGTTTGCTAGGAGTTTGCCGCCTCTCTCACGGGCTTGGCTGGTTTTGAGCCAGGCTGCCGTTCCAGAGCCTCTCTGTGTCCCCTGCGGTGGGCTGGCTCTTGCCAGAGACCACCCCCTGGTCTGAAAAGTGCCCTCTGTCCCCGCTGGCCCTGCTGCTCCGCCCAGTGCTGGTTGCAGGGAGAGGCAGTGCCAGGCCGTCGCTGGCCCCAGATTTCTGCTGGGAGGGACCTTCCTCACTGGCCACCAGCACAGGTGTGTCCAGAGCCTTGGAGACCCGGGCTGCAGTTCCCAGAGACCGTGCTCCCCCTTGCTCAGGGCACCTGCCAATGGCCCTGGGGTTCCGCACTTCTGCCTGCACTGTCCCCAGAGCACCAGCAACGGGGCAGCGTCAGGTCCTGCAAGAACACTCCCTACGCCTTCTCCCTTCAATCCACTTCTCAGTAGAGGAGACGGAGGCTAAGGAGGTGAGCTACCCCTCCAAGGCTTCAGAGCCCCCAAACGTGTGTGCCAACCTGTGGCCCCAGACCACCTCCCGCCTCTTCAGCATTCTCTCTCCATAAGGCAGGCGCTGGCAGGGGTCCCGGTTCACCAAGGAGGAAATGGAACCGATTCCCCTCGCCACCCTTCACAGGGGGCGGAGGCACCGAGTTACTGCCAGGGTTTCCCACTCCTTGTCCAGAGTTCCCTCCCAGAACTTGGCAGGCGCTTGAACAGAAGCTTCTGGATGCCACACATATGAGGTCACCACCCAGGGGCTGGACCCAGAGGTCACTTCCTGTGCAGAGTGATACAGGGCATCCCGAAGTGCTGAGCAGCATGAAGCTCTGCCGTACCCTCGCAAGGATGCACGCTGCGGACTCACAAAAGAACCTTCAATTTTCCAACTGTTCAATTCCTTTTATGCTCTTTAGTTTTGTGGAGTTGGAATAATTTATTTTAAACATTATCTTTGTCCCTCGATTGAAATGACAGATATTGATGGAAAAATGAACACTTAAAGTTGATCATTTAAATTTCACAAAAGCAAATTGTATAAAAGAAGTGGGATAGATAGTTATGTCTTCACCAATGTTTCCGTTTGTAGCAGGGGCACCTCCCGGGCCAGGAAGGCGGCAGAGTGCAGGGACTCCCGGTCCTGTGCCGCTGCTTGATGGCCCTCTGCCCATTTTACTTTGACAATACGCTGCGCACTGGCTTTTCTCAGCCCCACAGCTCAGAGGGAAGGAGCTGAGGCGGGAGGAGGCGTCTGGCCTGGGTGGCCGGGAATGCCCACACGGGTTTGCCTACACGTACATGTCTTGCTTTGCCCTGGTGCCTGTCCAGCTGACAACAAGTCCCCTCTTGAGCAAAGCGGCAGATAACAGTGACATCAGAAGGTGACAGGAGGCCCTGGGGGCGAGGATGAGGAAGTGACCAGCCTCGGGGGTACCTGCCCTTAGTCACCGAGCCGTTGCCCCACCAGCCAGCCGCAGGCCTCCCGGGGCCCCGCCCCTCTTGCCCAGCATCGCCTCTGAGAGAAGCCAAGTCCCCAGGTCTCCCATGGTCTACCCCACCTGACCAGCAGAGATGGGGACCCCAGGGAAGCCCCTAGCCTGGGACTCCGCAGCCAGCCCACTGGCCATGCCTCTCTTTCCTGCCAGAAGCAGTATGACTGGGCTGGGGTGGTTTGGGCCCCAGGCAGCTGGCAGCTGTTGGGCTTTGGGGGCCAGGTACCTGGCCACAGGCATGGCCGGGAGGAGCCTGGGAGGACCCTGCGGTGCCCAGAATCACGCTGGGCCTCTGCTCGGGACCACCTGGGACTTGGCCTGGCTCCCTAGATCCTGGCCAGCCGGGCTCCCTGCACCAGGATCGCCCACCCGAAGCCTCGCCCAGGCCACTCACCTGACGGTGGGGGTAGAGGGAGCCTGGGGAGCCTGGCCTGGGCAGGCACTTGGACCTGGAGTCACGGTGCCCACCGGGAAGCAGGACGCCCATTACCCCCTGGGTATCCAAGAGGCTGTGCGCGGCAAGGGGAAGCGAGGGTATTTCACGGTGGGAGGAGGCGGTGCGGGCAGTGGGCGGGGCCAGGAAAATCACTTTCATAAGCGTGAGTCAGCAGGGGCCCCTGGGTGAATGAACTTGCCCCTGGCTGGCCTTAAAGGGCCCCTGCTGGGCCATCCGCCAGGGGGCAGTGGGTGGCCCTCCCCCAGGCCATCCCCACCAGCCAGGACCCCTCCCTGGGGCTCAGCCCCTGAAGGAAGAACCAGTGACCCCTGGAAGAACCAACCTGGCTTTTCCAGGGAGCAGGAGACAGCTCTGCTGAGTTCGCTTAGAGCAATGGCCCCTTTAAGTGAATACACCCTCGCTCCCTACTCCACCTGGACCTGCTGCATGCCTCAGCGCCCCCTGGGCCAGCCTGTCCTGCTGGGACCCCAGAGCCAGCACTTCCTGCCGAGGGGCTCTGGGCAAGCTGCCTTAAGACGGAGTCTCAGTTTCCCCACCTGAAAAGTGGGCTGAGTCAGAGACTCCCTCCTGGGGAGGCGTGAGGGTCAAGGGGCATCCGGAAGCCCTCCTCGGTCGGTCCTCAGCTCCTTGGCTCTGCGTGCCCAGGCACGCCTCCGCTCCGCCCGCTCTCTCTGCACCTGCGCCCAGGAAGGTGCCCTGTGTGGCTTTCCCCTGGGCCTGCAGCAGGCTCAGCACCGCGGGAGCTGGGTCTTGGGCGCACACAGAGCTGGCTCACAGACCTGGGGCCACACTAGCTGTCCTCCTCATTGTCAGTGTCACTGCTGCCTCATCCTCTCAGTTGCCTGTGCCTGGGGCTGCAGGTGCCACCAGGGCCGGGCCCGGGCGGGGCAGGGGAAGTGGCTCTCGCTCGGAGTGCAAACTTCAAGGAGAAGCAAAAAGCTCACCGTTCAAGAAATAATATTTTGATTCAGTTTTCTAAGAATCAAAATGACGGGAGAGTCAGGAGGAACAAAATGCTAAAGTTTTAAACACAGGGCTGTCCAAAAGGACAACCAGGGCTGCTGGCCGGTCTCTAAGATTTTGTTCTTTTAAAAAACGAATGTGTTTCTCCTGGGTCTTTTTTCTTTTTTCATAAATTTTGATTCTTAAAAGCACCACCTGAACACTGCACCCTATGGGGCGGTGCCTTGGTGTTCTTGACACTTCCAGCCCAAGGTGATGCCCTCCTCCCTGAGTCCTGGACACAGGCCTGCCCAGGAGTGGCGTGTGACTGGAATCCACAGCCCAGCAAGGGAAGCAGAGCAAGAGGCGGTCGAAGGGCTGGCGGGCCCGGGGCTCAGGGAGGTCAGCCCGCTGAGCCCCAGGCCAGGGCTCCAGGGCTGCTGAGATGAGCCAGGCCTGAACTCCATCCTGCCTGCCCCTCCTCCCCTCCGGGTTCCTGGGCTGTGACCTTTGCCCAGGGAAGGAAGCCCTGGGTGTTTTAATGGCCAGCTGTCTCTGCCCTGAAATTCCTGATCCATTTTGAATGAGGAGTCTCATTGTCATTCATAGCTGCGAATCTGGATGGGCGCAGGCTGCCTCTGGGCTCAGCCCCCACGGGCTGGGGGTGCCCTGGCCAAGCACTGCTCCCTCAGAGCCTGTTTTACTGAGTGTGAAACAACCCTTTCCTCCTGGCATCTGGCGGCAGGGACCCTTGGGGCAAGCAGACACAGTGCACAGAAGAGGGGCCTCAGCTCCCCTGCAGGCCTCTCTCCCTCCTGCAGGCATCCCTCTCTGGTCCTCTGTTCCAGCCGTGGCTGTGACCAACACCCCCTGACACTTTGAACGCGCACCTCTCCCACACCAGGGCCTGCACAGGAGTCTGAACACAGCGGGAGCTCCCGGGAGCCGGCAGGCAGGCAGGCACTGGGTGCAGATACACCTCCCAATCATCTGCACCTTCCCCTGGCAGAGCCCTTGCTGTCTCCACGTCCCCATCCCATGGCCCAGGGCTGCCACTCCCCAGGGTTTTAGGGTGTGTGAACCGAGGCAGAGGGAGACATGACCCTGGGCTCAGAGACCTTCCGTGGAGGGTCTGGACTGGTGGGGGTGAGGCTGAGGCTTGGGGAGGTCTTGCGGGAGAGCCTGGGAAGGGGCAGCCTCCCTGGACCCCAGCCTGGCCTTCCTCCCAGCCTGTCCCGCCCCTGCTGGCCCTGACCCCTTATCTGGGTTTTGCTGAGATAGGGCATTTGCTGATAGGGAGGACTGTGGGGAAGGCGCGGACTTTCTTCCCCAGTGTCTGTTCATCTGCCAGGCGATGACTGGAAACAGAAGCATCGAGCTGTCTCCAGAAACCTTGGAGAAGACAGAAAAGAGGTGAAAAGTGCGAGGGCCAGGGGGCCCTGGGAGAGGAGCGCTTCCAGACGGCCCCAGGGCCCTGGCCCTGCCCCGAGTCCTGCTGGGCCTCGGGCTCAGGAGGCCAGGAGCCTGCACTGCGCTGTGCTGCAGGTGGGCTCGCCAGGGGCGGCAAGGAGGCGGCGGCGCCCAGGGAAGCTGGACTCCAGACCCCGGAGGTAGACTGAGTATCCAGAGCATGCCCCGTGCACACTGACACTGGTTCACATCTCGACGACCCGAGATTCGAGTGTCCCCGGGCAGCTGTGGCATTCTAGCTGAGTGTGAAATGCACGGTAGACTCTGACAAGCTGCTGCAGAGCTAAGCTGTCTCTGTGTGGGGCCACACGGCAAGGAAGCCGAATGCACTGGCCGAACGTGGCGCCCCTGGAGCCAACGCTGCCCATTGCTCTTCCCCACCGGAGCATGTCAATCTGCACGTGCTGCTCCGGCTGGCCTCCAGGGAGGCCCTGACCAGGACACTGCCCCTGCTGCTGACACAAGCCGGATGCTGTGAGGGTCGGCACAACAATCCGCTGTGTCCCAGGTGCCCATTAGGTTGGACAGAGTGTCCCAGGAGAGGCACCTGCCTTGGGAGACTAAGTTTTCCCCCTGAGCTTGGTGTGTCCATGTGGAGCCTGCAGGGTGACCCTGGGCCTCGAAGGCCAACGGGCGCAGGCCAGCTCCTGCTGCACTTGGCACTGTGGTCCCTCCCGGGTCCTTCTGCACCCCCTGCAGGCTGCTCAGGGGTAGGGGGAGCAGGGGTGGCTTCGTGGGCCCTCATACCAAATCCAACCCCAATTCCTCTCTCCCCAGAAATCCCAGCAGCACCAGAGCAACTTCTCTTGCCACCTGCTCACAACCCTTCTCTTTTCTGTTCCTCATCTACCTTTTCCTCACTCCGGAGTCCCACAGCTCTGCCGCTGCTGGGCACTTCCAGGCACTGGGCACTGGGAACAGATGGTTCTTTGTACACAGTGGCAGTTCCAGGAGGCTCATCTCAGGCCCGCGGTCACACAGCATGAGCAGCAGAGCTGGGGCTTGAACCCGGGGCTGCAGCGGCAGGCTGGGAACGTCCAGGAGGAAGGCACGGAGCCAGGAACAAAGGGACCCCCTGCCTGATCTAGAACTGTTGGTCTTCGCCGGGCACCACAAGCAGGCCTCAGGGCCATACTGCTGGAGCGCCACTTGGTGGCTTCATGGTGCCTTTGATCCACATCCTGGGTCCAGTGAGGTGGGCATGGTCTGCTGTTCTCCCCATTCTACAAGTGAGGACACCGAGGCCCTGAGCACAACAGACACACCAAGTCACAGTGGGGGGACGTCAGGATGGTGACCTGCCCAGCCCCGCTCGGCAGGAAGAGATGGGCCCTCCAGCGCTTGATATGATAACGAATGTTTGTCCAGGACCGTGCTGTTTGCAGAGCCCTGTCACACTGTCTCATCGATCCTCCCCACAACCCAGAGAGTGGGCAGGTTATTTCCAGTAATGACTTTAGTATACAGGAGAAACCCAGGGCCCTTGCCCAAGGTCAAGCCCTGGAGCGGGGACAGGGTCAGGCTTCCGTCTGCCTGGTGTCAGGGCCACTGCCCGCTGCCCAGGAGGACTGCAGCCAGCACGGGGGCTGTTGCTGTGGGCCAAAGCTGGGGGCCTGGGGCCCACCACGTGGTGGGAGGTCAGGAACCCTGGGAGGAGGGCCGGTGAGGGCCTGGGAGGGTGTCTACACGGGGGCGCGGCCACCCCTTGGTGTCCCAGATCTCCCTTTTCCTTAAGAACCAGGGGGACGCCTCTGCGGGAGAATCGCCTGTCCCAGAGTAGGTGGACGAGGGAGGCCAGGCACTTGCAGGGCCTCCGCCGTGGGTCAGACCGGCAGGATTCAAGGCCTCTCTGAAATCCTGCTCCTTGGCTGTAACCTGGGAACCTTGGCACTGACCTTGTCCCTGCTGCACCTCCCTCTGGCCACACCTGGAAGATTCTAGAGGTGCTTTTCCATTACCCTGGGCTGGTGCTGCTGGGCGCAGGGGGTTTCGCCCCGCCATAGCTGGGCCAAGGGTCTCTGTTCTCACAGCTTTGGGGGGTGAGTGAGCCTGGCACGGAGACCACACCCATCCAGCCCCTCCCTGCAAGTCACATTCGCTGTGCAGGAACAGACGGGGGCTAACAGCATCCTCGGAGGAGCCTGGCCAGCGGGCAGCAGGGCCTCTGGTGACCCCAAGAACCCTGACTCCACCAGCTGGAGGGAGCCTCAGGGCCGCCTTGCTCACAGTGGGCAGGATGAGACTGCAGCTCTGATGGGTGCCTCGACGTCTGCTCTTCACCCGAGGAGGACCTGGCGTTTACTCCCGGGGGGTCCCACTCACTCTTCCTAAGCATGGCCGTGCGCTGGGCCTGGGATTCTAATCTTAGGGGAAGCCCCAAGCAAGAAATGGCTATAGTAAACAAGGCGACATCAGTCACAGTCATGACATTCGTGTTAAGAGCAAAAACCGTGAGCAGCTTCCATGTCCACCCACGGGAACAGTTCTGTCCACGTTGGCAGTCAGAGAGGGAGATCACCAACCTTAAGAGCAAGCAGCAGGAGCGGGCGCAGTGGACACCTGTGTCCCCAGGCACGCTGGAGGCCAAGGCAAGAGGAATGCAAGTTCGGGGCCAGCCTCAGTAGTTTAGTGAGGCCCAAAGCAACCTAGTGAGGCTGACTCAAGAAATAAAAATGTTACGACTGGGGATGTGGCTCTGTGTAGAGCACCCCTGGGTTCAATCCCCAGTACCAAAAACAAAGAAGAAAAACCAGAAACGGCAGCTGGGCAGCTCTGGGGCAGAGACCAGACAGGCAGATTGTGGAACTGGGTCGGGTGACCCCAGGTGTAGGCCTGGGGTGGGGCTGCAGGGGAGTGGGGGCGCGCTAGGCGGATTGCCGGTGCCGGGGATTTTAGAGGGTTTGAAGTCCTACCCTCTGCTACTGTTATGTACTAAACAACAGTTAAGTCCAAGCAGTTCCGGGAGAGGGTTCTCTGCGCTTGTTACAAACACTCAGCACAGGGCACCCGACACAGAGTAGCGCAATTATTGAATCAATTAATCTTGTGGCTTTCGGACTTTCCTGGTCCAGTCCTACAGCGTCTTTGACTTCTGGATGACATGCCTTCCATATATTTAAGTTTTTGACAACTTCGATTTGACCACAGATGAAGGCAGAGCCCTGTGGTACGCCACTGAAGACCTCCCTCGAGTGATATGGCTCCGTTCCTGGCAGAGGGATGAGTGAGAGGACTCTTGTCTGTGGATGCAGAGACTCTGGGTCACATCTCAGCTTTGGAACTTATTATCTGTGTGTCCTGAGATGAGTTATTTCACTTTTCCAAGTCTCAGTCTCCCCATCTATAAAATAGGGATAATCCCTGCTGCCCTGGTAGCTTGTTGACTGGCGCATTGCAGTTCCCCAGGAAACGGTGGGGACCCTCACGTCCACCCCCGCACCTGGCACTTGCCCTCTGGGCCCGTGACTCGCCTCGTGGCACCTGAGGCTCACTGGACAGGCAGATCACAGGCCTGCCCCCGCCTGCTGTTCAGAAGCCTGCACTCACTTTCCCGGGCCTTCTGCGCAGTCCCGAACTTGGCTCGCACTTGAGAACTGTGCGCATAGGACAGGAGGGGACCTCCACCTGAGGCCCGTTCTCCTCGGTCCTCCAGGCCGGTCTGTAGGCAGAACAAGACCGAGAGCCATAGCCATCCGACTCCGCGCTCCCGGGGAGCCTCGGGGTGACATCTGCTTTCCATAATGTCTCCTAATCCTGACGCAGGGGCTGGAATTCTGCCTGGAAGGGCCGCCAGCCTCGGGGCTGGAGTTTTGGCACATGCCTCCCTGTCTTCTGGAAAACTGAGGCCCTGCTTGCTGTCCCTGCCCTCGGGGGTCCTGCAGTCTCCTGTGGCTCATCAGTGGGAACGGTGGCCCTGGAGTGACACCAGGTCCCTCAGATGTGGGAGTGTGCTCTGCATCCTGGGGTTCTGCGGACTCCAGGTGCCAGGCTGTCTGCCCAGCCCCTCACCCAAGCTTCCAGTCCCTCCTCACGAGCTGTGACCTGTCCGAGTTCTCGGCCTGCCAGAGGGGCCTGAGAGCCAGTACCTACTGAGCTGTTTTCTCTCTGGCATCTGGGTCTGCTGCCCATTGGCCCCCTTTTTCTTTTTGTCTCATGTGCTGCTAAAAAAAAACCCTGTTTGCTGCCCTTATCAGGCCGTGCACAGCCTCCAGGCCTTGGCTTGCTGGCCAGGTGAGGTCGGTGACCTAGTTCACAGTCGTGTGGGCCGGGCCTCTCTTGGGAACAGGATGGAAGCCAGCCGGTCCCTACTTCCCTGCAGAAGAACAATGGTGCCTGAACACCTGGAGGCTCCAGGAAAAGGCCCTGGGGCTTTGGCTCCTGTTGAGGGACATGGGAAGCTGGCTGGGCCCACTTGCCTCCAGAGACTCTCGTTAGGTCCTGCCCGCCCTGTCCCGGCTGCACCTCCTCCAGGGGCTCCCTGCCAACCCCCACAGCTCAGGCCTCCTGCCCTCAGACCCAAGGACCTGACGGTGGTGCTGCCTGGGCCCTCTCTGCTGTGCCAGTGGCCTCCCCCTGCACCAGCTGCTCTGCCTCGAGGCCCTGCCCAGCTTCACCCTGCAGGAAGAGCTGGCCTCCGAGCTGGCGTTTCCCCGGCCCCCCGCATCCTGGGCCTTCCCAGGTGCTTCACCAGCACATTCTCAGCCACCTAGGAGGCTCCTGTCCCAGGGAACAAGACCACACAGCCAACAGGGTTTCCTGCCCAAGTGACCTGAGACAGGATAGAGACAGTAAGAGGAGGATTTGGAGAGAATTAGGGCTGGGGACGTCACAAAAGCCTTTGGAAAGGTGGCGCCTCTGCTGAGGTGGCCTGGTTGGAAGGGTGGGTGGGGAGGGTGTGGGGCTGACCCTCTCCAGTTGGAGGCCTGGGCCAGGGCCAGGGCTGACGTGCTGGAGGAACCTGGAAAGAGAGGGCGCCTGGAGGTGGCCTGAGGGACGGGGCTGGCTCCTGAAGCCCTGCAGGTGGGGCGATGACCTGGCTATTTATTAGTGGACCGCAGCAGGGAGCCCCGAGGGCTGGGGGCCGGAGAGCGAGAGGCGCGCAGGATGGAGCTAGGAGGGCAGCCAGCGGCTGGGGCAGCCGCTCAGGGAGGCTGGCCGCACCTTGGGCCAGCAGCTGGCAGGTGGGAAAGTGGAGGGCTTCTAGATGGTTCCGTGGCATCTGCCTACTCCTGTGGTGTGGACTCCTGCGGTGTGGACTCTCCCTGGGACTGGCGGCACGCCCCACCAGGACACGCAGAGCTGGGGTGCCACCGGCTGCTGCGGGCTGGGAGGCAGGAGGGGAGGCGTGAGCACACAGCCTCTGGTTGGAGTGCTGAGCCGGGACGGAAGTCCTTCCCTGGGAGGAGCGGCTGGGGCGTGAGGTGGGCATCGGCTCCTGGGCAGGTGGAGGTCCAAGTGTGAGAAGAGGGCCGGCCCGAGCCCTGGCCTGCTGGATGGCGGGGCCTCTGCTGGCCTGGAGGGTGGAGCCCGGCCACCTGCTGGAGCTTGATGACAGCCTCCCATTCTGGGGGGGACTCTGGAGCCTCTGGACCTCAGAGCCTGGTCTGAGAGGATCTCGCAGAGCAGCTTGGGAGGGTCCTGCTGGCCGGCGGCCCAGGTGGCAGGGGACCCAGGGGGGTGGACTGGCCTGGGAGGGCGGCGCCTGGGAGGAGGCTGGGCTGAGGAGCGGAGGCTGCAGCCCACTCGGTCCCCAGCTCAGCCCTGCCCGTGCCGAGTCTTCGCGGCACTTTGGAGGCAGGTGCTATTCAGACGTCTACAGCTGAGTGACAAGCAGCCTGACGGCGGCTCCTGGGGAGCCTGGCTTACGGGCCCGGCTTGGCTCAAGTCCTTCCCCAAACACGAGGTGGAGCCTTCTGTGTTAGTACTTGAGGTCTCACGGGAGATGAGGCCCACGACGTCCCCTCACCTTCACACGGTCATCACCACGGTCACCACCACCTCCACCATCACCACTGCCTCGTTTATCATCAACACCATCTTAGGTTAGCGCTCCATCATCATCATCCTCGTCAACATCGTCACCTCTGTCACCGTCGCCCCCGGAATCACCATCGCTGTCACTGGCATGTTGGAAGTGGGAGGACAGCTGATCATTGTCCAGCTGTCTGTGCAAATTTCCTTCAGTGACCAAGTACAACTTGTACGTTTTAGGCGGGAACGATCCCGTGGTGGAACTGAGACGTGGTAAGTACGGGGTGCAGAGACCACTGGGACGGGGGGACGCCATCCGAATGGACGAGATCCCTGCCTTGCCAACAGGGCTGCCTGGCAGGATCTGACAGGCCCTGGGCCCCTCCAGCGTGCTGGGGAGCCTGCCAGCAGCAGGCCAGGTCCGGGCAGGCCCTGGAGGCTGTGCACGTTTGGCACGGGTGGAGGGGGAGGAGCAGCCCGGCTGAGGGATGGAGATGCCCGGGCGGTGGCCGAGCCGTCCTCCTCTGTGTACAGTCCCTGCGTCCTTGTGATAATGCTGGAACGGAGGTGTGGAAGCCCAGTGCAGCTCCGAGGCCAGCTCTGCTCCCTCACAGGCTGCCGGGAGGGCTTGCCGCTGCCAGGGTTGCTGAGGAGCCCAGGGTGCGGCACCCTCTCCTGCTGTTGGATCGGGGTGGCATCCCCGTGGCCGTCCGCTCTGTCTTCCTCACCCTGGGGTCTCCCTGGCTGGTTCAGAGTCTAGCCCTTTCCTTCAGGTGGAGGGGAATCCTGGGTGCGAGGACCCCACACCCAGAGGGAGCTGTCCCACCAGCCGTGCCTCCTTTCCCAGGGAGGGAAACCGAGGGCTGGGAAGTGGGTGTGCATCTAAGTCACCCGACAGGCCGCCCCCGAGTCCATCCCAAGTGCTTCCCTCTGACGTGGTGCTGACCTCTGGGGAGGGGCTCAGGGCTCCCCCATCACTTGCTCAGTGGGAATCTACGAGCCAGGCACTGTGCCACCAGGTGGGCACAAGAAGGTGGAGACGGAGGCATGGGCCTTGTCCTTGTGGAGGTACAGTGCCGTGGGCGAGACAGCAGGTAGACACAGTCTGGCAGTGTTGGGAAGCCTCCCTGAGGGCGGGACCCCAGGGCGGAGGCGGGTGGAAGCTGGCCAGGGCGGGACAGCAGGGCAAAGGCCTGAGCCTGGGGGCCTCTCGAGAGTCTGAAAGGGGCACACTGCTGACTGAGGGCGCCAGGCGAGACTGGAGAGTCGACAGGAGCCAAATTCCGAAGGACGGGCCTGGAGGGAGTCTGGTCTTTCCTCTGAGCACCACGGAGGCAGACCAGAGCAGACCCGCGTTTCAGAAAGACTGTGGGAGGATGAGGGCACATGCCCGTCTTGGGCTGTGGCCACTGTCCCAAGAAAGCGTCAAGGTCACAGCTGCTTCCCGTCCCCCGGAAGAGGTGGAGGAAGCTTTGCTAGGGAGAGCCCAGCTTCCAGGAAGCCGCGTGCACGCACTGAGGGTGTGGGGCGGACAGGGTGCTGCAGTTCTAATGGGCAGGGCTCGCAGTGGGTCAAGGTCACGGGAGTTTGGCACGGCCCTTGGCCCTTCCTGAGGGCCCAGAGCTGCCGGGTAGGCTCTCTCCTCCCTGAGGCAGCGTGGCCTGTCCCGGTCGGGGGCAGCACAAGAGCCTTTGTCTTCCCACAATCTGCGCGGGTCCTCCTTGCACAGGAGCACTGGGGTCCGGCTGGGGCCTTGGGCTGGGGAGACAGCGAGTCTCGGACTCCAGCCGTGGCCTGCAGCTCTGCAGGCAGCTCTGGACCCCCGATGCCGCCCACATGGAGTGCCCCTGTGCCCTTTCGCTAGTGTCCTCGGTCCTCGCGGGAGAAGGGAGGCCGATCATACTGTACCCTGACTTCCCACACTGACCCAACAATGGTGTGGCGGCGGGTTTGAGTCTTGGGGCCCCAAATTCACTACAAGGCTGTTCTGCTTTGATCTTGGTGTCCTCCCCTATCTGGAACTGCCTGGAGACCCCTGCCCAGGCCAGAGCCAGCACTGGCTACATGACTTGCAGGCCCATGAGGCCAGTGGGGGCCTCTTGCTCAGCAATTGTGAAGGACTTTGGGACGGTGACATGGGGTTTTCAGCCTGGTACCTGTGAAACTGGCCAGAACCTGTTTAGAAGCAGCAGGGACCTGGGGGCTACCAGTCCATCACTTCAACGGTGTTGAGCGCCTCAGGCAGAGTGGCCCCCTGGGCTCAGGTCTGCCCTGCCCCCACGTCTTCATTCAACATTGGCTTGTTCATTCCCGCCACGTCAGCTGCGGAGCTCCTGGGCTGCACGGTTCCACTGGAGCCCCCACTGGAGATACCGCGGTGGCCTTGGGTGAGTGTCCCACACCAAAAGTTCTCAGGATCCCTCCTTGTCAGGCCCCCCAACACCCAGCCAGCAGAACCCTGGTGGGTCCTGGAACCAGGGACCCGCTTTCTGCTGGGCTTCTCCGCTGCAGTCTGGCTGCCAAGGGCCTGACGGCCAGAGGTGTGCCTCTCACTGCCGCCCTCCCTCCCTAGTGCCATATCGTCCGTCCTTCCCCTCCCTCTGTCTGCACTGGCCCGGCCCCTTGGCCCTGTGCCTGACTTATGGGACGAGGTGGGCAGCGCTTGTCCTCCAGCACCCTCCCCGGAGGCTCTCCCAGGCCTCTCAGGCCCCGCCATCTTGTGCTGACGTAGGTGCAGCCACACAATGTTCTCTGTGCCGGGCTGCTTCTGTTCAGCACTGCGTCTCAGACTCACCACGCTGACATGTGGCTACTGGTTCTGCTTTTCATTGCTGGACACCAGTCCCGCGTCCTAACACGCCAGCTTGCTCGTCTGTTTCCAGGGACAGAGGTCTGGCTCCTTCCAGCTCTCTGCTAGGACCGTTCCTGGGCACGTCGTGTGGAGTGGCCACCTGCTTTCCTTCAGGTGTCGTGGTGAAAGTCAGAACATGGACCACAGGGAAGGGAAGCCAGGGCAGGCCTTCCTGAGGGCTGGGCTGCTCTTCCTCGTCTGCACAGCTCCTAGCAACCAGCCTCCCTGCCGGCAGTATGGCCGGGGGCCTCCCTGCTCACCCTGTTCTGGTGGCCCTGCTTTGGGGGAAACAGCACAACTCAGCAGAGCTACAGGGTCTCTGCGCCATCTCTGCCTCCCCGCGTTCCAGTTATCGAAAGCTCACAGGTGCCTGAGCTGGTGTCCCTTCCGTCCTGCACACGGTGTCCTTTCTTCCGGGAGCATGGGTCTTTCCCTTGCTTTCCTGGGGAGACCTGTTGGTTCAGATCTCTCTGGAGCCCCTTCTGGCCTTGGAGTCCTGGCGCCTCCCTGCCCCACTGGCTTCCCCTAAGCCACCTTAGCCTGGATGCTGTGAGCACACCAGGTTTGTGTCGTCGGTGGGGATGCTGTGTGGTCAGGGCAGGGATGGCCGCATTTCCTTCCCTGACAGGTCCCCCCAGCCTAGCAGGATGCTCAGCATGCAGGGGGACTTGGGAATGTGCGATTAGAGGTCCCCAAAGCAGAGCGCAGGTGGGCACGTGCCGAGGGAGAGGTGCCACACGGTGAAGTGCACAGACCTTAGCTGTGTGGCCAGGTGGATCTCAGCACGCACACCTATGCGGCCATCAGGCAGCTAAGACAGGGACACACCCAGCACCCTGGAAGCACTCTTGGGTCCCTCGGGGTTGTTTCCCCCTCTGCCGATTTCTTGTCCCCATAGTTTGGTTTTGCCTGTTCTTGATGTTGACAGAAGGAATCACATGCGCGTTCTATTTGGTGTCAGCTTCCGGACAGTCTCCGAGATGTGCGCATGCTCCACAGTCGTGCTGGGAGAGGTGGATCCCTTGGGCCCGAGTCCCTCTGCCTTGACACTGGCAGCTCCTTAGTCTGCACCTGACTGTCCCCTCCCAGACTTCTCTGCTGACCTCTGCTTCCTTCCTCAGCCGCCGGGGCTTTGTCTCTGGGTTCCTGGTTTCTGAGCAGGAGGCCTCTCTTCCTGTTGTTGGCCAGGCACCCTTGACATCTGCGAGTCCTGCTTGTGCCCCAGGCTATTCCAAGGACACTCCTCCCACCAGCCTGCCCAGGCGCCTGTCCCCTGTGCCTTGACACATCCCTCTCTGTAGTTACCTGGCTTTCCAGCCACTGCAGCCTCTGGTCCATGTCACCGTGGTCCACATGGGGAGACCTGGCCCTCCTGTGCATGCTTTTGGCGAGCTTGGGGCTCTGCTGCATGTTCGCATGTGGGGACTGGTACCTCCAGGCCTGGGAACGTGGGGCGATGAGTCTGTTGCTGTGGAATCCCCCTTTCCTTGAGCAGAAGAATGTTACCATTATTCTAAAAAGTACAAAGGGGTTCTGAGTCCCGTGGCTGAAACAGCAGTGCCTCCTCCGAGGATCAGCCCATTCCGAGGAGCCGCCGGGTCGGTGCTGACTCGTGGGCAGGCCTGGCTCCTGTGGAGAGGCTAACTCGGTGTCCCGTCCCCTGAGGGCAGGGATGAGCATGCTCCAATGTTGTCCCCACGTTCTCTACCCTCTCTGCCCTGCCCTGAGCTCCAGGCAGCAACGCACCCTCGGCCCCCAGCCAACTGGCTCTGGCTGGGTTTTATCAACAGGGACAGGAGGAGGGAACGGCCAGGGCAGGGGCCAGTGTTCAGCCCCCAACCTCGGGGGGCGGTGTGGGAACCCTAAGTTGTAGTTTGCCGTTGTATGGTGGTGAGCACCCCCACCACGGGCAACTTCAAGGGGCCGGTGTGACTCTTCAGGCCAGTGGGAGCCGGGAAGAGACTGAGTGACATCTGGTCACTCGGCTTCACTGCCCAGACGGGGGGCTGAAACCACCCGGAGACCCCGGCCAGGAGGAAACTGGCAAAACTGCGGGGCAGTGAGGAGTCTGGAGACTGTCTCCAGTAACGGAGTAAATTTAAGGTTATGTACTTCATCTTTTAGTAGCAGCCGTGCTTACGGGGCTCACAAGAGTCCTCACACGTGACCATCGCTGTTGCCAAGCAGGCAGGAGGGGCGGGTTCAGCGCAGTGCTGGCCTGTGGCGCACTTGCTTGGTCCCTCCCCGGCCCTGCCGCATCCCATGGTTCTGCCCCGGCCTCGCCAACCCTCTTCTCCTGGTCCCGTGACCCTGGGGCAGTGCAGGCTTCCTGTGGCTGCCATCCAACCCCAAGGCACCTCAATGTCCCTGTCTCTTTTCGGGTTTTCCCTGGTGCCGTCCTGGGTGGGAGGCGGCAGGGCAGATGCCCACCATTTGAGCGCCACCCCTTTCTTTGATCCATCAACTTTCTGCATAAGATTTCTTTTCCGAAGAAATGGTTCAGCCTGGTGATTACAGGTGGCGCACACCTGTCATCCCAGCGGCTCGGGAGGCTGAGGCAGGAGGATCGAGAGTTCAAAGCCAGCCTCAGCAACGACAAGGCACTAAGCAGCTCAGTGACACCCTGAACCTAAATAAAATACAAAATAGACTGGGGCTGGGGCTCAGCGCCCCCGAGCAGGCACTGTGGTCAAGTGTCCCTGAGTTCAATCCCCAGTGTCACCCCCCCAGAATGATTCAAGACCAGACAAAAGAAAGCCACAAAGAGGAGGGTGAGTGATACAAGCAAAGGAAGGCGCACGATGAACGGACTAGTCCCTCCTGTGACCGTAGGAGAGGAGGCTGTCTAGGAGGGCGATTCAGCCACCCTGTCCCCAACACGATGCCGGAGGCCTCGGGGCCAGCAATGCCGTGTGAGCCGAGCTCTGGCCGACCAGCCGCGTGCAAAATGACGTCTCCCCAGAGCTATGCAGTACGCGCCGCTCCCGGCAGGCAGCCCACGCCTCCGTGGTCAGGAGGCTTGTAAACTAGGTTCTGGCGCCTTCGGCCGATGGAGGCTCCCACCGCCGTTCCTGAGGAGCACGTGAAGGGTGCCCACGGCTGCATGTGGGAAGAGACAGTGGGCCAGGCGGGCAGAGCAGGTGGGAGCCAGGGCAGGCTGTGCCTGGGGGCAGGGGCCGGGCTGACCGCCCCACCAACCCTTCTGAACGCGCGCCTCTCCTGCGGCCCTGCCGGCAAGCACGCGGCTCAAGCCTGTAGTGCCAGCGCCGCCTCCTGCTCCTCCTCACTCCTCACTGCCCCACGCACCGGCCGGGACGGGTCCAGTCTCTTGCTCTGCCCTGGCTCTGCTCTGCTCTGCCACGTGAGAGGAGAGCCAGGTGGCACGACGGGCCCAGGGCCACACCGAGGGCTCCAGGAGGTTGGGGACCGTGTGACACAGACCATCCCAGTGTGTGGCTCAGGGCACACTCCCGGCGCCTGCAGGGTGATGGCACCGGAGGAGGGTCCAGCCCCTCGGGGAGCAGCCCCTGCATCTGCTCCGGGCTTCGTGTCACCTGTTCTCCTTCACGCTTGGGATGGGGTTTGCTGCCCGTGTACCAGCGAGGGGGTGGCACGGAGCAGGCTTCCTAAGTTCAGTCACACAGCCCTCCGCAGGGGCGTCTTATGGCCACCAGCCAGCTTAAGGCACGAACGATGCCCTGGTGAACACTTACGGCAGGAAAGCAGGAGGAGGTCAGCAGGCCTGTGGGCCCACGCTGTGCTGCTGGTGCCCAGGAGGCGTCCCTGCCCCGGCCAGGCCTGCGGGCAGCCTCGCCCTCCTATGCGCAGCTGTGTTCCTGGCCTAGCTCTGCACACAGGTGGCGCTCAGCGGAGCACCACTGAACAGGCGAGTTGTCAAAGAGCAAGGAGCCCTGGAGTGGGGACGATGAAGAGGTGGTGTCCACACCCAGGCCTGGGCGCCCGGGCTGGAAGGGCTTCGCCTGCCCAAGGCCAGGATGGGACCCCCACGGTGAGCCCCGGGAGGCTGGAGAGCTGGCCCAGCCTCCTGGGTGAGGCGGAGACCGTGGTGGTGCCGCAGGACTCGCCTGGCGCGAGGAACTCTGCCCTCAGCCTGTGCGGGCAGCACGGTCACATCAGCACCGGGGAAGCGGGAGGAGAGCGGGGCCCAGGCCAGGCCGCCGCCCAGGCCCCTTCCCTTCTACTGCTCCCCACCTTCAAAGCAGGGGGCCTGCTGCTGCCCGAGGCTGCGTTCTCGGTCCTGTCCAAACCCTCCCTGCCCGCTCTCTCAGCGCTGGACCACTTCCTGGGAGCAGGCCTGGGCGGCTGGGGAGGCCGTGGGGGCCTTGCTTGGGGCTGTGTCCCAGGTGCTCAGGGCCAGGGTGTTCCTCTGGTGACCTCTGAAGGTCCAGGTGGGCTGGGTGCTGGGTGGGTGACGCTCAGGGCAGGCAGGTGGAGAGGGAGCCCCAGGCAGGCCCTGTCGGCCCGCCACCCCCGGGCTCAGGCTGCCCCCTGCAGGGGAAGCCGACTCCTGCCTGGGCCCCAGAGCCGCTTCCCCTACATGCATTGCTCTCCTGTTCAGCTGTTCAGGCCGAGGCCTCGGCCAACCTCGACCCTCAGTCATACCCCAATCCACAGCAAGGCCACCAGCTCTACCTGCAGACAGCTTCAGAGTCAGACGACTGTGCAGGGCCCCTGTCACCCTGCATTGCTGCAAAGTCCCCTAAACAGCTATGTCCCTGTGCCCTGCCTTGTCCTTAGCACCTCCACGAAGCAACCGATAGCCCCTCCCAACAAAGGTAGAGGTGTTCCCAGCCCTCTGACGACCCCCTCGCCGTGGACATTAGCAAGTCCCTGCTGACAGGGCGTCACTCATCCGCCTCCCCTACCCCCCACCTGCCTCCTTGGGCTCCTCGCTGTGCCGGGCACGTGTCTAACCACAGAGCCTTTGCACGCGCTGACCCCAGGCCTGGAATGTTCTTCCCGCCCACATATCTTGCTCCCTCACCATGCTTACGTCTCCACGTGGACACTGTCCTCAGAGAGACCAGCCGCTGCATCCCAGCGACTCCCGCTCTCCTTAGCAGCTGCACTCCCTACAGAGCCTCGTCAAGTCGCCGCTCTGTGTACGCCGCACCTCCGTGTTCACCCGTCTAGACTTGTTCAGTTGCACCCGCACAGGATGCAAATTCCCAGGGGGCAGGGTGTTTTCTGTCCTCTTTCCCGAGGGGACTAGCAACACAGCCTCCTGGGTTCCTCCTTCTGGGACAGATCTTTCTGTCCCTGGGGATAGAGTCGGAGGGGTCAGCCCTGGCAGGGAACCTCCAAACCCATGGCTCTCCAGCAGTGCCCAGTGGCTTTCCCGTTGGTGGAGGCCCAGAGCTTTAGATTGGGGGGGAATTGGGGCTGGGCCTCTGTGTGCTGGGGAGGGGTGGGACACAGTGGGGCTGGTACTGGGGACCCGGGGTGAGATGGTGGTGATGTCACAGATGGAGGAGGGGACGGGCCAGCAAGCAGAAGACAGACTCAAAACCCGTGAGGAGAGGGGAGACTCCTGCAGGTCAGAGTGAGGCCAGAGGCTTCAGCCGGAGGAGGCCCTGTGAGGGGAGGGCGGGGGCGTGGCCACAGGGGATGCTCAGGGCAGTGCTGAGCCTCCAGGGGTGCGGCAGAGAGGAGGTGAGCAGGTGCTGGGGAGAAGGGTAGGGAGCGTGAGGGAGAGGAACAGGCTCCCACAGAGTCCACGGGCTGACCCCATGGGGAAGGGCCTGGAGGGCGGCCAGGACAGAGCCAGGAGGGTTGAGAAAGTTGTCACGTAGTTGGGTCAGACGAAGGTGGTGGCCAGGGTGCAGGAAAGGAGATGGCCCTGAGAGGGACACTCTCACAGGTCTGGGCTGTGACGTGGCCAGTGTGGGGCACTTGCCTAGCCGCACAGATCCTGGGTTCTGTTCCAGCCCAGCAAAAGCAAAACCTAAAACCCAAGCAGCCTGGGCCTCGGGGTCCTCGCCCATCCACCAGGGGCTGACCTGGGTCCCTCCAAAGACTTCCGACGCTGGCCCTGCTGGCACAGGTTTCCGTGCTCCCGCTCATGGTGTGACGAGGGTCATTGTGTAACCGCCAGCGGAGCACAACCGCACGGAAGCCGTCACAGACAGCCAGCAGAGCCGAGGGACGCCTGGAGGCCCAGGAGTTCGAGAGCCACCGGAACCCTCTCCAGAGCCTTTGGCACCTTGATTTTGGACTTCTGGCCCAAGCACGAGGGAATAGATTCTTGCCGCTTCAAGTCCCCGGTTTGTGGCCATCCCTTCCACCCGCCATGAGGCACTCGCTGAGGAACGGCGGGGATTGAACCCCACACAGGGTTGTGTTGGGGTTACCTTTCTACCTTTCCTTTCAAGTGCAAGGTCTGAGCCTTGAATGTGGCTCCAGCCCAGCTGTGGGCCCTGTTCTCCCAGCAGGAGTGCAGCGTGGCAGATGGGGGACAAAGGGACAGTGTGGGACAGCGTGCTGGGGGCACAGAGGCGTCTCCCTGCCTGAGCTGGGCGCCTGGTCTCCTGGCAGAACCCTCAACTTCACCATGTCTGCCAGAGACAGCCTCGCAGGGTGAGGGTCAAGGGGGCATTGCTTGTGCTGTGACCCTGAGGCCCAGGAGGCTGTGTGTCACCGGGAGGCACTGAGAACAGGGCAGGTGGCACTTGGCGCAGGCGAGGGAGCCGTTGCTGGAGAAGGCGCCGGCGCGGCACCAGGGGAGAGGAGCGGAGCCGGCAGGGACGCGCGCCCGCCCAGTTCAGAGGTCTCCGCCCGTGCCCCACGGGTGTCTTGGCACCCCGCAGGGGCAGTCTTCTAGGCGTTTTATAGACGAGAAGATGAGGCAAAGTGACCTTCCCAAGGTTGCCACACCAGGAAAGGCGCGTCCTTCTGAAGAGCCCAGACCTGGCTCAGCCAATCCGAGGCTGCAGACTGCTCGGCACGCAGCCTCCAGCTGACAGGCTCCATGGCCTCTGTGTGACACAGGGAGCAGATGTCCCTCCAGGATGGACCTGTCCAACTCTGGACCTGCTGGGCCCACAATGCAGATGGGGCGCAGCACAGGGACTGGTGTTCGGGGCTGAAGTTCCCCCCGCGGGCTGCCCTCAGCAGAAAGGACCAGGAGAGGTTTGGGGGCCACTCCTGGTTGAGTAAGGTCTCCAACTCAGCACGAATCCTTAGTACCGGAGAACAGAGGCTGAGGGCCCAGGGGAGCAGGGCTGGAGCAGTGTGACCGGGACCAGGTACCTGGAAGCTCCGGGTGCCACCCAGGCCCAGCTGTCACTTCTGCTGGTAGCATGGAAGGTAGGCCTGGGGAGCCCTGTCCTGGGGCCCCGGGGCGGGTAGGTGTTGGTGCTATGCAAAGCTCCCCAGATGCTCCCTGTGGGAGGCTGGGGCTTGTGTGCCACCATCCCACGACCCCAGGGTCAACCCTGCCCAGCCCCTCCCTCAGGATCGGGAAGGTAGTACTGGCAGAGAAGGGGGCAGAGACCACCTGAGAAGAGACAAGCCCAGCTGGTCAGTAGGATCCACTGGCAGGGTGGATCAGGGCCACTGGGGCAGGATGTAGGGCCTCCCAGCTGAGCCTGTGGTTCATTCCCAGTGGGTGAGTCCCACCCTGGGGCACAGTAGGGTCTCCCAGGGAGATTGTGCACCGTGCCAGGCTCTGCCCGGCCTGACCCCAGACAGAGTGGGCAAACCTCAGGCTGGGCCTCCAGCTGGGGCCTGAGCTGTCCAGGGAGCCAGAAGGCAGAGGCAGGAGCAGGGAGACCTGCCCTGGCTGTCAGGATGCAGGGGCCTGGCCCCTCACGATGGCAGGTGGGGAGCTGGTGATGGTATGTGGCTGGGACTTGGCCAGGGTTGGTGGTCTAAGGAGAGCCCCAGGCCTGCTGAGAGGGGAGTGAGAGGGGTCAGTTCCAGGCCTGAGGAAAGAGGCCACCTTGCATTGAGCACCTATGTGGGTCTGTGCTAGGTCCTCCCACGGGGGCACTCACTCCCCTCCAGCATCCCTCACAGGAGGGTCCTCTGAACCCATGTCACTGCCAGGGAGACTAAGGGCTCAGGCGTCATGGCACCCTCCAGAGATGCTTCCCGTCCGGGCAGTTGACTCCCGAGAGGCCATAAGCTTAACCCTCTGCTCTAGGGCCAGAGGGCCAGGCTGCCACCTCCCTGAAGCCCCCTCTTTACAGCTGGCGAGGCTCCCCACCCAGACGCCACTGCCCCTCCTGCCATGGCCTCCTTACCTGATGAACGGACCGGTGGAGGCGACCAGCTGGTGGGGGAGGTGCAAGCACAGTGGAGCTGGCTGTCCCCCAGGGGACCTCCCCCCCGGATGTGGCCACAGGGGAGCCAGGGGACAAAGGACCAGGTGGCCTGTTTATGGCATCACAAAGTCCTGCCCTGGGCGTCTGGTCCTGGGGCAGCCTCAGAGGCCGTGCCGGGGCCTGGTGTGCCCCTCTGTTTCCTGTTGTGGACCCCCAAGGGCAGCTGCAGCCTCAGCGTGGGGCCTGGAGAACAGAGACGCCTTGCTGAGCGAGTCCCAGGCAAGAGAGCCAGGTGGGACGCCTGCAGTCGGGCACTTAAGGACTCTGGGCTGGGCGCGGCCACCTGCTTGTCAAAGGCTCACCTGGAGCATGGGGGCCGCACCTGTGCCCACTTCCCAGACTGTGCTGCGGGGACAACATGCAGTAAGAGGAAGTCAGTAAGAGGGAGGGAAGGAGAGAGGCAAGGGGAGAGGAGGAGGAGGGAGAGGGAGGCGGGGAGGCAGAGGAAGCCGAGGCAGGGAGGCGAGGCCAGCTGAGTGCCCTGGCGATCCCTGGCGGCGACGGTGGGCCCTGGCTCTCGTGCTCTGAGTGTCTGTGAGGGTTCTTAACTCCAAGCCTAAAGGAGGTCCAGCAGCTCCTTCGAGACAGTGTCCTTAAAGCTGCTGCCCAAAGGCAGTCAGTGAAGGCCACCGCCTTCCTGCTCCACCGGCGCCATGGCTCTGGGGGGGCGTTGGCTCCCTGAACCCCCACGTGGACTGTGCATGCCCAGCCCCGGGTCCTTCCGAGCCCAGCTTGCAGGCTGGGGGGCCGGGAAACCCAGGGGCTCGCCATGCACCCCTCGGGACCAGACTCTCCACGTACTCTCCAGGCCTTAGCGATGGCTGCAGACGTGGCTGGTGGCTTTCCTCCAAGGGCATGAGGCCTGGAGGCCGCTTGCCTGCAGGGACTGAGTGAACCCTCCTTGAGGGAGGGGACCCACCCTTGTGTCCCAGGGCCTGGTGCAGGGCTGGCATTCTCTGACGTCACTGAGTCCACTCCTGAGAGCTGCCTGTGCACAGCGTCCTGTTCCCCACGTGCTGCCAGCTCCCCACCCCCAGGGACGCCTCCAGACCCCATTGTAAACAAGAGAGCTGCTCCATGGATCCCAGGAGAAACTGGGTGATGTCAGAACGTGGCCAGAGGGTCTGGGTCTGGCACACTGGCCGGGGCGGCCAGGCCTGGCCGACTCAGGAGGCCTCTGCGGCCTGCCTGGGGCAAATGTTCCCTGTTCACTGGACCTTTCTGGACAAAGCTGTGGAAGAAGCAAATCGCAGCTCCTTCCAAGAAGTGTCTAAGCATAAGTGTCTGCACAGGCAGCTGCCCCCGAGCAGAAGCGAGGCAGGACAGGGGCAGAGCAAGGAGGCTGCCCACCCTCCAGGGCACCCTTGCCACTAGGAAATTCTCGCCACGTATCTTGCCCAACATTTTAAAACCTTGTTTACCAAGTGGACACTTGGAATGGCAATTTAAAAAATTGTAATTAGAAAAATTACTTTACTGGCTTACATTTTAAAAATAAAGTCAATACATTTATTAATTGTGAATTCAGTAATGGCTACATGGCTCTCGAGGGCAGTGCCAGGACTGGGTCCCCTCTCAGGGTTCCTTTTTCTTTTTTGGTGCTGGGGGTGGGACCCAGGGTGCTCTACCGGGGTTCCAGTCCCAGCCCTTTTAATGTTTAGTCTGAGAGAAGGTCTTGCTCAGCTGCCCAGGCCTCAGCCTCCCAGGCCTTGGGGATCACAGGGGTGCACAGCCATGTCCAGCCATATCGGGGTTCTAACAAGCCGGGCTCCAGCCTCTCTCCTGCTTTGTGATGACGAAGCTGGGGAGCCCTGGGGAGGCCCTAGTTTTACGTGTTTTACGTGGGACACTCTGCTCTCTCATGCAGGGCTCTCTTGGGACTCTGCTGTGCAGAAGGAAGGACCTGACATTCTGTGACATTCTTTCCTCTCGCCTGGCCTCGGCAGCCACTCCGACCCCTGCTCCACCCTGAAGCTCGATCCCCCATTGGTGGCACATTGCACTAATCTTTATGGTGGCCTGGTTTCAAGGACATTAGCAGGAGTCAAGAGGGCCTCTCTGCGGCTCGACTGTGTTAGTGTGAGCTTAGTATAGTTTTACTATTTCTAACATTTACTAATCTCCCCCATTTTTTTGAGAGAGAAAGCAACTGTATCTGACTAAAATTTACTTACACTGTTTGCTTTTATCATGTGTTTTTTGCTCTTAAATTCTATTCAATGACAAGACATGGAGTTCTTATTTATGGTAGTGATCCAAAAGATCACAGTGAAGGTCAGCAAAGGGACGATGTTTAGGAACTACAGCCCCTGCTGTAGGATTGGGGTTTGTGCTCTGGGTTTTGGGCCTGAACCGGTCAGGTCCTGTCAGCCTGAGCCGAGACTCACGGAAAGGACAGGGCAAGGGGTGGGTGTGCTGTGCGGCAGCTGTAGGTCCGCAGGCCAGCTCCTCGTGCAGGGCAGCAGCAGAGCTGAGCGCAGGCCTGCCTGGAGGGCAGGATGAGCCGGGCAAGCTCTGGAAATGAGGGATGCAGCAGGCCCGGGCAGCTCTGAGTCGACTTGGTCCCGCTGGGAGCTGAGGCAGCTCGGGGCACAGGGTTAGGGCCGAGGCGGGGGTGTTACCTGTTGGGAACTCAGCTGTAGGGCTGGGGGTGCGGCTCAGTGGCGGGGCGCCTGTCTAGCAAGCCCTGGTTCCATCCCCAGCACCACAAAGTGAAGCAACTCGGCATTAACTCCCAGGTTCTGGAGGAGGCTGGGGGATTGCAGCAGCGCCATCTAGTGGCAGTGGGATGGACAGCGCCTGGGATGATGGCGGACCAGGACCTGCTGTTGGTCTGAACTATCCACAAGGTCTCTGGGGGCCAGTGCTGTGCCATCTCACTAGATGCCTGCAGCCCCAGGAGAGGGTGGCCACGAGCAGCGGCATTCACAGGATGGGAACTGGTGGCCCCCAGGTGACATTCAGGCCTAGGTTCACAGTCGTGCAGCCCCACTTCCACTGCATGACAGAAGTGGGGCTACTGAAAAAAGAAGTCAATATTTTCAATTTCCCTCGTGTTTAAAGGGAACTTCCTGATAGGTCTCAGGCCACTGGGCAGCAGCGTAAGAATGGGGGCTGCCCAGCCACCATTACTAGGACTGGCCCCCTCAGTTCCCTGGGCCTCGGGGTCTTCATCCCTCAAGTCGGGACAGGTGGGGTCTGAATGAGTCAGATGACGTCCAGCATGAACCGTGTCCTGTGAAGGGCAGCCGAGGGGCAGTGTGTGTCTAAGTGACTGGCCAAGCTGGGACACTTCCGAGTGGGAGCTTCAGCAACTGTGCCATGAGAATCACGCCTCAAACGGGGACCGTCCCAGACAAAAGGGCAGTGAGTGGCCACCTTTGTACTTCCGTGCAGGTGGCAGGAAGACCTGGAGGCAGATGAGCTTCTCTGGGGAATGAAGGGAATCCTGGGATCAGGCCATGAAGGGCGGCCGGCCAGGCAGAGCCAGGACAGCTGCAGGCACGCCTCTGACAGTACGGGGAAGAGAGGTGGCCCCTGGTCAGGGCCACCTCGGAGAAGGCTCTGGCTGGCCTGGCTCCTTGGAGGACCTGGGGGCCCCAGCAGAGCTGCTGAGAAGGGTGGCATCATGAGCCACGTCGGGTGGTCTCCCAGGGGAGAGGAGAGACAGAGAGAAGGCAAATGAACCCTTTCCTCTTGAGCAACATCCCAAGACTCCTGCCTCCCTTCCCGCCAAGTTATCTTGAAGGGACAAAATTATGTCCAGGATGAGTGGTTGGGTACCAGGAGTGGGGACAGTATTGCTTCAAGGATTAAAGACATTTACCAAGCCCCTGCCAGGCACTGCAGTCACAGTGACAGACTTGACAGGCAGGTTCTACTCTCGTCACAGACGTACGCCGAGCTCTGCTCCTGGGTGGGATGCCTGCTCCACCTCCCTCCCAGGGACTGCCTGGGCCACTCCTCTCCTCTACTCAACCTGAAGAGTGGACCCTAGCTGCCCCACCCAGCCACCCCAGCACTGAATCCCACCTCCCCAGGTCACCCTCAGACAGGTCAGCGCTGCTTCCACCACGGTCAAGGCTGAGCCAGAGCCATGAGGGTCAGGCTAGGTGAAGGCTGCCCCTGCTTCCTTTGGTAAGAATGGGGTCATAGCTGAGGCGACCAGGGGCCTGGCCTCTGGTGGGCCTGGTCCCTGCTCTTCCTGAGCTTGGGTGTCCCACTGGGCTGAGGTCTTATTGTTGGTTGCCCTACTACTTCTTGGATTTTCTGTGCCATGTTCGCTGTGTCTGACCCTAAACCAGCTGGAGCTGAGGTCTGTCCCTGGTGGACTTGGCTCTGACCACTACAGCAGCTGCTTCGTATGCTTGGATATTAGGGAGGCCACCCCCATAAGGCAGTCCTTCTGAGGAGCACTCCCCCTCGCCAGGATGGTGGCTTCCTACAGTCCCTGCCTTGGTTACCCTGGTCTGGCCTGGCTGCCTCTCTGAACTTATTCTCCTTCCTTCTTGCCAGGGTGTGGCTGGCTGAGTCCTTCCACCACGGGGCTTCTCCTCCCTGGGCAGTTCCCCTTCCAGCAGGAAGGCAGATGGCGGAGTTGGGGAGGGCTGGGCTGGGTGTTGGGGGCCAGGGTCTGAGTCCCTCATCTGTAAACGAGAAGGCTCACGCTGGCTCGGGCTTGGACCTGGATGGAGGAAAGCTCTCTAGGGAGGCAGGCAACCTGGGGACCAGGCATGTGTGAGGAGAACACCTGCCCTGAGCAGAGATGCAGTTTCTCTCCCTTCCTCCTGTGGTGACCAAGAACTGGCAAGGTGAGAAATGCAAGTGGAATAAAAACAAAACAAAGGCAACAAAGATCTGGGGTCACCTCTCCCAATCTGGCTGAACTGCAAACAAGGCAGACGTTGTTTGGGCAGCTTTGTTTCTAAGAGATCAAATCGGACTTCATAGTCCAATGAAGTTCTCAAAATCCAATTAAAAATCAGAGAGAGGGATGTTCGCTCCATCTTGGGCTTAACTTCAGACAAAGCCAGGACTAAGCTAAAGCTTCTGAACATCAAGCCCCCAGCCCTGCTTTGACCCACACCCAACAGAAGCAGCTCCATGTGCACAAGCGTCCCTACCTCCAGACAGGGAGGGGACCCGCTATCAACTCCTGGTTGTCTTGACCAGGAATGAAGGCTGCACCCTCAGGGAAGGAGGGAGCGGAGGAGACGGATGGGGCGCCTAAGTGCAGACCCCGGGCCTGGGCAGCCTCAGGTGCAGAGTAGCGCAGAGGCGGCCAGGAACGAGTTGCTCAGGTCACTGCACAGACACTGCAAGGAACAGCCAGGAAACATCATTTTAATATCCAAACAAAGGGAAGACAGAGCCCAGAGCCTCCTTTAGGTGTCGCCGTGGTGGCACCTGAGGTCCAGGTGACGGGCTGTGTGCAGTGAGCACAGCAAGTGTGCTGTTAGGTGCTCCGCGCGTCTCCTTGGAGCCCCTTGGCATGGGAGGTGCCCTGCCTGCCCGTTTACGAATGAGCAAGCTGAGGAAGCAAAGCCGGCAGCGTGAGGCTGGATTCCATCCTGGCACTGGCTGGAGCCAAACCTGTCCTCTGCCATTGCCTTGTGCTGCCTTTCCCAGGAACAAGGGGCCTGAATAAGCCAGGCACACCCCAGGACGACCAGCACCCCTCCCATCTGAGTCCTAGGCGGGCCGAGGCTGAGGAAGCCCTGTGGACAGGATGGAGGGTGCTGGGGTCTGTGGAACCCAGAGACAAGGGGAGAGGGACGCAGGTCTGTGGTGCAGGAGGACGGTCCCCAGGCAGGACCAGACAGGCCTGGAGTGCAGGGCCCCAACCCTGGGCTGCGAGGGGAACTGCCGCAGGGAGCAGGCTTCTTGGCAGGAGCAGGGTGTGGGCTTAGCCTGGAGCTTGGGCAGAGCAGAAAATTACTCCTATTGACCACGACGATTTACTGGGTACCTACTACAAACCAGTCACTCTGTCAGGCACTTTGCAGAGGAAGGCACTTTGGCCTGTGTCCCTGAGAGCAAGTGGAATGGAACCCAGGTCTGGGACTGAGCTCTTAGCCACTGTGTTCCCCTTATAATTATGTCCCCTGGGCACTGGGTAGGACTTGCCTGTGGGATACAAATTCAAAATGCCAGGACCTGGGGAGAAACCCATTGCCACCTCCAGACCTGCCTGCTCTCTGCTTCTCTTGTTCTGCCTTATGTGGAGGGGTGACAGGTGCAGAACAGGGCAGTGGGTCATCTGTGATGGATGTGGGGAGCCAGAGGCCACCTTGTGTCTATCTAGGGTCTCCAGGGGGTTTCTTGTTAGGGATGTGACGTGAGGGACCTGGGCTCAGCTCTCACAGGCTCATTCTCCCTGGCCAGGGAAGGGAAGCCAGCATCCCTCTGCTGCTCATCCCTGTCCTCCCTGGCACCCGCTGGGCACACGGTAAGGAGCGGGGAGGAGGGCAGCGGAGAGCCCTGGCTGGGGGCGGGGCTGCAGTGCGGGTGTGCTCTCACCCGATCCCGCAGGAAGAGGGGAAGGAGGCCCGCCCTGCGCAGGCCTTGCCGCCTCAGGCTCACCTGCCACCGAGCACTGACACCCCAGATCCTGGCTCTGCAGGGCAGGATAGGTGGCAAGTTCTGGGTGTCTGTCAGAGCTGCTCCTCAGGTGCCTGAGGGCTCGCTTCAGGCCACAAGGGGAGCTCCAGAGTGGCAAAACCCTGTGCCAGGGGTGTGCCAGCCTGGCATGGTGGCTGTTCTTACTGCAGCTCCAGGGAAGTCGGAACACCTGCCTCCGTGGTGAATCCAAAGAACTGGAGCTGGTCTGCCTGAGGCACCGTGGGATGGGCAGGCGCTGCAGCCCCTCCGCCCACCTCTGGAGCCACTCCTGGGGAAGTGGAGTCTGCTGACTCACACGTTTCCTTGCGTGCCAAAGCCCTTGGGGTGCCACCTCAGCCCACTCCACGCAGCCATTAATCCTTTTCACACAGGAGAAAATGGGACAGGGAGGTGAAATGACACCATGGGAAGCAGGCCATCAGGAACCCGAGACCTTCCCGAGGCCTCTGGAGGTGGAGGGTGAGACAGGGACCTGAGCCAGGGCTGAGGGGAGGATGACGTGAGACAGAGGCAGGGCCATTGTAAAGGATGCTGACTTTAGGAAGGAGGCTGGCAGGCGCAGGGACTGTGGACGATGAGCCTGCGACAACTCCAAAGCCCAGGGCTTTTAGAGCGAGCCCAGAGCAAGGCAAGAGGCACCAGACTGCTTCCGCCACTTCACCGTCACACCATCTGCTCCTCGTCCACACGTCCAGGTGGAGATGACAGGAGGAGCCTGGGATGGGCTGGAGGATGAAGAGCACTCAACTCTCAGGGAGGGCAGGGGACTTGTCCACTCAACTGAGAAAAACCAGCACCCTGTGCTCACTGACACGGACACACCAACAGGGACACAGGCCCACTCTGCCTCCCACAGGCAGCGATGGCCTCTTCCCACAAGGCTGTCAGGTCCCACATTTCCAGGCCCCTTCCAACCCTGCTCCCCACCGCTGGCTGCAGATGGACGGCACAGCTGACCCCTCAGAGCTGGTTCCAGCCTGACCAGGACTCTAATCTTAAAGACGTCACCATTAAACAATCACAGTTAATGCTTTACAGAACAAATCTGTTCTTTACTATTCAGTTCATTATGAACTTGAATCACTGTAGTTTTAAAGCCTACACCCAACCAAGGCCTCGCGCAGCAGCATGTGTGTTCAGTGATTAACTTGCTACACTTTGTGCAAATCATGAAGTCCCACACCTTACAAGCTTCAGAATCTCCCTGGTAAACGCAGCACAGCCTTTATCCCCCTGCACCGCGTGGAGAGAAATGGCAGCAGCAGCTGTGGCTACGTTATGCTCTGCACGCTCCAAAGGAGACTATATTCTCACTGGGGCCGTCTGCCCTGGTCCTTGTAAGGCCCAGGGACTGGTCCTGGGTACCAGCAGCAGAGGCCTTGCACCTGTGTCTGCCACCTCTATCTGGCAGTGCGTCTTCACCAGCACAGTGACAGCTGGGGCATGGCTGGGCAGGGCACCCAGCTGTGGTGGGCCACACAGCGCAGCTGTGGTTTCCACAGAACGCCCTTCTGATCCTCAACCCTGCGGAACACGATCCTTTGCTGAGCAGGCCCTGAGCCGTGGGAGGGCTGAGCCTAGAGCTTGCTGTTTTTCTGGAACTGGGCCACCAGGCTGAGGACCTGCTCAGAAGCTTTGATGTTCTTTGAGCCAAGGTAGGAGATGCTGTTGGGGCTGGTCTCCTCCAGGTAGTAGCGGTAGTTAACCATGAGGCCACATGAGCTGGTGAGGCCCTTGAGGCTGCTGTCAGCCATCCAGTTGATGCGCCACATCACGGCCCCGTTCTGTAGGTGGAAGTTGGCCACAGGGTTCAGGGCGAAGCCTCGGTGCTTCTCACCATACAGGTACCAGGCACACAGCCGCATCAGGGGAGCCTGGAGCGCACGCGCCAGCTTCTCTGACTTCACCCACTCGCTGCTGCTGAGGACGACCTTGAGGGTCTCCTGGACAGGGCCACCGGTGATCTCGGCGAGCTCTTTACATTCTGAATCTGTGAACAGTTCATTCCTCCCGTGTTCCTTTGTCTGTGAGTTCAGAAGCCCCAGAAGCCACTTGGTGAATCCAGGTATAGGTGATAGGCTTGAAAATGCCCCCAGGTGAGGAAACTCCTTCTGCATGGGGTGGGGGAGAGGAGGGCAGAGAACACACACAGGTTCAGCAGGCGGTGGGTGCCTGGGCCCCTGATCTACCGTCTCCTCCTCTCAGCTCTGAATGCCACTGCACAGCGTCAGAGTGACGTGTGATGTGCGCTGCTATATTTTCCTTCTTTCAAGGCACACTAGGAAGCTGGGGTCTGCCAGGTCCTGGGGGCATTCTGAGTCCCCAAGGCAAGCCTCTGAGGTGGGGTTTCAATCTGTACCTTTGTCACATTGCAAAAGAGAGGCCAGGATTGGGGGCTTGCATAAAATCTGAGAGCTGGCTCCTGTGATGAGGAACGTGGTCCAGTTTTTGACCATAGACCTTATCCTTCTATTGCACCATGTCCCTCTCCTGGGAGGCCACTGTAGTCCCAGAGCCTGGTCTGATGCTTGGTATACAAGCATCATGCAATGTTTAAGTGGTTGCCCAGCTGTAACTAGGGGGACAGGAGGGACAGGCAGGGGTATGTCACCATGAGTCAGTATAATCATTATTAAAATGATAGTTGGGTGTGGTGGCACACACCTGTAATCCCAGCAACTCAGGAGGCTGAGGCAGGAGAACTGCAAGTTCAAAGCCAGCTTCAGCAACTTAGTAAGGCCCGAAGCAACTTAGAGAGACCCTGTCTCAAAATAAAAATTAAAAAAGGGGTGGCGATATGCCTCAATGAGCACCCCTGGATTCAATCAAAAAAAAAAAATTACATAGAGAACTCAACGATTATTTCCCCAAAGCCAGTATTTTCTGATTAGAAATATATGCTTAGTATGGAAAAAACATCTTTTTAAAATTTATGAAAGAAGAAAAGAAAGCCACAGAACTCTGGCACTCTGAGGACCGGCTCTCAGGGGCCTGGCGAGCTGCTGCACATTTGGCCTTTTACGTTCACGGTGACAGAACGAGGCACTCATCCTACACCCCATTTTCTGCACGTATCGCCAACATTCTCATTGTCACTTAAAATTTAAAAACAGTTTTAATGACAGAAAGATATTAAAAGGTGAGACTGTGCTGTGCTGTCCCTGCCCACGTTCTCTCCAGAACCCTGTGGGCTCTTCATGCAGAAGGGTTACTGCTTGCTTGGAGATTTCTTGAGGACCTCGTGGCTCACAACCAAGTGTGGTAAGAGGTACCGTTGGGCAGCTCCGAGGCCACGGGAGTCTTGGGCATATCACCCAGAGCCCTGGTTCTACTCTCCCTCCCACTGGCTATTGACCTCAGATGTCCTCCTCCCTGCCTAACTCACTACCACCACCAGCAAAGAAGGACCTAGAAAAAGCTTAGGTTATTTTTATGTGGCTTGTTAACATCTCTGGGGGAAAAGTGGCAGAAAGTGACCATAAAGAAGCCCCTTCCCAACTGAAGGCTGAGTTCTTGCATTAGAACTCATTGGGACTGTAGCATGCGGCATGCACACGTTTAACTCCACATTGCCATCCTTGAAGGGAGAGCATCTGCCACCGCAGCCTGTGCTAGAGCACAGAGTACCCGGCAGAGAAAAGCATGCTCAGAGCCATTGGCAATCCAATCATTTTACCTAAGAACTAGATTCTACTCATCCGACCTCACTCGAGCCCCTGAGTTTTGAAAAGCTAGACTCAGAGACATCTGAATGTGTCCATCATAGGACAGACAGTGCCCTCTGCAGGCAACAGGAGAAGCAGTTAGATCAACACTAAGCCAAAGTCGTTACCTCCACGATGGCTGGTCTAACCCTGGCACTCTCACAGACCCTGAGAGAGTCTATGCTTGATGGGATGTCAGGGGTCAGAGGCCCTGGACAGTGTGGGCAGGGAGGGACAGGGAAGGTCAGGCATGGCTAGGAAGCTGTGCAGGTCACCTGGTCTGGGACAGCTGACAGTGAAAGAGGCACACTGACGTGTGTGCTGGGAGAGCATGAGCAGTCACAGCCCAGGACAACCAGGCAAGGCCTCCCTGGAGAGCCCAGGTCCTCAGAACAGGCCTGCACCATGCAGCCCACCGAGAAGCCAGATTCTGGATGCCTATCCTCAGCTCTGCTCCCATCTCTCGGCATCTCATGGCTCCTGGGACTTGCCAAGTGGCACCTGGCACTATTTTGCTCCTCCTTCCTTCTTTTAGCCCTCTCCCATCTTCAGCCTGGATTGTGAGAGACATGAGAAGATGTGTGGCCCATCAGGAAGCCTGACACCTGGGATCACTCACCTGCAGCTCCTTGACCACACGCTTTATGAGGAAGGTTCCCAGTTCCACCCCCTGCAGTCCTTGCTGGGTCAGGCTGATGGAATAGAAGATGGCGGCGGCAATCCTGTTCCTCTCCTCTGTTTCCGAGGGGGGGCACTCCTTCACGATTGCCTGGAGGACACCAAGGTGGCTCTGAGAAGGGCTGGCTGCCTCACAGCTGGATGGCACCCCTCCTGGGTCATAAGAGCCTCAGAGAATCAAAGTGCTGAAAGAGACCTGGTGCCCAATGCAGGTCCTGGCAGAGCCTGAAGGGCCTGCTCCAAGTCTGCTCCACTCTCAGAACTCTCGGGAGACCCTTCCAAGCTCCTCTGGGCTGCTTGCTTGGCATGTATCATTTCTACCATTTTGGGATTCCTATGCAAGCTTTGCTAATCGCAATTTAGGTCCCCTTTTGTCTTTTTCAAGCCTTTGTACAAACTGAAACTTGCTTCCTATCCTCCCCTATAAAACCCCGTGGTCACATACTGAGGCTCTGTCAAGGTCGACTGCAACTGTTTCAGCTCCCATTTCTCTAGATTTTCCTCCAGAGGCCTGCTTCTTTTTTTCTACCCGTTAGTTATCTTTCTCTAGTTGTTCAGATTTCTCAGGTGGCCCTATACAGTCCAATATAATTTTTCTTTTTTTGAAACTTACCTTTCTATGGCTTTTCTATATACCTTTTTGATTTTTTGCCAACATCCTATTTTTCCTAAATGGAAACACACATTCATACTTACATACACAAAACAATCTAAGAAATGACTTCTATTAGAATGTTACTTAGCTGAAATCTGCTTTTATTGGTTCTTATTTAAAAATTTTTTAATATATTTTTTGGGTACTGGGGATTGAACCCAGGGGAGCTCTATCAGTGAGCTACATCCTTTTATCTTTTTTTTCTTCTTTTCTTTTATCTTAAATTTTGAGACAGTCTTGCTAAGTTGCTAAGCCTGGGCTTAAACTTTTCATCTTCCTGTCTTAGCCTCTGGGCAGCTGGGATTATAGTTGTGGCCACTGTGTGCCCAGATAGATGTCATTTTTAATTGTAGAGTTTACTGAACCCTAACATACTGAAGGTCACTTGGTAACAGTGGAATAGTGGGTGGTCACCTTTTGTTTTGCTTTTGAAGAATACGCTGACACCACTTTAACTCCTTCCAGCTACATCTGATTCTTTGAAGTAGGGGTGCTTAGCCCAGAGAGCACGGGAGGCATTTCTCCTTGGGGTCAGGACATGGAGTGTGTCTGAATCCCTCTTTTGGCCTTCCTTAGTCACTCTAAGATTGTGGGCAAGTTACTGATGTTCCCTTAAGCTTCCATTTTCTTATGTCTAAAGTGAGGCCCACAATAACAACAGCTAACTCAGTATTACAAGCAATAACACAATGGAACGTGTTTCACGGATGGCTGGGCACAGGGCAAGTGCTTAAGAGGTGTGAATAATATAAATGAGACCACACTCCACAGGCTCCACCTGAACATTTCACTCAACAGTAAGTCCAGGCTGGCTTTCCAGGTGAGATAGAAACCTATATCAACATTTATACACATGCACAGAAATCCAGTTCGAGGGCATGTACTGTGTTATACACCATTTTCTGTGCTGCTGGGATGGAACCTGGGTCTTGCCTGTGCCGGGCAAGCCCATCATGCACCACTCTCTGGCCACCCCTTATTGAAGGACAGTTATTCACCATCCCTGGCCTTCCACAGCTGTGAAGAATTCTATGTGAGCAGTCACCTGGACTCTCAGGTCCCTTAGAGTGGAATTTTCAGGTAGAAGAATGTACTTGATACTTTGATACCAGGTGCTAAAACATTCCTAGAGAAGACCTGGGAATTCTCAGCCCCACCATCAGTGCAGGAACTGTCTCACTCCCTCAAACAAAAATCCCAAGGGGATTTCTTTCTGCCAGGCAAAAATGTCTGCCTATTTGTCCTACTCAATCTCTCTGATTTCTCAGACTAGGAAACTGCCCGCGGTGCAGAGATGTCTTATCCTCCATTCGTCTTCCCAGCAGGCTATTCAAGCTGAGTCCTCAACTCACTGTACCTTCCTGTGGAGGCCTGGGGTCTCACGCTCCTTTCCACTGCCTTCAGCTCATCTAGACCTACTCGCCACCCCCAGACCCTGCAGTGTGGTCACTGGTCTGTTGCCCCATGGACTCCATTTCAGAACTTATTTGAAACCCCTTCAGGAGAAGACCAGCTTGCCACGGGATGTGGGAATGGAAGCAGACTCCATTCCCACACCCGCCACTCACCAGCAGCATCTGGGCCCATGTCAGGCAGAGGGCACCAAGCCTGTCTTTCCCCTTCTCCATAATGTGTCTTTTAGAACTGCCCACAGGCACTTAATGAACGCTGCAGAGCTGAACCACGCATCTGTCCTTCTACTGCTCCATCCCTCACCCATTTTCTGCCTCACAGAAAAATCGTGCAAGACTTCAACTTCTTAATTCAAGGTCACGAGGGCCAGTGGATGCTCTCCGAGCCCAGCTTGTATCTCTCACCCCTGCATCCTGCAACAACACCCCTGGAGATTGCAGCTCCAATTACAAAGTTCAACACAACTTATTTTTGAAAAGATCAAATCAAAGTAAAAAAAGCAAACAAACAAAAACCTTAAGGAACTTTGTGAGATGCTTATCTTGTCCTCAAGTGACCAAACGCAGGTACCTGGATGTTGTTAGAGATGTCACTGGTCAGTGCCACATGCAAGACAACGAGGGGCTCGCCTGGGGTTGAACAGTGAGAAAAGAAGTAGCATCTCCTGTAGGGCCCGACACGTCGCTTCATATCCATCCAATTTTTTACAGGATGCACAGCCTCAGACCTGACAAGGAAAAATAGAGATGAGATGAGTGTCCAATTTTCAAGTTAAATAACAACTGCTGACTGCTGTTCATGTTACCACTAAAGTCAAACAAATGCATTCAATACAGCTTTAACCGACTCCTGAAAAATTCAATCATATAAATGGGAAATGGCACTGAGAGAAACTACAATCAATGACCACTTCACATACACAGTTGTGTGCTGAGTCTTAACACCAATCTTGAGAGTAGTCTGTGAGGCCCCTGCGAGGCATTTTTGCAGAAGGTTTCAACACAAAATCTAACCGCAGCTTTGCTGTGGGGCTCACTGTCCTTGGGACCTGCAGTCCCGTCTCCCAGCACCTCTCCACAGCAGGCCCCTTCATCACTTAGGCTTCAACAGAAGGACACTTCGAGCCCGAGATTCCATGGGACAGAGTGGACTGCGGGCAGGACACCTCCCGCAGGCCTGAGCGACACTGTCCTGTGCATGCTGTGACTGTGTGTGATGAAGTTCATCGAGAGGTTCTATTCAAGAGGGAAACTGAACAACTGGGCAAGTGCTGTTCTGATTATTAACACAGCCACTTGGTCCGGAGAGTTCGCACAACGCTGATAACAGGGTCTTGAGAAACTGTGAATGGGCCTGTTTGCTTTAAACGCGAGGACAAGAAGACCCAGGTTACTGAGGGCTAGTGAATCTTTCTGTCCTCTGCTCCCCTCCCCCATGTGCAATGACGGCCCTGACCCCTCTGAACACTGGGTGGAATCTGCTGGGCTGAAACAAGACACACGGACACGTGGGCTCAGCTGCAGTCTGAGAGTGGGCTTCATACTTACTCACTGATTTTCTGAAGCACCTCACACGGCGAATGCCAGGTGACCCGTTCCAGGCTCAGGAACCCTGAGGAAAACCACTCCGAGAGCATGCCTTTCAGCACCCCGTTCATCTCCTGCAAGAAGACAGCAGGCCCTCAGGGGGTGGCGGAGAGAGCCCTCTCTGCGTCCCCTTCGGCACAGTGAGCTAGACGGATCATGATGGGAGAGGGACTGCGCGAGGCGAGTCTCCAGGCAGCCTGTTCTGCGACACCCTTGTGCCACTCTCATCTCCGACCACGGCAGGCTTCAGTTCCCCTGCAGACTACCGAGACACCCGAGTGTGAACCTTCACTCTGAACCACGCTGGCTGAAGCTGACGACGGATGCCATTTGTTCATCACAGTGAACATAATATGAAAATAGGACAAATATGCACCTGAAGAGAAACACTAACAAGCTGCACCGAGTCCCACAGCCTGCACCCTCCAGAACATTCCGTGACAGGGCAGAGTGCAACACCTGTGTTTCCTGAAAGGAACAAGTGCTTGGTCCAGGGATGCTACTTCACCGCCTGGAGACACAACTTCAGGTTTGAACACCTCAGAGGTCAGGATGTGCCTTTCAAAAGACACTGGGTCACTGTTTACCTGGCAGCATTTTTATCCACCTTAGTGGGATTTATATAACAGTGTATCTGGTAAGCAGTTCATTTCAGATTTGATGAAATTCTTCTAGTTTTGCTTCACTTATTTATATCAGCTCTACTTCCAAAAATGATTTGAGTTGATATCAAAGATCCCTTTGCACTGAAACTTTTCAAGCAAGAACAGAACAAGAGAAACGTAGACTGGAACAGGATCTGAGTTCAGGGTGGTCTCTGAAGTGACCAGGGCTGGACACGGAACTAGACAGCTTCTGCTAGCCATGGTGAAGAGGGTGCCCACAGTGGCACACACAGCTTATTTTTTCCCAGCAGCTGCTTTCTCACCTTCTAAATTAAGAGGCCACATTTTTAGCTAGGCACATCCCATGTCTGTCCAGAATAAAGACAGCACTGCAGAGAAGGCAGTCATGTGACTGAGCTCTGGCCAAGGAGGTGTGAGCAGAGGGGTCCTGCAGTAGGCTGGGGAACCTTAAGAGATGGCAGGAGTATGTCGTTTGCCCATCCTTTCCTTTGTGTGTTCTCTGTGGTCTGGTAGGTGCTGTGGTGGCTAGCATGGGAGCAGTCATCTTGGACCACGAGGTGACTCTGGAGACCACGAGGTGACTCTGGAGATGGTTTTTCAGGGCAGAGCAACGAGACTGAAGTGGAGGTTCACTGAACACACCACACAGCAGCTGTCCCCAGATTTTGACCTGAAAGACTAACTTGCTATTATTCAAACCACTATTACTTTGGGTCTCTGCTACTCAGACACACTGAACACCGTTATTGAGTATCTCAGTGCATCTGGTACCAAATTATCTTTCGAAATTGTGTAGGGGATCACAAAGAATGTGACACGTTGCCGAAGGGTGGTTTTGTAACTCCATGGAATTTCATAGCATCATTTCACATTAATTCTGTTAAAGATGAAAGGCCTCAGAACTTTGTGACTTGAGCAAAATCTGCAGGCATGGGTTGGTGGCTCAACTTTTCAGAAGAATATGAGGCTATCTTTTTATATTTTAGCACTAGGGCATAGAGTATCGCGTTCCCTCTGGCCGCAGAGAGAGACACGACAAATGTCTGAAGCTTTGGAAGTTTATTATGCACAGTCCCTCTCCTACACTTCTCTTACTCCCAGCTTCCGCGCACTCCCAGCTTCTCTTCTCTCGGCTTCTTCTTACTCCCAGCTTCCGCGCACTCCCAGCTTCCAGCTCAGCTTCAGCCTTCGCCCCCCTACTCTCCCACCCACCAGGCTTATATACACTTCAACCAATCAGGGGAGAGTACACGAGGTAAACGCGGACAGCTGCAAGCATAGGATAGGTACACGAGGGGGGCATGCTCTAATCATATCGTTAACTAGCCAATCATTGGAATTCGCTGGTTGTTTACTGTATAGCTGGCCGCTTTTGGCTCAGCGTCAGGCGCCATCTTGACCATGCCCAAGGCTGGGGGTCCCGGAAACCCCGACAATAGAGGAGGCTGGATTTGTTCTGTGTGACCCTGCAAGGGTGGACAGGGGCAAACCTAAGACCAACCAGCAGCAGAGAGAGCAGATTGGCACTGCGTTCACCATAAGGAAGGAGTTTTCTGAATGACTGGGCTGTCCACTGGTGTCACCCTGGGAGAGGGCTTTTACCCCTGGAAGTGGCTGCACAGGAGGACAAGAGCTGGGTGGATAAGCTCTAGAAAGGATTTAGGGATTGGACAGGCAGTGGGGCCGGGTCATCCTTGCAATTCCTTGTAACTCTAGATTCCCTAATCTAATCTCCTTTACTCAGCTGTGAGCTCTGAACAGGCAAAGTCCATTTCAGATTCATTTTTATAATTCCCAAAGTACTCATTAATAGCCTGATAGCAAATGAAAAAGAAAAGGTGATCAGGAAGAAGCAGGCCAGAAGGACAAGAGAGCATCTGCCGGGCTCACAGAGCTCTTTATGAAACTCTGCATTTGACTGAGATGGTTCTTAACTCTCCTGGCACCCTTTCCTACTTGTGAGTCTGTGTTAAACATCAGAAACCCCCAGAAAACCGCCAATACATTAATAAAATCTCATACGGTTTCCTGAGGCTCACGACCCCAGGATGTATGCTGAATGGTTAGGAAGGGGCTGGTTGAGCTCGGGGAAGATACATTAGATCTCCCGTACATTCATGACAGGAAAAAGCTGGAAAAACCTAGTTTTGACATTAATTATGAAAGAAAGAGCTTGGCTGATGGAAATTTCTCCTCTGAGAGTCTCTCCACTCTATTCTGGGCTGCTGACAGCTACAACATGTGATGCTGGACACAACCTGGAATCTAGGTTAAAGGTTACAAGTCTCCACTGCTTGCTTCTAACACCACCACAGCAGTTCCAGCTGGAACCAACCATGGCAGGCGGCAAGGAAGAACTTTCTCTGCTCTGTGGTCACGAGTTCAGCCATCAGCTATCAATCACGCAAGGTGGGAAGTATAGCTGCCAGGGGCACCTAGCGATGCTCAGGCCAACGCTAGCTCTGTCCTTTTGTACTCACTCAGTTTTCTTGGATGATACCATTAAGACGACCAGCCAGTTTTTTCTTTTAGCAGAGAAAAGCTGTCTACTGCCCTCTCTTCTGAAGTTCTTGGCTATCAAGATCTGCCTATTTTGGTACGTGAAGAAGAGTCACTCAGAAGTCCTGAGCTGGAAGGGAGGCAGAAGCAGGGCTCAGAGCAGGTACAACTCCAAATCACATGAGCTGAACCCCCATACTCCATGCACCTTCCCAGCTGAAGATAAATTCTGGTTTAGTGTAGCAAGGCACAGGGAGTACTGTATGGACTACGGCAGGGAGGCTTGCCCAGAGACGCAGCTTGTGGTCACAGCAGAAGGGGTGGCCAGGTGGGATGCTGACAGTCCGACAGCTCTCCCTTCTCCAGTGGCTGCACCTTGGGAGGGCTGTGCACCCTCCCTCCACCATGGTTTCCAGGTCTGACCCGTCCCTGGAGAGGCCTTCCTGTGATCTAATGTCAACCTCCCTCAAGTATCTCCCACTGCCCAGACCTTCCTGCAGTCTGGGGGATTCAATTGTTTCACTGGGATTTGATCTTGAAGAAAACTAAATTCTCAACCAAACGGGCCTCTGGAAATGTATCTGGAGAAAAACAAAAAGCTGACAAAATGCATCCCCAGCACCCATGGACTGGGCCCAGAGGCAGATGCTGGACAGGTTGAGCTGGACACACAAGATGCTGTGCTGGGAGGCGCCAGCACATAGCACTCACTCTCCAGCTGAAGCCTCTGCTCCTTCCGGGGAGACACCCTGTGAGGTGCTTTTTGGGACCTGAGCACATTTAGACAAGGAAGCTGAACACATGGGCCCTGAACGCAACTGAGAGGTGGATCTGAGTCCACGCTCAGAGCCCATGAAAGATGCTGCAGAGCTGGATTCATTTCCATCAAAGGTGCCAACCCAGGTACACTGCCAGCCTCGTCGGTAGAACTCTGGTTGAGAAAACGCTTTACAAAAGAACAGTCTGCAACCAGAGGGTGGCACTCTTCCCGCCGTGAGGAGGCTGCTCCCTCACGGGGTCACTCATCTTCCCTTTCCCAAAGAAAACATTTTGGGTTTTGTGATCACTGACGTCGAGAATATTTTCAAGTCCCTTTTCTATGAACTCCTGAATTATCAAAACAACTATAATTCCTTTCTTGGAATATATCTATGAAGGTCAATAATTTGTGGTTCAAGGAATCCTATAAATCCACATTAGATGAATCTGGCACATCAGTGGAGGCTTGGTGGGAACCAAGAAGATCAACACACTGATGCTTCTAATTTAAAATTGACATGGGCCTTGCTCACTTCCTTCTCTGTGTATTGGATCTGCTATCTTGAAGAGCACAACACATTTAAACTTTGCCACACTAAAAATTTTCAAAGTAGCGCTTCTATCTTCCAGCATGGAGACTTGAAACTGACTCTGAACTTAAATCTAAAAGGATTAAGAATCCTGAAAGGAGAGAAAAGAAGCCTTGTCTTATTTCAGATATCCCAGGAAAGAGACAGACCCTTGGGTCTTCATGCTGGGCCACAGTGCAATGGAAACGTCAGTCTTCTGGATTCTTCTATCTCCAATAATCCCAGCCCTTGGGAGACCACACTCTCCACAAACTGCACCTTTATCTGTTTACCACATTTTTAGCAAAGGTCCAATAAATCCCTTAGGGGACTTCTTGGGAAAGAAGCAGGCTGACCTTAAGCTCACTGATCATCAACTGAATCTTCCACCTCAGTGCTAAGCCAACGGGTCCAGGGGAGTTAAGAGACCTGACTAAAATCACCCGAAATCGTCTCTCCTAACAGATGGCTATAATGGAACCAGAGCCCTGCTCACTTCCCCACTCTGCCCCTTCACTAGAACCACTGTCCTGCAAAACACACAGGGTCAGCATCCTTAAGCTGAACATTTGCCACTCGTTCTAAAGTGACTCTGTACCACATGCAACTCAGTAAACAAAGGACTTGGACAGATGGGCCACAGAGTGACCTGGATCCACTCCAGGAAGGCTCAGGACAAAACCCACAGAAGCCCTAACCAGGGCACATTCACTTGTCCTTATTCAGAAAGTCCAAGTCAACTGGGGTCATGCAAGTTGCATCCTGGGTGACAGGCAGCGCACACAGACCCAGCAATGCTGAGACCTGCGGTAACCGAGGAGTGAGCACCCTGCTCCTCCTTGAGCACTCAGCAGTTAAGGTGCTAGGCAGTCTGGGATCCTGCTCTAAGGCTTTGCATGCCAGACTTCCCAGTTTCTAATGTTTAACTGCTACAAGTAAAAAGTTCTGAGTTGCCTCTTTAAAGCAGATGTAAAATCCTCAATGAAGAAAAAGAAACAGGATAAAAATGCATTACACACCAAACCCACAAGAGCACACTAACACCATGGACTCCAAGTGATAATGACATGTCAACACAGGGCCTTGAACTGTAGTTGGTGTACCACTCGGGGGGCAGGGCTGTGCATGGGTGAGAGCAAGGTATACTGGGAACTCTGTACCTTCTGCTCAGTTTTACTGCACATCTAAAACTGTGCTAAAAAGAAAGGAAGTCAAATACAAAAAGGACAGTGCTCATAAAGTGATTCTGGGGATAGTTTATAATATCAAATCCTAATTGACAATTTCTAGGGATAGAAGAAAACTATGAATTAAATAATAGGGATTTAAAAAAATATGTGATTATGTCAGGCAAAGGAGAAAGAAGTTAACAAACTTCAGTACTGACAGTTAAATGCAGTGGATAGAAGGCCAGGACTTTTAGATGAAGAAATGTGTGGGGAAGAGCAAAAGGGTATATTCTACACTACCCCACAGAATCAGAGAATTTTGAACTGTATTGGGCATACAAGTCACTAAGCTGTCCATGTAGCTGATATTATGACCCTCTTGCCTTTAGAGAGGACTTCCAAGTCCTTCTTGGCTTCTTTCCAGGCTCAGAACTCTGACAGTGGGCAGGGCAGTGTGACCTCAGGACAGTGGTGAACGATCAGTGTGCAGTGTGTTTTATGCTGGGGCATGCAGGGGTCTACCTCAAGTATTCACTCATCATTCTGCTATGCAAGAAATGTGAGACAAGGTTCCATTATTCAAGGAACTGGTTATCTAGTGAGGGGTGGGGATGGGGGGCAAGAACACCATCTGCAAAGCATGAGCCACGGAGGTTCAGACAAAAGACTGCCCTTGAGCCTGGAACATGGTCAACTTAACACAAAAAGAATCACGACTGACTGTGACTAGAGATTAACAACTAGGGGTTCCCAATCTGGGAATCTTACGATCAAAGGTTTGTAGCCCTAGGTAACACTTAACCAGGTACCATGAGAAATCAAATCACAGACATTGTTATCACTCTGAAATTAATCCCATCCTTAACTACACCCAATTTGTATACATCCGAGACTAAGTAGACAAAAGGGATGGTAATGCGTAGTGCAAAGAACCCTGGATTTGGGTGGGTGATCAGACATATCTATTTAAGTTTCTGGACAAGTCACACAACCTCAGTTTTATCTGTGTATCATCCACCTAAGAGTACAACTATTATGCTAACTTTACAGGGCTGTTGATAGGAGTCATTCAACTGTTCAATTTTTTAAAAGCACATGATAAAGTTCAGAACGTCAGACACTTCTGAAAAATTACTTTTTGTTCACTGAAGGGCAGGTTAGTGTTCCCTCCAATTTAATACGAGGAGTATAAAAGGACTACATGCAACTCTAGGCAATCTTCCAGGTCATAGTTATTTAAGTCTCAAAATATTTACCTGCATCTAACATGACTCACTGCCCTAAGCCCTGCCTACCTTAAGAAGTCAACTTCTTAGTCATTTTTAGGGTTGGGCCAGTGAGGTCAATGCTCTCTTCTAGGTTATGCGACAGACAGAAGGCTGGGAGGTTCCAGGGCTCTGAGCAGTGCTCCCCTTCAATCCTATTCATCTTTGTGAAGTCTGTGGAACTTCCTAGGACAATGCCTCACACATAGTGGGTGCTCCCAACTTCTTTATTTCTTTTTTTGAGACAGGGTCTTGCTATATTGCATAGACTAGCCCTGAACTCCTGGGCAAAATGATCCCCCTGCCTCGGTCTCTCCAGTAACTGGGGCTGCAGGTCTGCCATCGCACCTGCTTTGTGGGTGCTGACAACGTCCAGGTGTTCAAAGAACGCCTGGCGCTGATACAGATTCACGTAACTTCAGTTAAAATAATACAGACTATAGACGACACTAACCAGGTACCGGGTGGCCCGCTGTCCTTAACGGTGGACGAGTCGAAGCCAACTAGTAAGGCCTGCAAGGTGAGACTGCAGGGAGCAGGGGCCGCAGGGCCTAGGCAAGGACTCAGAAAGCACGGGCGGAGCGCACTCGGCTTCACGCGGGGGAAGGGGTTGTGTTCAGGATGGGGCAGCTGAGGACTGCACCGGGAGGCCGCCGGGGGCCCGGGGCCGGGGCGGCCCGGGCGGGGCCTTACCCGGACGTGCGGCCCCTCCACCAGCTTGAGGGCCTGCGCCTCGAGCAGGTCGGCCCGCAGCTGCACCAGGAAGCGCACGCCGCCGTCCAGCTTGCTGATGTGGTGGAAGAGGCCGCGGTAGCGCGGCACGAGCGCGTAGCGCAGCCGGTCCTCGGCCTGCAGCAGCACGGCCGCCTCCCGCGGCTGCTGGCGCAGCTGGAGCACGCCGGCGCTCTGCTCGGCCACCTGGCTGTGGTCCACGCCGAAGCCCTGTGCCAGGCGGCCCAGCAGCTCGGCGCGCTGGGCCACCTCGGTCAGGCCGCCGTAGAAGCTCACGAAGTCGGCGCACTGGCCCTCGGCAGGCGCCGGCGTCTTCTCGCGCAGCTCGTAGACCGGCATGGCCGGCACCGCGCGGCGCAGTAGCTCGTCCATGGCCCGTTCCAGGGCGCCGGCCGCCGCCGTCGGCCCGCTCGACAACCGAGGACCTGGCGGCCGCGGCGGCCGCGGGGGCAACCGCAGCGGGAGGAGACGCCGCGCCGTCAGGCCTGGCCCGAGACCTCGCATAGCGCCAAGAGACAGCTGCTAAGGGGCCTGGCCTCCCGCGCCGCCGCCGCGCTTCCGGTTCCGGCTTCCGGCGCGCGCCGGCCCCGATTGGCCAGGGCCGGGGGCGGGGCGGGGTGATGGCCAGTTAGAGGGCGGAGCGGTGTGGGCGGGGCGAGAGGTTCGGGGCCAAGTGCAGCCAAAGGGCCCGGGGGCGGGGCGTTCTCAAGGCGTCTGACACCGACCCTGCAGCTGTTGGCTGCTTGTCAGACCACCTGGCTAGCCAGAGTCACCTTCTGGGCTCCGCTCAGCCATCCTCTCCACACACACCTCTCTCCTCCAGATATGAGCCCCTCCAACCTCCAAGTGCAGCAGAGTCACCTGGGGACGCATAACACGTGCATACTCCTGGGCCCTTGCAGGGCAAGAACTATTATTACTGTTATTCTTGTGTTACACAGGTAGAAACGGAAGCGCAGAGAGACACAGAGACTTGCTCAGGTTCACAACTAGTTAATAGCAGAGGGGGTTCCTAAATGGCTGTGAGGCTGGGTGGGTGTGTAAGGAGGATTTGAACCCAGCCCCATCTGGGCTGCACTCCTTCCACTTCAGGACCCCGCTTCTGCTAAAATGAGGATTTCTGTATTGTTGAGAATCGAGTTTGTTTTTGTGCTGAATTGCTGCGGAAAATAAGACAGAAATCGAACAAATGTCAAGTTCTCCCGACGTGGCAAAGTTTATGCACTTAATCCTCACATTCACTATATCATCCAATTTATAGATGAGACCCAGGCTCCCCTGTGAGTGAGAGGCGAAGCCTAGGTTTTACCCTTGTCTTGTGATTCCAAAGCTTTTGCTTTTTCTACTCTCTTGAGTTAGGTGGCTGGAAAGATCTTCCTTCCTTACAGGCCATATGGGAATCATCTGTTTGCTTCTCAGTTCAGTTCCGGTGAGGATGGTAGCCAGCAGGTAGGTTGTTAATTTTGGGGGGTTAGATATTCAAATTCATGAAGCTACAGTAATTCAAATGGAATATACAGACAAATATGCATGCAAAATAACAAAGTCCAGAAAGAAATCTAGAGATGCTGTGTATTTATTGTGTGATAACAGAAGCATATCACATCATGGGGGAAAATCACTGATGACAACAGGACTCTTAGGAAAAAGAGCAAAGCTGGATTCCAACCTCAGAGTTTACAAAATAAATCCCATATGGCTTAAGAATTTAAGTCTCTTAAAAGTGAAACAAATATTAGCAGAGAATAATCTGAGTGAGAAAAGCATTTTGAAACAAACCCAGAAGCCATGAAATGGAAGGTCAATAAGTTTAAGTACAGGCTTTTTTTTCTTTCTTTCTTTCTTTTTTTTTAACAAAGTTCTTCGTGGTTAAAAACAAAGTCAGAAGACAAACACTGCCTTAAAGAGTTATTTGCTACTGATGTGATGTACCATAGGCTAATTTCCCTTATAGATATGGGATGAAAACACTAAGTGAAAAGACTGTGGACCCATCAGAGATAAAGGGAAAGGTTGTGATCAGAGAATTCACAGAAAAGGCAGTAACAGGGGCCCTCAAACATCTGAGAAGTGCCTAACTTCACTCGTAAGGAGAAATTGCAAATCAAAATGCTCGCGAGTTATCAATTTCATTTATTGTAGGTTAATGATCACACAATTGGATAACACCCTGTGCTATGAACCTGCAGGGAAAATGCTCTCTCCAATTGCTGCTGGGGGTCTACATTGGTAAGCCCCCCTGAGCATATCTTTGCCATAACTATCAAAATCGAAAGTTCAACCAGCAATTTTTACATAGAAATACCTGACTGCTATATGGGTTAACATCAGGTTGACCTGACCTAGGACACTCCATGACACAGCCAATCAGCGGGGTCACGAGACAAGCACAGATACCAGGACAACTGCTGCCTCTCGATGAAGAGGTGCTGCTGAGGACTAGCTATCTGTTTCAGTCAGCTTTTTCGCTGCTGTGATGAAAACATCTGACCAGAGCAATTTTAAAGGAGGAAAAGTTTATTTGAGGGCTTAAAGTTTCAGAGGTCTTAGTCCACAGAGGTTGGCATTAACTGAAGATGCTCTTTTTTCATCTGGAGGTTGGGGGGTTGAACCCAGGACCTTGTGAATTCTAGGCTAGCACTCTACCTACTGAGCTATACTTGTAGCTCCTTGGTCTTAGCCGGCTCCATTCCTTGGGGCTCAAGGTGAGGCAGAACATCGTGCCGGAAGAGCATGGCAGAGGGAAGCAGCTCACATTATCAGGAAGCAGAGAGAGAGAGAGAGAGAGAGACTCGACTCTCCAGATACAAAATATACACCCCAATTCCAATTCTCCTGCAGCCACACCCCACCTCTTCAATTAATCCCACCAGGGATTAATTCACTGATTGGGTTAAGATTCTCACAACCAATCGTTTCTCCTCTGAAACTTCCTGCATTGTCTCACATGCGAGTTTTTGAGGGACACCTCACATCCAAACCATAACACTATCTCAGATTTAAAAATCCTCTCCAGAGGCAATGGGAAACAGAGAAAGGGGTGGGGAGACTTGCCTAGAGCAGAGACACCTGCAGAGTCAAGCACAGGAGGCAGGACAGCAGACTAATAAGAATCATCAGCTCCCAAGACAACAGAAGGCCCTGGCTCTGCACCTGTGCCTGCCACTTACTAGCCCAGTAACTTTGGTAGGTTCTGTGAGCCTTTAAGGCTGTTCCACATCATGCGTTGTATAGATAGCGGTAAACCTATCTCACAGGCTGGTGAGAATGAAATGAAACAATTCATGTCGAGAACACAGCAACTAGTAAGGACCCCATAACATTCTAGCTACATTATTATAAGTGTAATGAAACAAACATACTTTGGGGTGGGTTTGTGTTTTCACGTGTACAAAATGAAGCAATGTTTTGACCCAAGACAAGACTGGTTCCCTGCTCTGAGCCCCCATGTTTCCCATACAGCTTTCCCTGGAATTTCTGAAGTCCGAGAGTCAAGAGGCAGAAGCCGTGGATGACAGGGGTAGGGATGCCACTCTGATAGAAAACCATATCCTGAATGATTGCCAGAACGGCAAGAAGAGAGTTTGCTTTTGAAATAATTTTCAGTCAATGCAATTTATTTGGTTCTGCAGGAAGTGATACCTGAGTGACCTTTCATTGTCCCTCCTTCCCCTTTTTCCTCAGCCCACTACAGTTGCAGAAGAGAATGTCAATACTGGCTTCGTTTGTCTTCTGTTGTTATAATTAAAACCACAGACTGAGTAATTTATAAGGAATATAGGTTTATTCGGTTCACCATTCTGAAGGCTGGGAAGTTCAAGATTGGGCAGCACATCAGGTGAGGGCCTTCTTAGTGGGTCCCAAATAGTATCACATGATGAGACAGAGCATCTTAGCTCAGGTCTCCCCTCCTCTTCTTGTAAAGGTCCATTGTATTAATGTCCCACCCTTACAGTGTCATCAGACCTTCACCACTTCCCCCAAGAGTCCATCTCCAAATAGCATTAACTCAAGACTTTGGGGACTGCATTTCCAACACACGAATTCCAAAGGACATACTCAGATCATAGCATGTATTGAGGTCTCCCACAAAGCAAAACAGCAGGAAGCCTTAGGAACAGGTGGGGCTTCCTTCCACCCATGGGGACATGGAATCTTCCTTGGAGGGTGCGGGGTTTGTGTTCCTGGTTGATTGTGTCTGTGTGGAGAGCAGGCTGGGCCCTGCTCCGAGTGACTCCATGATGTGTAGAACAGCAGTTTTCAGACTTCTCTGGAAAACAGTAGTTTGCCATGAGCTATTCCATGTAAAAAAGTACAGTGCCAAGGGAGAACAACTCTCTGCCTTGCTTGTACAAGTAAATTAGCACCATCTGCCCTGCACAACCATAGATCACAAATTGACAAATAACTTATATGTGCCAACTTATCAAACTAAATCAAGGAGTAGCTGGACATCAAAAATCACATCAGGAACCCCAGACATGGGAGCTTATCAACCGCATCAGATATACTGGGACAAACATGCTCACCTGTCCCAACCCAAAGAATGAACACAAGGTATGGCAAAGAGTCAGTTGGCTTTAATGATGGTGGTGGTCTCCAAGACAGGTGTCCTGCAAGACCCAGCGTCTGGGGAAGCAGGCACCCAGGCTGCTGCAACCGGCACTTTGCCCAAGTGCAAGGCCCCTTGCTGGCTGAGTGCTAAGGGGTGTGCAGCCTTCTTGGGTGCTAGTCTCCCCCTGGGGTATTTAAAGAATGCTCTTTTACTTGTCCCACCTCCCCTTATTCTCCTGGCAGGAAGGCCTTTCTGGCTGGAGTGCATGTGGGCAGTGGGGAGTTTATCTCTGTTGGTCAGCCAGGCCCCTTCCCTGCCTCCTGTCTGTCAAGGGGTTGTGAATCTGTCACTCAGATGTTGACTGTCTGCAACCATTTGTTATGTATCTCTTCTGCTAATTTTCTTACCCCCTCAATAATTGAACATTTAAGTCTAAATGGTATTCTGGAAATGGACCCCTGGACTTTCTATTTCTCACACAGACCCCTCACCTAAGACACCCCCAAAGGAGAAGCCCCCCGAGACTGGACATGGTGGCTCCCTAACCCATCGCCTGGCCACCCATTACAAACCTTGCCCAAGAAAATCACCACAGGGCTGAACTTCGGGATCTGTCCTTGGGCTTCAGCAGAGCATGGTTTCTCCTTCTGGTAATGACCACGCATGGTCCACCCCAAGATGGTACTCTAGAACTGAATCTGCTCTCTGTCTGGACCTCTGCTTTGGCAGCTCTGCTGAACTGGTTGGTAAAACCCTTATCTGATGCTTCAGTGACTCTTCCGCTCTGCATTCATCTCTTTCTCTGTCTGTGCTCGTGGCTCATAACCCCTTTCTTAGTGTGACTTGAGTGTTATAGGTATTAGAAATTAAGTCTGGAATAAAAGAACCCCTGTTTGCCCTGACTACCAGGTGACCCACAGGTGTTCAGTGAACTGCCACCAAAGTGAAGTAGTCTGTGCATTTATTGTTATTTAATAAATCCTGACCTTGTGGACAGACACAAATGTGCTTGGTCCATGCTGATGATATGGCTCACGATGTCCAGGTGCCAGAATGTCCACAGGCAGAACCCTGTGCCCAGGTGTTACAGCGTGAAGACCCTGGTGGAGCTCTTCACGAGGACAGCCTTTGCTGGCATATCCGGTCTTGTGGGGCAGGCGGAAACTACGTTTGGCTCATGCTGCAGAGACATAGATCACCCTGAAGGCTGCTGGCTTCTGAGTACCAGTTCCTCTCCAGGGAGGAAGCCGTGCACGTGCCCAGGCCTGAGGGGTCTGTGATGCAGCGGCTCCTCCAGCACTCGTCCATGTTGTCCCCCTGCGGTTGTCTGGATGTGGACACTCCTGACTTGCCCCAGGAACCTGAGTCTGTTTCTCAGGAGTCCCTTCTCACTGGCATGAGCATTCGCTTAAGGTATGGTCCTCGGCCTCCGGGCCCCTCACCAACTCCCTTCCTTTCTGGACAATCTCTCCTAATTTTCTCTGTGTTCAAATCTGTTCTTTTTTTTTTTTTTTTTTTCAATTGTCTACTGCCAGCTCTGCTTCTTCCCACTCATGTTCTTGGTTCCAAAGACTGCCACAATCCAAAAGTGAAATTAAGAAACAGTTCAATTTACAAGGGCAGCAGAAAGAACACTTTACCCAAGGAAGCGGGAGACCGGGAGGTGGGGAACGACAGAAGAGCATCACAGGAAACCAGGGTCCAAAGCGACAGAACAATCCGTGGTTCATGGACTGAAAGATTTACTTGTTAAGATGACAATAACCCACAAATTAAAAACAGAATCAACGCAATCCCTACCACAGTTCTAACTGCCGCTGAGCTTGCCGGCACATGCTGTGATCCCAGTTACTCCGAGGCTGAGGCAGAAGGATTGCAGGTTTGAGGCCAGCCTGGGCGACTTAGTGAGACCCTGTATCAAAGTAAAAAAATACAAAGGACTGCGATGTAGCTCAGTGGTAGAACCCTGGATTCAATCCCTAGAACCATAAGAGCAAAACAAAACAAAAAACAACAACAAAATTAAGCCAACTTACAAATTCCAGCTGCTTCCCCTGACCCCCCAGAAAAACTGATCCTAAAATTCCTCCTAAAATTAACATGGAAATGCAAGACCAACACCACCTGAATAGCCAAATTTAAAAAAGAACAAACCTGGAAGACTCACATTGTCTGCTTTTGAAACGTATTACAAAGCCACAACAATGTGGTCTGGAAAAAAGACAGACATATAAATCCCCGGAAAAAGCTGAGCATCCTGGAACACCCCCTGACATCTATGATCAATTGGTTTTTGACAAGGGTTCTAAGAATGAATAAATGGGAAAAGAAGGTGTTTTTCAACAAGTGATCCTGGGAGAAGTGAGTAACCACAAGAGAAGAACCAGCCGGGCTCCTGCCTCTCACCACAGGGAAAGGTTGATTGAAGACCCAATGTAGGAGCTGAAACCGGAAAGCTCTTGGGAGGGAAATGGGTGGATCTCTTCATCACCTGGACCCAGGACACCGTTTCCTAACTATGACACCAAAAGCACAAACAGCAAAAAGAGAAATGGATTGATCTCATCGAAATAAAAATGCTTCATGCATTGAAGGACACCACCAAGAAAGGGAAAAGACAGCCCAACTAGAAGGAGAAATATTTGCAAACCAGGTATTCAGGAAGGGTTCAGTAGCGGAATATGTAAAGAATTTCTGTAATTCAACCACAAAAAGACAACCCAATTAAAAATGGAGAGCTTTGGAATAGACACTTCTTCAAGTTACATGTATAAGTGACTAAAAAACATGTAAGGTGCTGGGTATCATGAGTCACCAGGGAAATGCAAATCAAAATGGCAATGAGATGGCACTTGGCAGCCAGGTGGTGGCTATGATGGTGAGGGCAGGAAACAAGGCTTGGTGAGGGTCAGACCAATGGACACCCTGTCTCTGGGTGGGAATGCTGCAGGATGCTGCCATTGTGGAAGTATCTCGTCAGGGCCTCAAAAAGTTCAATGCAGATTTGCCATATGGCCAGCAATTCTACTCCCAGGTTCTCAAGAGGATTGGGAACATATGTTCCCATAAAAACTTGTGCATGAATGTTCACAGCAGCATCACTCATAATAGCCAAAGAGTAGAAGCGCCCATATGGCCACCAACAGATGAAGGGGATAGACCAAATGTACTCTGTCTACACAGCGGAATATTATTTGGCCATAAAAACTAGTGAGGCATTGCTACGCCCTTACAACTTGGATAAACCTTGAGATCGTGATGTAAGTAAAAGAAGCCAGGTCACCAAAGGCCACATATTATCCCAAGATTCCATTTACATGAATGGGACAGTTTGGGCAACTCCAAGGAGACAGGAAGGAGATGGTGGTTGGCAGGGGCCTGGTGAGTGGGGAGTGACTGCTAATGGGCATAGGGTTTCCTGCGGGGGCGATGATCACATGACGTTTCCAATGTCCTGGAAACACTGAAGACTTTAAGAGATTAAAGTGTTTAATTAAATAAAAATTAAATTAATAGATGAATTTTACGATACATTTATTTTATCTTAATAGAAAAAAGACCATCCCCAGGAGATCAACCTTTCTCCATCCAATTTCAAACAATCAGTAGAGAGAATCTGATTGTTCCAGGTGTCCAGGGACCGGCCTGGAATATAAGTCACACAGAGCCAGCAGGGCTGTTGGGGACTCACCCTTTTGGGCAGAGACAGTATTCAGACAAGGGGGATGTAGGCTGGGCAGTTTTCCCATAAGATTAGAAGAGCATAAAAGAAAACCTTGGGAAAAAGAAAAGTGAAATCCCCATCATTTGACCTCTTGGTCCCCACGGTGTTTACTCCTGCAAATCCTTGCGAGCCTGTCTGCGGGCGGGGCGTCTCTCCGAGTCGCAATCTCGAGCTCAGGCTGGTAATCTCCTGTTCTTCTCACCTCCCATCACGTCATGAACACCCCCACGTCCAGTCACCTTGGTCTCTCCCCTTGGCAGGGCTGCATGACCTCGATCCTTCGGTGGCTGTGCCGCCTTCTTCCCTACCACGCACCAGCGCTGGGTGTCTGCGCTTCTTATCTTTTTGGGTACCCAGATCTCATACTGCAGGAAATTCCTTCACACAGGCTGGCACGTCCCTTCACGTGAATTGCCCAAGTTCCTTAAAAAGACCAGATCGGATGGAATTCGCCATAAAATGTCAGACTCACTGAGAAACGGTTCTCCTAGTTCTTTTTCTCTTCTGCCTCTTCTTCCAGCGCTGGGCTCCCCAAAGGCCAGGGAGGGGACCGTGTCTCCCTTCCTCCCTTCCTGCGCTCATTCCCTGCAGATGCGCGTCAGCCTTCCTGGTCTCATGTCCTGTTGCTCAGGGAACCAGGGGGCCCAGCAAAGGGGAGGTGAATGGAGCTGGGGAGGGACCTCCTAGGCACCCTTCTGGGGTCAGCAGAAGAACGTCCCTCAAATACGTGCACATCCTAATCCGTGGATCCTGTGTCAGGTGACGTGGCAAAGGGGAATTGATTAAGGTTGCTCCTCCACTCACGTGTGTGCCCCAGGTGTGGGAAGGAGGTGGAAAAGTTAGAGAAGAGAGTCCAAGTCCAGAGGAAGGAGGCCGGCCTCCAGACAAGGCACCTGGGTGGTCTCTAGGGTCCATGACAGGCAAGGACACAGATTCTCCCCTGGATCTTCCAGAAGGAGCAGCCCCACCAATGCTTTGATTTAGACCAGAGCTGGACTTCTGGCCTTGAGAACCGTAAGTGGAGCGTGTTTTGCTTTAAGCGACTGAGTTGGTTGTCATTTGTTACAACAGCCATGGGAAACTAACAAGCTTTCCAATATGGCTTTGTTTGCTGCAAGAAGAAATGCAGTGGGGAGTAATGTTCTGATAGACTCTGGTCTCTACTGGTAGCATATAACCCCAATGCCTGGTGTTGCTCTTAGCGGGTACCAGACATTGTCCTAACGCCTGCATATAAACTCGCTCACTTGATACTCACGACTCCAGAAGGCAGGTTGTACTTCTTACTGGTAAGGTCACTAAGGCACAGAGAAGACAAGCAACTTGTCCAAGGCTGCCCAGCAGAGTTCGTGCAACATGCTGCCGGTCTTGTTGTGTATGCTCACAAGGCGGGTTTCTTTCTGGCAAGACCTGTGGCCCTTCTAGATGTGACAGGCACCGCTGTGTGTGGGGGGCTGCTGATGGAGCAAGCCTGTGCCATCAGGCTTCAAGTCAGCTCCTACATCAGCAGGTGGGGTTGAGCTGCTGGCATTGGTGGCTTATGAGCTGTGAGGCTCCAGGCAAATTATTCAACCTCTCTGAGCCTTGGTTTCCTTGTCAGAAAACAGGAACATCTCTTTCCTAAGGGACTGGCATTTTACTAACATGAGGAAAAGCACGAGGAATCTCTGACAGATGCATTTCCACCTCTTGTCTGGTCTGTACTACAGGACAGGGGTTCAGTGTCAGGGAGAGATGCTACGTCTCGCTCCCTCCCTGCGTTCACTCCTTGACCCACCGGGTGCTCGCTGGAACCACAGGCTGCGTGGCCTCTCTGGTCTCCATGTCCTCCTCTGTCCATCACCCCTCAAAGAGCAGAGGTGGGACTAACTGTGATGTTGTTCAGGAAGCGCTGGGCAGGGTGTGGGGGACTCTGGGGTTGGTCCTTCTGCTTGTCGGGGGGGGGTCCCGGAGAGGGAGGAGAGCTGACCGCACCTGAGTGCAGCGGGGGAGGGAGAGAGGCTGGGCAGGGGCCCGGGAGGCAGCCGGGTACCTGCAGGGCCCCGCCTGGGGACACGGTGGCTCACATGACACGCGCACCGGGGTTGGGGGAGCAGCGCCCAGCGGCCTCTCTCTTCCTTCCTGCGTTCGTTCCCTGCAGATGTGCGGTAGCCCTCACTCGACTGCTGGCCGGATGTTGCCATGGGTTACAAAACCTGTTGCGAAAGAGACCACGACTCTATTTTCATTAACAATAAAGCATTTTGGGAAAAAAAGTTACCCAAAATGTAGTAGCCATTTCTGGGTAATGGCTTAAAAAAAAAAAAAAAAAAAAAACCTGTATTTTAAATATAATTTTGAGTTGCTTGGATTTAAAAGAAAAATTCCAATGAGCAGGGCTGGAATGTCTTGTGAACCAGCCCGTGTTTCCCCCTGCGATCTGCTTGGAATGGAGGAGCCTGGGCTTATGTGCTGTCAATAAGATATGAATTTGTGCATCTTCCAGAAAACCAAGTTTTGCCCTCTATTAGGTGCAGTTCAATGACGGGACCACTTGGGGAGTGTCTGTTGTGCCAGCTCTTGGCCCTGGTGACAAGGACAAATAAGGCCCAACCCTGCTTCTAGAGAGCTCAGAGTATGAAGCAATCGCTTCAGGTGTTGATCAAAGTGCACATTTTTTGACTCAATAACTATGCTAAACACAGTTTGATGTCCCTCAGTGTCCTCACCAGGATCCAAGTGCACCTACCGGTTGGGATAAGTCCTTATTGTAGGAACGCACGCCATCGGGTTCCCCGGGGGCTCCCACACTGACCCCCGGGTGCCCAGTGTATGGCTCAGTCTTACCCAACTCCATGAGGCCCATATTCTTAGTTGACTAGATGATGGCGTGCCACCACATTCAAAATCAGATTTGGGATCCAGACTGTGGCCCACATGGCCCTCTGTGTTCTGGCTCGCGTCTTGTTCCACAGTCTTCTCTCTGGCCACTGCCCTCCTGCCCCCAGAGCATATTAGCATGGCTCAGTCCCTGCAGTGGCCAGGACTCCCCTCCCCGCAACTCTGGCATCTGCAGGGGCTGCTCTCTCTGTTTTCCCCCCTTCCTCGCCCACAGGCTCCTTCTCCCGAGTGTCCCCTCAGGCATGGTCCCCCTTCCCTAAGCTCCCTCCCCTCAGCTTGCTGCCTGTCCTCCTCCCTTGCCTCAGTTCACCTTTTGTTCCCCTCCCTGCACATTAGGTTTACCATGGCTTTTTGGATTTATTGGTGATTTGGTTTCGCTCCTCGCCATCTACCTGTGAGCTCGGGCCCGCTGTGCCTCCATCTGCATCCGGTACAGCACGTCCCAGATGCTGTGCTGTTGTAAACATCCTCATGCCTTTCATATTTATCCTCCCCGGTTCTGCTGCTAGGTGTATAAAATACGTATGTAATATATAAACGTATGCATATAAACATTTCTATGTACAGATATGCACATATTTATTATACATATATGTATATTTTTTCCCCCTGATGAAATGGACCATTTGTGTGCAGAAATGTCTCCTGGCTGCTGTGGATAAGGCAGAATCGGGGAAGTCCTTTCTGCAGTTAGAAGCATAGTTTCGTACTCTCCAGAGTCTGGGAGGAGGGGTGAGGGCTGCTGCTGATGAGGCCCCTTCATGGTACACAGCTCTGTCTCCAAGTCGTCACTGAGGTGGGAGAACCTTAGGGAGGCTGTGCCCACCAGATGGCAGCTTAGCCCTCTCTGCCCAAGCAGAGGCTGGCATTGGACTCTCTCAGGGATGGGCCCTTGATCATGTCCTGGGGTTTCTGGAAGCCAAGTTGGAAAGCTTTCCTCTCGTGTAGCATTGCTTCCTGCCCCTGAGAGACTCAGCTTCCAGGTCCTCTCACTCCTCCTCCAACATGGAGCAGATGTGCGGTTCACAGAGGTGAGCATGGTTGTTAATGCCTCATGTCTGGAAGATGAGCTGGGAGACCTGAGTTCTATTCTAACTTCATTACTATTGCTGTTATTACAGTAGTCTGAATATGGACCCCAATAGGACCCCAAGTCACCTGGGGCCTAATCCCTGGAACCAGGATGCTGTCTTACATGGCAAAAGGGACTCTGAGATGTGATTAAGGATCTTGAGATGGAAGATCGTTCTGTGTTATCTGGAGTGGGGGAGGTGGGTGGCAGACTCACAGAGGTCCACATGAGCGGGAAGTAAGGGGTCAGAGGAGAGTGGACAGATCATAGGGATGTGACCACTGGCTTTGAAGACTGAGGAGGAAGGGGCCACAAGGATGTGGGAGGCTTCCAGGAACTGGCAAAAGATGGACCCCCTACAGCAGCATCCCAAGACACCTTGACTATAGCCCAGCAAGATTGATTTTGAAATTCTTACTTCCAGGCCATAACAGAATGCACTTTTGTAGTTTTAAACCACGAAGCTTTTGGTAGTTTTAAAACAATAACAATAGGAAACTAATATAATTATTATTTTGCTATTATTTTCCATTGTCTCTTCCTTCTGTTTCTTCTGTCTGCCTTCAAGAAGATACAGGTTTCTTTAACTTAAAAGTTGACCCCCATGTCCTGCTAAGTCTTCTCAGGAGGACATGCCTGGCCTCTGTACCACCGCTTCATCCTCTGAACTCGGCCTGGTTCTTCCTGGGCATCCACCTGTGTCCTGCCCTGGAAGAGGCAGGGCTGGGCTTTCAACAGAGGTCTGGGTCCCAATCTAGGCTTGCTCTACGTCTTAGGAGATGGGCATGGGGTAAGAACATCTCCAGTTTTTAAAGAAAGCATCCTTTTGTACAATTCTTACACGTGTGAGAGCTTAAGCGCTACTAGATGAGATTCCAGCTGCACCCATGTTTCATTTTTACTTGCTCTTAATAAATCGGTGCAGCAACCCCAATAAGGTTCAGCAGAGGGGGCTCTTGCTGCATGCAAGAAGAAACCCCTGGCAGGAGAGTGGGATGTGCCGAGACCTCCGTTCAGTTCAGAGCAGGAAAATGAAGGCGCTTTCTTTGAGATGTCCACCTGTAGAGGGACCTTCTACCACCCACCTTCTTGGGGATCTCAGAAGAGAAGGTATTTGCAGAACAAATGCTGGCTGATTCTGTTCCTGTCCTGAGAAGGTGCGAGCACAATGCTGGTCATGACGGAGGCCTTTGTCTTCCAGGGGCTTGGGGAAATCAGCTCGACACCTCTCGCAAGGCCATGGTGCCTGCCTTTCTGCATTGCTTTGCTTCCACGGTCATGACTGGCTTTTGAGGGAGCCATGAAGGAAGTTGGATGTTTGCTGGTCCCCAGATGAAACAGGAATGGGTTCTCTCTACTCTCACGTCTTGGCATCTTTGCATGGGAGCCTGGCTCCCTGGATGCAGGATCCAAATGTGGACACTTTAACCTGAGGAGGGACAGAAACAGACTTTATTCGGTAACCTTGTGCCAGCAACTTGTATGTGACAGCCTCAATCTTCATCCACCCTGCGAAATTTGACCTAGGGTCTCAGTTTTAAAGGAGTAATTCAGACCAGAGGAATCAGGAAACCCAGTCAGGTCAGACAGGGTAGAAAGCACTGAGTCGAGGTCTGGACTCTGGCCTAGCTGGCTCAGGGGAAAGCAGAAGAAATAATCACCCCCATCCTGTAACCTAAATTAGAGGTTTGTTACTTTTTGCTAAAAGGATGGAAATTGACAAATGAAACAGCGTGTGCATTAGCTGAGGCTGAGGTTGAGGTCCAGCGGCCCCTCAAACACCACCTGGAGAGTGTGCTCACAGGGACTGTCCCGCCGGGCAGGCAACATGGCCACGCTGATCGGCCGTCAGTGTATGACTTACCCCTGGGTAGGTTCTGTGGTTTCTGCCCAAGGTCTTTGCAGCAGGCAGAAGAATGGTTGCTTAGAGATAGCCTGCTCCCCAGACCTGTAAAGATGCTGCCTTCCCAGGAAAAGGGGCTGTGCAGATGTGGAAAGAGGGGATTATCCTGGGTTACCCTGGTGGACCCCATATAACCACGGAGGTCCTTATGACGGGTAGGCAGGTGCAGGGAGGAGCTGTGACCACAGAAGCAGGACTTGGGTGGTGCAGGGTCTTGAGCCAAGGGCTGGGGGTGACCTCAGAAGCCAAGAGGCAAGGAAGTGATCTGTTGGGGTCTTAAGCCCCCTTGCTCTTCTCGACCAGCGACAAGGGAAGGGGACACTCCCCAACAAGGTCAGACCGGGATAGGTAAGGCCGACTGACCGCCCGCTCCCAGCCCTCCCGGTGGAGGACAATCAGATGCGTCAGGGAGACCCGTCACAGCAGGAACTCGTTTACTGAGGAAGTTGCACAGCTTTTATGTAGGGTGGGGGCTAGGCGGGAACCAATCAGTTTAAAGGTCAGCAAGGCAGGGGGGTTCATGCAGGCAAGAGTCCCATTGGACTATATGGCAAGCACGAGCTGATCACGTTCGCAGAACTGTTGTTAACCAATCCCTGACGGTGGTCCGGTTTATCGTCATTAACTATTGAAACTGCCTTTGAGGACTTGATCCTGCTCACTCACCAGGAAGAAAGGAGCCAGTCTGAGTTAGTTAACGTGTCATTAGACCCAACAGTGATCCTGCCCTGGAGCCTCCAGAAGGCGCACAGCCCCGCTTGCCCCTGGATTTTAGCTCTGTGAAACCTCTTAGGATTCATGACGTCCAGAACTGCAAAATAGCTGCATATCATTCCAAGCCACAGAGGTTATGGGGACTTGTTACAGCAGCAATAGATGACAGATATGGGCTCAAACATTCAATTGCTCTGGACAAACAGTGAAAGATTTGCAGTGCATAGAAAGCACACAGCAAACAGGCACTGGAAGGGCTAAAATAAGGGGTGGTGGCAAATGTTTCAAGTGCATTTTTAATTTTAAGTGGATTAACAGTACAAGACCTTTTTATCATTAAAGTGATTTCCATTATAATATTAATAATCTCAGTGAAGGGCTGAATATGCTTCATTATATTTTAAACTCCTTTAATACTTTTTGATACCACAATTTAAGCATCTTACTTAAGGTTTGGCAGATTTGAATGCATGGGTTGAAAGGCCATCATAATTGAAAATATTCCACACAAAGGCTCGTGGCCGTGAGTAGAAGCAGCTGGTGTCCACTTTCCAGGCCCAACTGCCAGCCGTGTGGTGATGCTGTTGACATCTGGCGGGTGAATCTCCCTGTCTCCTGATTTTGATGTGCTTGCAACACCTAAGGATGATTCCTTAAATGTGTTTTTTTTGGGGGCAGAAAGTGATAGAAAAATGGAAAACATTCCAAAAAATGTTCTCTCCCGAGCAGGAGCAGCTCTGCACAAGCAATTACTTTGTCATTTGTATTAAAAGTGGAATCTTCATGGGACAGATTGATATGTTGATGCTTTTGAAATTGTCTGCTGGGTGATCCAGTCCCCGGAGCTCCTTGCTATTAACAGAACATATCAGCAAATCTGAAACACTTGTCATCTCGTGTTGAGAAAGTGGATTTTTTCTGAGTTGCTCAATGGGTCGTGAGCTTCCTCCTGATACCAAGCGCAGGGCTCCATGAAGCCAAAGGTAGAATGCCACCAGCAACACTGGCGGTGTGCATGTCTGAGGTCCCAGTGCCTTTGCTTCCCTCCCCGTTGCCCTCCTTCTCCCCTTTTTGACCTCAAGTGACTCCAAGCACACTTCTCTTAACAAAGCATCATCATGGATCTACCCAATGTCTATCACTTTAAAAAAAAAACCTCTTCATCCCTGTAGGTAATTCTGATTTATCCCAAAGGTCATTCTAATTTCTTTAGGACCCTAGGCAACTCTTCTAATGTAGTTAATGTTTTTAGGTTTTTGGTTTTGGTATGTGCCCTTGAAAAATTTATTTGTTTTGCAATGGGCCAGATACTTTCATGGGTGAATTATACCACACATTCAAAGAACCAATATCGATCTTTCTTAAACTCTTCTGAAAAAATACAAGGGGAGCACTTCCAAAATCACTTTGTAAGGCCAGCATCACCTTGATGGCAAAGCCAGAGAATACCACGGGGAAGGAAATTTAACAGGCCAACATCCCTGATGAACATAGATGTAAATGTTTTCAATAAAATACCTACAGACTAAATTCAATAGCACATTAAAAGGATTATTCACCAGGACCAATTTATCCCTGGAACAGAAGCATGGTTCAACACTCAGGTCAATCAACATGATCCAACACAACCACAGACTGAGAGATGAAAACATGGATCATCCTCACAGATACACAAGAAGCACTGGACAAAATTCAGTCTCCATTCATGATAAAAAGCCAATAAAAGAGGCAAAGGAGGAACTTAACACAGTAAAGGCTGTATATAAACATTTATAGCTAAAATCATAACTAATGGGGAAACCTGAAAATTTTCCCTCCAAGATCTAGTACAAGGCATGAACGCCCACTCCTGCCAGTTCATCCGGCCTAGCACTTCCTGGGAGTCCTCGCCAGGGAAATTAGATGAGCAAAAGAACTAAAAGCCTCCAAATTGGAAAGGAAGAAGTCAAATTTGTTTGCAGACACCATGATCATCCAAGTACAAAATTCTAAGGACCCAACAAAAGCTGTCAGGACTAATAAGGAAGTTCAGTGTATAGGCAGGATACGGATTCCACACCCAGAAACACGTGGTGCTTCTACACACAAACAGCAGACCATCCAAAAAGCAAGTGAGAAAAGTCTCTTTGGCAATTACAGTGAAAAAATAAGACACTTAGGAATGAACTTAACCAAAGGGGGCCAGACTTGTACACTGAAATGGTAAAACACTGACGAAGGAAACTTAAAAAGACCCAGGTAAATGGAGAGACATCCTGTGTACATGGCTTGGAAGGATTATTATTATTATTAAAATGTTCATACACTTGAAGTGATTTATAGATCCAGTGTAATTCCTAACAAAATGCCCAGGGCATTCTTTACAGAAATGAAAACAAAACAAAACAAAACAAAACAAAACAAAAAAGACTCCTGAAATTCACGTGGAACTAAAAAGACCATGAATAGCCAGGGCAATGCTGAGTAGGGACGAAGACAGAGGATCATACTTCCTAAATTCAATGTTGCAAAGCTGTGGGAACACAAGCAGAGCTCACTGACAAGAAAACAGACACAGGCTAGTGGAAGAGGTCAGAGTCCAGAGCCGAAGGACAGTCTCTTCAGCTAGTGGTGTCGAGAGCACTGTGTGTCCATGCAGATCTGGACTGGATCCGCTGCTCACATCAGACACAAAAATCAGCTAAACTGGATCACAGGCTTGAGTGTAAGACTTGGAACCCCAAAATGACTAGGAGAAAACATGGGGAAATAGCTGTTTGACACTGGTCTTGGCAATGACTTTTTGGAAACAGAGTGTGGAAGAAAGTATCTGATAAGGGATTCCTATTGGAAATAGGAACGCACAAAACTCGACAGCAAGAGGGACAAATCAGTCAGAAAACGCACAAAGGGCCCAAGTAGACGTGCCTCAAAGGAAGATATAGAAAGGTGTTCCACACGCTAATCCAGAAACACAAATCAAAACCACACTGAGGGATCGTCTGTTAGAATGGCTGAGATTAAAAACCCAGGAACATGGTTGGTGAGGATGTAGAGAAGGGACCCCTCATTCACTGTGGGTAGGAGTTGTTAGTACAACCCTTGTGGAAGACTGATGCAGGGTCCTCAAAAATGAAACAGAATTCACATCCAGCAATCTCACTTCTGGATGTTTATCCAAAGGACATGAGATCGGCATGTCAGAAAGAGGGCTTTGCTCCTAAGTTCATGGCACCATTTCCACAACCTCTATGATGAAATGGAAACGACCCATATGTTGACAGGTAAATGGATACAGAAACTGTGTGTATGTACACACACACTCACACACACACACGAATATTATTCAGCCTTAAAAAGAAAAATATCACTGGTGCGCAGTGGTGCACGCCTGTAATCCCAGCAGCTTGGGAGGCTGAGGTAGGAGGATCACAAGTTCAAAGCCAGCCTTGGCAATTTAGCCAGGAGCTAAGCAACTCAGCAAGACTCTGTCTCTAATAAAATACAAAAAAGGGCTGGGGATGTGGCCCAGTGGTTCCCTACCCGAGTTCAATCCCCACTACCAAAAGAAAAAAAGAAAAAAATCCTGCCTCTTGCAACAACATAGATGAACCTGGAGGACATTACACCAAGTTAAATAAGCCAGACACAAAAAGACAATTACTGTATGATCTCATTTATGCGGGGACTCTAAAAGATTCAGACTCAGAAGCAGATAGAAAAGGGTGGCTGTTAGGGGCTGGGAGGAAAGGAGTACGGAGATTCTGGCCCCAGATGCAAGGCTTCAGTTCTGCAGGATGAATAAACTCGGGAGTGCGGGGCAGCCTGGAGGCTACCGTTTCAGTAGTACTGCTCGCTGGGCGCACGTGAGAGTAGTTTGCGCGGTCCCACCACCCACGCGCATGCGCAGGGTTCTGAGCAGGCTCTCTTACCCCACAGCTGTGCTCACCCAGCTTTTTCCAGGAGAGGCTCCCTACTAGAGAAGTAAATGCTCTTGAGAATATTTACCTCTGATACATCTCTCCTTTAATGGCTTACAAAAGTGGTCTTTTGTGTATTTACTGAAACAAAATCTAGCAGACTCCATTAGCTATGATTTTTCTTTAAAAGAGAGGAAAACACGCACTCTCATCAGCTGTGCAGGCTCCCGCCCGCCCTCTTTCCTGCTGGCCGGGTTGTCCTGTGCGGTGGGTCTGCTGTCTTTTCCAAGGGCGCTGGGGCTGGGCAGCGCATTTTCCTCCATGTCCTTTATCCGGTTTTACTGCAGCAGGAAAAAACACATATGTCTCCTTTTGTCTTTTACTAGGACTCTCCAGAGGCCTTTGCACATTTTTCATCATTTCCTATGGAGTTTGGTAAACGCTGTACTAACTAGAGCTAGATTTTACTTATTACTAAAAACAACTGGAGGTTTTGCCTTCCTTCCCTGGGTGTTTCCTTTCACGAGGTCTTGCTCACGACAGCGCGGACCCTCATGAGCGAATTCACTCTGCCTCACCTCGGGTGGGATGAGAAAGACATGGTGCGACACTTAGGAGTGAGGCTTTGTGGCCCAGCTTCCCTCTTCTGCGCCCAGTCAGCGCCTGGCTTGATTTGGTGCTTCCTTCTCCTTTACCCTCAGCTCCCAGAGTGTTCTACAACTGATACCAGCCCACGTGATCCAGAGATGAGCACGGACCCAGGTCCCGTCAATCAGCTTTTTTGTCCTCCTGATCTGATTGGCTCAAGGATGAGCACATGACCTCAGCCTGGCCAATGAGACTCAACCCCAGGGCTTCGCCAAAATGTCATTAAAGAGCTGCTCCTTTTCCACTGAGGATATAAGTGGAAGGCTGAGGATATAAGCCTGGACCCCAGAGCAGAGTATGTCTGGAACACGTCGTGGAAAGCAGCAGGCAGGTGCTGAGGGTGTGGGTTGAGCTTCTCCTTCAGTCTTGCTTGGCTTCCATGAGGTGAGACCCAATGCCCTCCTTTTTTCTTTATCCTTTTTTTTTTTCCATCTATGAGCATTTGGGCTGTTTTTGGTCATTTCCAAACTAGAGAGAATCTGAAAACCACGACGTCCTATTGCTTATCATCTAAGGTGCCACTCCTTCTCCTTGTCCTGGGCCTCAGGGCTGTCTTCCTCTTTACGTACATCTTCAGCCAGTTACAGGGTGAGCCGTGCACCCCACCAGGCTGCCCTGTGGATTATAGATCACCAGCTGCTGCAGGTGCCCTTCTGGAAAGGCCCCTCCCACAGTCACTCCCCAAGCTAGAGCTCATGGACCTCTACCAGGAATTGGCCAGCTTCATGCCCGCCTCCCAAACTGTGTCACTTAAAGGCATTAGTGAAACACTGTGGTGGGAGTAAGTGCCTCTGGTTTCCCGTCTCTGCAGCCTCTGGAAAGAGGAGGACTTGCCAATGCAGCTACCTTCCCCACACCTCATTTTGGGGGCTTTTGTTTTGAAAACACCAACCGGCATTACAGGCGGAGCACAGAAGCCCAGAACAGGAAGGATCTCAGCAATGCTGACTGGTAGCCCCTCAGGAGAATCACGTCCTCTTAACTGAAGCTCAGCACTCAGGTATGGTTTCCTGGTGAAGCTCTTTCGAGAAAGTCCTAGAAGAGCTAAACTAAGCACTACCCTACCTTATGACCAAATATTTCATCCCTGGATATTTACCTGAGAAATGAAGATGTGTTCATACAAAAACATTTACACAAATGTTCTCTTCACTTTGTCATGGTAGTTGCAAACTGGAAACAAGCCAAGTGTCTGTCTTAGGGGAATGATTTTGTTTTAAAGTGATACATTCAGACAATAGAACACTATTCAGTAGTGAAAAGGAATGAACTACTGATAAATGCTACGGCGTCGATGGATCTTAAACGCACTATGCCAAGCAAAAGATGCCAGATGCAGAAGTACATAGCATGTGATTTGGTGGCATGCAGGGAGTCCTAAACAGAACTGACCTGGGTGGCAGCAATCAGGACATGCACCTCCAGAGCCCTGGGTCTGTGCAGGGCTACCCAGTAGAAACTGGAACCCTGCAGGATGGGCAGCCACCCCAAGAGAAGGGCCCAGAAACTCCCTGGCTTCTCCCTCCCACCCACCAGTCACTGTGGGTGTCCACTCTGACCGGACCAGCCTGTCAGGAAACTCGGGAAATGTCAGATCACAGTAAGTGACAGAGCAGAGAGGCAAACACCTGTGACCCTTGCTCCTAAGCTAGGGGAGCCAGATTTGCTGATTGAAATCTGGTTGTGCAGGTATTCACATTTCACATAAATAACATGATGTTTTTTGGGATAAAAACGTACCATGCAACATCAGGGATGTACTTATCTGTCCTGCAGGGGCTCAGACGTGGGAAGTAGGTTCAGGATACCAGCGGTTGAATAGGTGCAGTTGGGATAGTAGACATGCTTTATCCAGAGGTGGCAGCAGACCCTAAATCTTTCCATAGGCCTTTTTTATATGCAGACCAAACAAAGAAGGCACGCTGCCAGCAGGTTACATAAGTGAGTGTATGCTTGCAAGCAGATATTTTGACCTTGAGTACATACTAAAGCATAGCAAACCGGAAGTTTCAGTGAGGGAGCTAATCATAGCCATCTTGGGCTTCCCCACAGCCTCCTATGAACTTATTTGTTATTTATCTGACTTTTATTTGGGAGCACTACCCTAAGCTCTTGCTCTTCCCACTCCTCTGTCTCACCACCTGCAGCAAGAGACAATTGCACCAGCCACCATGTCACATGGGGCCCCACTGTAGATTCATAAATCGGCATTCTGGTTTGTGCCTTTGCAGTGGGCAGCACTCTCTTGGTTACAGGTGACAGAAATCCATTGTAAACTAACTTAGGCAAAAAGGGTGGCTTGTTAGCTGATGTCAGAACTTGAAAAGGACAGGTGTCAGAGCCTGGGGCCAGTCGTTCTTCCTTTCCCTGTTGTTCACTCCCCACGTGATGCCTTCATTCCCTGTGTCAGCTTTGTCCGGAGCTGGACAAGCTCCCAGACTCATGTTTTCTGTAAGTAAGGAAGAGAATGGACAGCAATCCCCGGAAAGCCCATCGAGGGTCACATGACCCTCTCTGGAGGTCCTTCCCCAAGGACCACTTTCCTGCCTCACTGATCCTCGACCTGTGGTCCCTGGGTTAGTGTCAGGGTCAGGGTCATGGTTAGGGACAGGGTTAGAGTTCGGGCATCCTTGGATCCTGCCTTGGAAGTTCTGCACTAGAATCTGGTCAGAGGGCCCTCTGGGTGGTTCCGAAGCATCCTCAGGTGGGAGAAGCACTGATCTCAGTGCAGGCAGATGCTCTTTCTGGAAAAGAAGAGCTCCTGGCAGAAATCAGTACTTTGTCACCCATCACTAGACCAGCTCATCTGGACCTCGTTAGTTTGAGACCTTACCAAGCTTGGTCAAATCACATCTCAGAACTTGCAAGCGCCTGGACCTGGAGTGGGGTGACAGGACACACTCGCTGAGCGGTCTCCTGACCAGCCTTCCCCAGGTGACCTTCATCCTCACACCTCTGCTCACCCCAGCAGCCTTCCTGTCTCAGCCCTCCATTATGCATCCTTAGCAATCAGTAGCAGCCATGCAGGCAAGTAAGTGGTGAACTTGAGGATTTGAGCTTCATCGGTGCCCTTTTAAGACATAACAGGAGCTTCTGACACTGTGCAAAGCTAGCGATTTTATGAATACATCAGCAGCTTTCCTCACGCGACTCTTTCACTTAAGATTTTAAACTGTATCTTTGTGCATTTCCAACATTAACAAATTATTGGACACTGATTGCTCTGGGTTCTAGCCACTTCTCTGAACAGGCAAGTTTTCCATTTGCAGAATTTAAACTATACCAGAGCAATTTGTGTTCCTTAATAGCTACAAATTTGTTAGCTTGACTCTGAACCAGCAGAACCTGGGAAGCTATTATGTAAATATAGACAATGCCTCTCCAATAATGGTAATTAATGCAGAGATCTACAGAAAGTCATTCTCTTTATGATTAGGTCAGTAATAGTAAATAGTTCAGTCTGGGGGCGGGGCACAAAGAACCCCAGGACTTCCTGGTCCCTCAGTGGTTTCTGAATCAGTCTTTCAGTTTCCTTAGAGGGAGCAAGACATAGAGGACCGTGTCCCCAAGCTCACCAAAAGCAGAGTGGCTCTGGCTGCCAGTTGTACCCCTCTGCCCCTCCTCTCTTCCTCTCAGACCATCATTTCTATTCCAAAGTGGAGCCTGGGATCTGAAGTTGAGCCTTCTGATTTGAAGTCATTCTCATTAAGAATCAGTGGGGGCTGGGTGGAGCTCGCTGGTAGAGCGTGTGCTTAGTAAGCCTGGGCACTTCAGTCCCAGGCACCGAGGGAGGGGAGAGAGCATTCCCTGTCACCGTCGATCATGTCTGACTTACGTGCCTCAGGTAGCACTGGGCATTGGGTTCTACTGACCTTTTCAGAAAGGAGAGAGGAGGGGAGGGAAGGGTAAGTACTGGGCCTGAATGAGAGTACTCCATGCTTTTATAATTACGCCAGAATGAATCCTAAGGTTATGCATGACTAAAAAGAACAAATAAAACTGATTGTGAAGAGAGAAAGGGCTTCCCGACCAGCTGATCTCGCTTTTGTGTTCTCTAGAAGGGTAGACTGAGACGATCCATCAGACTAAAGCGGGAGGTTACGACAGGGGGCCCGGAGTGGTGACCGCTGCCCGTCTCCCACATGCAGACTAGTCTTCACGGTCGTCGCCAACCACAGTCAAGAACTGTTCTGGAGTGTGTGTTGGGTTCGGTCACCGTGCCAGGTGCCGGAAAGAGAAAGTTCTAGAGACTCAACAGACCGAGCAAGCCCCGTGGAGGCCGGGCGTGGGGTGGAGCTTCACTCCTGGTGCCCTTCAGATGTGTGTGGGTCGGCCGGCTGGGACCCGGGGAGGGCCAGCCCGGCACTGGCCCCGCCTCCCAGGCTTTCCATCTGGATCACAGTGGGCCGCCTCTCTACGTGCGTGGACAGGAGCCTTGCACCCCTGCTGGCTGGACTGTATGGGAAGGAGGATTTGAAGGTCTCTGGCTGCACTGGGAGCGTCCTGGCCCAGGGGTGGCCTGTTGTGGAGAAGACATTCTGGACAGAACTCCCATCTCAGCCGAAATAGAAATCGTTTTTATCTGATTTGCAGACAAAACAAAACAAAAAAGGGCTTTACCTGGACGACAGAATGAAGAGGGAGAAACCTTTCAGAGGCTGGAAGGATCACCGGAGACCAACGAGGGTGAATCATGTGAGGGCGAATACCGGGAACTGGCTTCTTCTGTGTCCTCCATCCCTGCCCCGCCACAGGACTAAGGAGACCCAGCTTAAGGGACATTCACATGGACAATCTGTGAGAGGTTTTGATGTTTCCAGACCAGCCATGGGGTGTGGCAGCCGACCATTGGCTATGTTAAGTAAGGCATTGGGTTCAGATGCAAGGAGGAGACAGACAGTTGTTCTTGACTTGTCACACTTTTGCCTTACGAATCATACCATTCCTGAGCCTGGCCTTCCCCATTACCATTGCCCCTCCCACTCTACAAGCATAATCTTGATATTAAGAGAACATCAGGGCATTAAGAGAATCTGGAGTAAAACTCAGTAGGAAGGGTGCCCTCCCAATCAGATGTCCTTTCGAATCTCAGGTCCATCACTCTAACTGAGCGACTGTGGTCATTAGTTCACCTTTCTGAGCCTTAGTTTCGTCACCTTCGAGGATTAAAGGGTAGTTTCTCTGCAGCACAGGGCAGTGGGGTGGGGGGAGGCTTCAATGACTCCAGGGTCCCTTCTCTGTCACCTCCAAGATCAGGTGTGATTTTATGGCTTTTTCCTTCTGACCTAGCGTTGGATGATTGCCTGAGACATTCTGCAGAGTGAAACTGAGGGTTTTGTTACCAATCCCATTAGACACCCTGGAATCCCCAGGAATGTTGGTGCCCGTGCTGCAGGGAGTCGGCAGCTGGGCTTGTTGGCTGTCGCTCTGAGGGACACAGCACTCTTCTAAAGTCCTCGTGATTTCTCAGTCTGCTGAACTGCGTGCGCCTATCAATAATCGGCTCGTTATTGATCTCCTAGCCTTGAGCGATGGGCTGCTGGCTCTGTTTTCCCAGTCCGGAGGGAAATGAAGAGGCCAGGCGAGGCTGCCAGATGAGCTGGCTCTTTTTCGAGAGCACGTCAACGCAGAGCTCAAGGGCCTTTGCAGAATTTGGTGTATCTGGCTTTTAAGGATGGAATTGAGGGGCTGGGCTGTGGCTCCGTGGTAGAGCGCTTGCCTAGCACGTGTGAGGCTCTGGGTTTGAATCTCAGCACCACGTAAAAATAAATGAATAGAGAAAAAAAAAATCAGAAATGATATCAACAGGGGGATCCAAGATGGCGGACTAGAGGGAGGCTGCGTTCCTTGTCGCTCCGTAACTCCGGTTTCAAGTAGAGGATATCTGTTTTTTGGTGAAGCAGTTTGTGCTGCTTATTGATTCCCTGGTGTTTACCCCATTTGTCTGCTGTGATGACCTGCAGTCTGCCAGCATATTGACGCCTTTTTTGAGTGCAGATTGCTCACTGTCAGGCGCCTATCATCCACCATTTGCCTGCCTCTCGCCTGTCCATGGCCTGCCTTATACCTATCCATCACCCAACGCACGAGGTTCACCTCCCAATCGTCCGACAACAGTCAACAAACTGATCGCTGACTGCCAGTGGAGCACCAGCTGCCTGCTGTTGCCTGAAAGTTCACTGTTACAGTACCTGCAGGTTTGATGACACGTGGTTGGCACCATTTTGAGACAACAGCCACGCCCCGTAGGACCCCTGGCCGGACCGACTGAGCCCCATCTCCAGGATCCCTCAGACCGACCGATCACTCCCTGCCTCTGGGGCCCTCACATCGACTGACTGCTCCCTGCCACTAGGACCCCCAGACCAACTGACTGCGCCCTATCACCGGGATCCCAGACCGACTGATTGCACCCAGCCTCCAGGATTCCACAACCACACCAAACACGCCGGACCTCCAGGACCCCTGCCTGACCAACCGCATCCTGCCTCCAGGACCTCCAGCTGACCACGTCCACACCCTGAGCTGCAGCTCCCCATTTGCCAACACATTTGGAAGCCAGAGCAGCCATCTTGGATAATCCTGGAAGCCGGAGCTCCAATCTTTAGGTGGGGCAAATCCCATCCTGAGACGCTGCTGGAGACTTGAAGCTCATTGTCAGGTACCTCTCATGCATCAGGCTACTGAACTCTGGGAGGTTTCATTACTATATGACTGTTATAGTGTAGATTTTCTTTTTTCTTCTTATAGAAAAAAATTAAGTTTTTATTTCTTTACTTTTCTTGCTCTCTTTTCCTTTTGTTTACCTGTTCCCTCAGAGTCTCTTTCTCTCCTTTTTTTGCATGGTAACATCCAATTTCTTTTGATTACACTCTTACCCTTTCTATTATCTAGAACTTTGGTATAATCTTTTCTTATCCCATTAACAGCTACATCCCCCTGCATCCTCTTTTTCCTCCATTAGAAACTGCAGACCTTATTGCAAATCTGTTTGTTTTACTGAAGATAATATTTGAACTCATTCTGTTTATTATGACAATTTTGTTATTGTCCTCATAGGGGCTATTTGGTCTAGGATTGCATAGTGTCTGAATTGGGCACTGCTAATATTGATCTCCCCTTAAAGAAAGGGTTTTGGAAACCATATTAATAGAATCCAATGACAGTATGTTAGAAGAAATGTCAGAAAAGGACTTCAGATTATACATGATTAAGATGATTCACAAAGCAAAGGATGAGATAAGAGAGCAAATGCAGGCAATGAATGATAATACCAATAAGCTGAAAGAGCACCTGCAGGAAGCAAAAGATCATTTCAACAAAGAGATAGAGATTCTCAAAACAACAACAACAACAACAACAAAAAAACCCCAGAAATCCTTGAAATGAAGGAAACAATAAACCAAATAAAAAACTCAATGGAAAGCATCACCAAAAGACTAGACCACTTGGAAGACAGAACCTCAGACAATGAAGACAAAATATTTAATCTTGAAAATAAAGTTGCCCAAACAGAGACAATGGTAAGAAATCATGAACAGAATCTCCAAGAACTATGGGACATCATGAAAAAACCAAATTTAAGAATTATTGGGACTGAGGAAGGCATGGAGATACAAACCAAAGGAATGAACAACCTATTCAATGAAATAATATCAGAAAATTTCCCAAGCCTGAAGAATGAAATGGAAAATCAAATACAAGAGGCTTACAGAACACCAAATGCACAAAACCACAACAGATCCACACCAAGGCACATTATAATAAAAATGCCTAACATTCAAAATAAAGATAGGATTTTGAAGGCCACAAGAGAAAAGCATCAGATTACATATAGGGGGAGACCAATACGGATAGCAGCCGACTTCTCAACCCAGACTCTGAAAGCTAGAAGGGCCTGGAACAACATAGTTCAAGCTCTGAAAGAACATGGTTGCCAACCAAGAATCCTATACCCAGAAAAACTAACCTTCAGATTTGAAGATGAAATAAAATCCTTCCATGATAAACAAAAGTTAAAAGAATTTACAAATAGAAAGACTGTACTACAGAATGTTCTCAACAAAATATTTCATGAGGAGGAAATGAAAAACAACAATGTAGGTCAGCAAAGGGAGGAACTACCTTAGAGAAGAACCACTCAAAGGAAAAAGCCAAGCCAACTTAAAAACCAAAAATAAGCCAAATGACTGGGATTACAAATCATATCTCAATAATAACCCTGAACGTTAATGGCCCAAACTCATCAATCAAAAGACATAGACTGGCAGAATGGATTAAAAAGAAAGACCCAACAATATGCTGCCTGCAAGAGACTCATCTCATAGAAAAAGACATTCACAGACTAAAGGTGAAAGGATGGGAAAAAACCTACCATGCACATGGACTCAGTAAAAAAGCAGGGGTTTCCATCCTTATATCAGATAAAGTGGACTTCAAGCCAAAGTTAGTCAGAAGGGATAAAGAAGGACATTTCATACTGCTTAAGGGAACCATAAATCAGGAAGACATAATGATAGTAAATATTTATGCCCCAAACAATGGTGCATCCCTGTATATCAAACAAATCCTTCTCAATTTCAGGAATCACATAGACCACAACACAATAATTCTGGGTGACTTTAACGCACCGCTGTCACCACTAGATAGATCTTCCAAACAAAAACCAACCAAAGAAACCATAGAACTCAATAACACAATCAATAACCCAGACTTAATAGACATATATAGAATATTCCATCCATCAACAAGCGGATTCACTTTCTTCTCAGCAGCACGTGGAACCTTCTCGAAAATAGACCATATGTTATGCCACAAAGCAACCAGTAGGAAATGCAAAAAAACAGAGATACTGCCTTGTGTTCTATCAGATCATAATGGACTGAGAGTAGAAATCAATGACAAAATAAAAAACAGAAATTACTCCAACACCTGGAGACTAAATAATATGCTATTGAATGAAACAAAGATAACAGAAAACATCAGAGAGGAGAAAAAAAAATTCTTAGAGGTCAATGAGAATGATGATACAACATATCAAAATCTCTGGGACACTATGAAAGTGGTACTAAGAGGAAAATTCATTGCATGGAGTGCATTCCAGAAAAGAATGAAAAGTCAACAACTAAATGACCTAACATTATAGCTCAAAGCCCTAGAAAAAGAAGAACAGAATAACAGCAAAAGTAGTAGAAGACAGGAAATCATTAAAATCAGAGCTGAAATCAATGAACTTGAAACAAAAGAAACAATTCAAAAAATTGAAAAAACAAAAAGTTGGTTCTCTGAGAAAGTAAACAAAATAGACAAACCCTTAGCCACACTAACAAAGAGAAGGAGAGAGAAAACTCAAATTACTAAAATTCATGATGAAAAAGAAAATATCATGACAGACACCACTGAGATAACATAATTAGAAGCTACTTTGAAAATCTGTATTCCAACAAAATAGAATCTACCAAAGACATTGACAAATTTCTAGAGACATATGCTCCTCCCAAACTGAACCAGGAGGACATACACAATTTAAACAGATCAATATCAAGCAATGAAATAGAAGAAGCCATTAAATACCTACCATCCAAGAAAAGCCCAGGACCAGACGGATTCTCAGCTGAGTTCTACAAGACCTTCAAAGAAGATCTCAATCCAATACTTCTCAAAGTATTTCAGGAAATAGAAAAAGAGGGTACCCTACCAAACTCATTCTATGAAGCTAATATCACCCTCATACCCAAACCAGGAAAAGACACATCAAGGAAAGAAAATTTTAGACCAATATCCTTGATGAATATAGATGCAAAGATCCTTAACAAAATATTGGCAAACCGTATCCAAAAGCATATTAAGAAAATCGTGCACCACGATCAAGTGGGGTTCATCCCTGGAATGCAAGGATGGTTTAACATCTGTAAATCAATAAACGTAATCTATCATGTCAATAGATTTAAGGATAAGAATCATATAGTTATTTCAATTGATGCAGAAAGAGCGTTTGACAAAATACAACACCCCTTCCTACTCAAAACACTAGAAAAATAGGGATAGTAGGAACATACCTGAATATTGTAAAGGCTATTTATGCTAAGTCCATGGCCAACATCATTCTTAATGGAGAAAAACTAAAACCATTTCCTTTAAAAACAGGAACAAGATAGGGATGTCCTCTTTCACCACTTCTATTCAACATTGTCCTTGAAACTCTAGCTAGAGCAATTAGGCAGACTAAAGAAATTAAAGGGATACGAATAGGAAAAGAGGAACTTAAGCTGTCACTATTTGCTGATAACATGATTCTATATTTAGAGGATCCAAAAACCTCCTCCAGAAAACTTCTAGACCTCATCAATGAATTCAGCAAAATAGCAGGCTATAAAATCAACACGCATAAATCTAAAGCATTTTTATACGCAAGCAATGAAACAGCTGAAAGGGAAATGAGGAAAACAACTCCATTTGCAATAGCCTCAAAAAAAATAAAATACTTGGGAATCAATCTAACCAAAGAGGTAAAAGATCTCTACAATGAAAACTACAAAACATTGAAGAAAGAAATTGAGGAAGACCTTAGAAGATGGAAAGATCTCCCATGTTCTTGGATAGGCAGAATTAATATTGTCAAAATGGCCATACTACCAAAAGTGCTATACAGATTCAATGCAATTCCAATTAAAATCCCCATGATGTACCTTACAGAAATAGAGCAAGCAATCATGAAATTCGTCTGGAAGAATAAGAAACCCAGAATAGCTAAAACAATCCTTAGCAGGAAGAATGAAGCAGGGGGTATCGCAATACCAGAACTTCAACTATACTACAAAGCAATAGTAACAAAAACGGCATGGTATTGGCACCAAAATAGACAGGTAGATCAATGGTACAGAATAGAGGACATGGACACAAACCCAAATAAATACAATTTTCTCATACTAGACAAAGATGCCAAAAATATGCAATGGAGAAAAGATAGCCTCTTCAACAAATGGTGCTGGGAAAACTGGAAATCCATATGCAACAGAATGAAACTAAACCCCTATCTCTCACCCTACACAAAAATCAACTCACAATGGATCAAGGACCTTCAAATCAGACCAGAGACCTTGTATCTTATAGAAGAAAAAGTAGGTCCAAATCTTCAACATGTTGGCTTAGGATCAGACTTCCTTAATGGGACTCCCATAGCACAAGAAATAAAAGCAAGAATCAACAACTGGGATAGATTCAAACTAAATAGCTTTCTCTCAGCAAAGGAAACTATCAGCGATGCGAAGAGAAAGCCTACAGAGTGGGAGAATATCTTTGCCACTCATACTTCAGATAGAGCACTAATTTCCAGAATATATAAAGAACTCAAAAAACTCTACACCAAGAATACAAATAACACAACTGACAAATGGGCTAAGGATATGAACAGACGCTTCACAGAAGAAGATGTACAAGCAATCAACAAACATATGAAAAAATGTTCACCATCTTTAGTAATAAGAGAAATGCAAATCAAAACTACACTAAGATTCCATCTCACCCCAATTAGAATGGCGATTATCAAGAATATAAGCAACAACAGGTGTTGGAGAGGATGTGGGGGAAAAGGTACACTCATACATTGCTGGTGGGGCTGCAAATTAGTGCAGCCACTCTGGAAAGCAGTGTGGAGTTTCCTTAGAAAACTTGGAATGGACCCACCATTTGACCCAGCTATCCCACTCCTTGGCCTATACCCAAAAGACTTAAAATCAGCATACTGCAGAGATACAGCCACATCAATGTTCATAGCTGCTCAATTCACAATAGCCAGACTGTGGAACCAACCTAGATGTCCTTCAATTGATGAATGGATAAAGAAACTGTGGTATGTATATACAATGGAATATTACTCAGCTATAAAGAATAATAAAATTATGGCATTTGCAGGCAAATGGATGAAATTGGAGAATATCATGCTAAGTGAGATAAGCCAATCTCAAAAACCAAAAGGTGAATGATCTCACTGATAAGCGGATGATGACACATAATGTGGGGTGGGAAGGGGGCAAGAACGGAGGAAGGAGGGACTGTATAGAGGGAAAAGAGGGGTGGGAGGGGTGGGGGGGAAGGAAAAAATAACAGAATGAATCAAACATCATTACCCTATGTAAATGTATGATTATGCAAATGGTATGCTGTTACTCCATGTAACAAACAGAAACAACATGTATCCCATTGTTTACAATAAAAATAAATTAAAATTTAAAAGTGAATAAAATAAAGGTCCATCTTAAAAAAAAAAAAATCTAAAAAAAAAAAAGAATGGAACTGGTTGTTGATCTCTAGACCATCCTCCTCCTGCTTAATTAAACAAATACAGCCCCTGGCTGTATTCTGGCCTTCCTGTCTCAGTTGCCAGCCAGCAACCTGGGAGGGCCTGGGAGCCTTCACACACGTTTGTAGCTCTATGAGTGTGGCAGCGAGTGGCTTTCTCCACGATTCAGGGGAATCTATCGCTTGGTTCCTCTTCTTGTTCAAGATGCACCCCCTTCCAGTCCCCAGAAGACAAGGCTTGATTCAATATCATCAGACAAGAATAGCTTTGCAGATACTGGGGTACTCAAATCGTCTTTGTTATTTCACATAACATATTTTCAGGGAATGTGTTCCATGATATTTCAATTCTTTTTCCACCAGGAGGGAAGATAGCTTGCCCTTTAAAACTGACATCGGCAGAGCTGGGCCCAGGGGTGCACGCCTGTAATCCCAGGGACTTGGGAGGCTGAGGAGGGGGTAGGTGTTACAAGTTCAAGGCCAGTTTTAATTTAGAGGCAGAATCTCAAAAATAGAAATTGAAAGGGATGGGGGGAGTAGCTCAGTGGTATAAAGCCCTAGGTTTGACCCCCAGGACCGTGAAACACAAAAGATCCCCGATGTTGGGGGTCTCCCCCGGGAGGGATGGCCCAGTGTGTCACAGTGGGCTTGTTCTGGAGGTCCTCCCTGCTCAGGAGGAATCGGCTTCTCAGCGGCGTGTGCTGCATCCTAAGGTGTCACTCGGTGCTGCTGTGTCCACCTTGAGCCTGATGCATTCATTCAAAGCAGTCATCTGCTAGGCAGAGTGGACCCGACGTTGACCGTGCTCTGCAGACCCGGGTGCTCCCTTTGTGATGGCCCAGGCCTCCTGTGTCTTTATCTGCCCCTGACTGAGCCCCCACCTAGTCTTCAGGGCTCCGAAGTCTTGTCTCGTAAGCACGTCAGAACCCAGCCGCTCCCTGGGGATGCTCTGACCCAGGACTTCTGCTGTGGCCCAGGGGGTGCTCCACACAGCACCGGGTTCTCCCGGATTCACTACCATGTCCCTTCTTCATCCAGGGGCCTGGTGGAACTCCTCCAGAGCGTCAGGTGGGATGGAAGGAAGGTCTTTTGCATCCTCCCTCAGCTGGGAGCTGGGGACAGGAACTCCAAGGACTTGGTGGTATCAGGGACCGGCCCGGGCTCCCCAGGGGATGGTGATCCTGCAGGGACAAGCATTTCCGGGGAACTGGTCAGGGTGCTGGGCTGGTGTGGCCACCACGTGGCACAGGCAGGAGGGAGCCATCGTAGGCTTAAGCTGACTGGGTACGAAGGGAACGCGGCTTCCTTGCCCGCGGTTCTGGCTTCCAGGAGGCTTTGTTGGGGCTCAAAGGACCTTGCCATCTTTCCCGTCGACTCTGCTTCTTCTGGTTTCAGCCTTTCCCTCAGGCTGACCCTCCTGAGCCTCAGTTCCTTCCGCCACTCCCCCAGCCCCTAGGAGCACCCTGAGCTTTACCCGCTGATTCAAGCCCCTGGGGCCAGGCCCGACCCAGGCAGCCACAGCTGATGATGGGTAGGGGACGTTTCCGTGGGGGGACTGCTCCTCGGGTTTGCCATCAGCCAATTCCCTAGCCAATACTGTGCTAGGGGTCCTGGCTGGTTTCCTGGAGAACCGAAGGCTTCATCCTGGGAGAGGGAATTCTCCGGACAGAATAGGGGCCTGAGCTGCTCCGGGGTCCCTTCCTGTGAAGGTCGAGTGAAGATAGGCCGGGTCTCACTGAAAGTGTCCGACCAGCTTTGCTTAGAGGGGTGCCTGAGGCTGCTCGGGAGGGCCCGGAGGATCTGCCACCGCAGCACCAGCAGGACTGTCCCCGTCCCAGGGCTGCAGCTTGCCAAGCCTCCTGTGCAGGAGGCCTCCTCAAAGGGCAGCCCCGGTGGAGGCTGAGCTCGCCTTGCGGGGCTCCCTCTCCTCCCTGGGCTCTCGTCCTGTGCCTCCACAAGGTGTGATCTTCCTCCTCTGGTCGTCAGTGCACCCGGCACCTGCGTGGGGCCCACAGCCAGGGCAGCTCTGGAACCTTCCTGGGAACGGAGTGGGCGGTAGGCACCAGGGAGCCTACGAGGGGCACTGACAGTGCAGAGTTGCGTGTGGCGAGCGTCGCTGTGGAGTGTGCGACGGAAGAGGGAGGTCAGTTCTGGTGGCAGATGGCATTACCCGTCCACAGCTCCTCCTGTGACATCGCTGTTTGGAGTCTCCGCCCGGCCTTGCTGATTCAGCCAAGCGACTCGCTTTGCCAGTGGAACGTGGCAGATGTCATCGCACTCACAGGACCAGAGGTTTCACCAGCTTCTGTGGTTGGGCTCCGCCTCTGCTGCACGTCCCTTCGGACACCACAAGAGTGTGCTTCTGGAAGCCACTGACCTTCAAGAATCAAGGACCTGGGGAGTAGACTGGACCTGGCCATGGCAGGGCCTCGCTCCGCCTCGCTCCCCGGCCGGAGACTGGGCCCCGGTGTGGGCTGGGGAAAGTAGGCTGAAGGGCCAGAGCCCGAGCGTCGCCGCGGAGGCAGTCCATGAACACGGAGCCCGCAGCTGGCGGAGCCACGTGTTCTGAAAGGGAACGTCTGTAGAAAGACTAAATCCTGAGGAAACACTACCACTTTGAGGATCGCGTACAAACGTGTCCAAAGCACGAAGATCTCCGTGCGGAGGGGCAGCACCTAATGGGGAGAGTACTTTGGGAGCAGGGAGGGGAGGGCGGAGGCAGGAACACGGAGCCTCAGATCTACTCCTAAAGGTGAGGAGACTGGAGGACAGGCCACCCCGCGCTGCGCAGAGCCCCTTTCTGTCTGCGCGTCTGAGCTGTCCTCATGCTGCCTTCAGGTAGAGCGTGTCCGTGGTGTGCGATGGGTTGGGAGCCAGAGGCCACGAGAAGGCGGCTGTCTGCGCAGAGGTTGGGGAGGGGATGGGGAGTCCCGAGCAGGACCCCGCCCCAAGCCAGCTCTGAGATGGAAGTGACATTGGGAGGTTTCTCGGGGCGTCCTGCTGGTGAGGAGGGAGAGGGCGGCCAGGGGTGGAGCCTTGGCTGACTCCCTAGGAGCTGGGGAGCAAGGTGGCCCTCAGGGCTGTCCCTTACTGGGCTGCAAAGGCTGGCCAGGCCTTTTAGCACCAGTGTGCGGGGGTCCCTGAGCCTGGGCCGCCCAGAATGGGTGTGGCTTCAGGTCACACCGGGGCAGTGACAGCGAGATAGCTGAGCATTGTCTGCTGACCGCAGGTCCTTCGGAGGGGGCTGGCCTTGCAGCCTGCGACCCCAGTGTCCTCACAGTGCCACCTCGGGCCATTCGGGCACATGTGGGGAGGACGCTGCACTCTGTACCACCTCAGCAATCTCAGCTTCATTCTGCAACACTGTTACTCTTTAACCCGCTCCCAGCCGGTGTCACACCAAGAATTTCAAATAGCCCTTTAGAAATGATCAAATTGAAAACTTTCCAGAGCTCGGTGGTAAACTTTGTAAGAACAGAGAGCACTTGGATTCCCACGCTGACCTGTCTCACTGACCGGTTGCGCCCCCTCTGGGTCACCTTCCTCCGCCTGAGTTGGAAGACAGGCGCTGGCATCGTGTGGCCCTCAGATGTCCCAGCGTGTGCCCTGGGAGGAGCCGCGCTCCACAGTCACACGGCAGGGCCCGAGCTCAGCTTCACATGGCACCATGCTGCCCTCTGAGCCACCGTCCATGTTCACACAATTCAGAATCCAAACCAGGACCACGCGGTGCATCAGAGGCACTTCCTGTGCTTAAAGAAGCCACACTTGTCCTTCCGAGGTCTTCTGACATTCCCAGGTCCACGCCCAGAGCCTCAGCGGAGGCCCCAGAGCCCGGCACCAGTGCCCACTCTCCCCTCTGCACCTGGGGCCCCGCCTCCCCAGGACACCAGTGTCCTCACCTGCCCTTCAGGCTCTCAGGTCCTCGCTGTCTCTCTCCACCTGCAACAAAGTGAAGCCCTGAATGTCCAGAGTCCCTCCTCATGGGTCGTGGGCCTCAGCAGAGGTTTTTGGACACTGTCCCTGAGCGGGCTGTTGGTGGGACTGTGCACCTTGGGATGACCAGGCCGCCCAGGTGTCCAAAGCCCTGTGATGCCCCTGTTCTCCGGTCTACAACCCCTGCATGGCCAAAGTGCTGCAGTCGCTTTAAAAGACTTCACCGGTAGGCGCCATCAAGACGCTTCCAGGTTTAGGCAAAACGCTCACCCTGTGTCACGGTCACCATCACCCACAGCCAGGGGCAAGCATCCCTGTATGGAAACTCCTCTTCGCTTAAGCAACTGAGGCTGGCTTTTCTGTTCCCAGGGCCAAGCGTTCCTAACTGGGACCAGGTCCTATATGGAACCTGGACTTCCATAACCACAGTTGCTACTAGTAGCAACAGGCAGGTCCCGGCCCTGGAGATGGCCTGGTTCAAGTCCCGGATCCGTCCCTTACCGTCTGCGTGACCTGACCAAGGACTTAAGCCCGCCATCCCCCCTTTGTTTCTCCTCTACCGAACGCAGATGTCAGCACCAGGAAAGCCCTGGGACAGTGACCGGGCCTGGGGCACATGCTGCCGGCCTCTGGACCCACAGCTCCCCTGCCTGCCGGGCCTCAAAGGGACATCTCTGGCTTCCGGTCCACGTCTCTTACGCAGAATGAGCTTGTTAAACACTGTGTAATCATTGTGAGTTTTGCACAAGTAACAAATATCAAAGTCAATGAAAAAATACTTGTACCATAAATAACAGATTGATGGTCATGTCCTCAAGACATAGAAAAACCCCAAAAAACAGTGAAAGAAAAATTAACTCTAGTTTTTTTTAAAATGGCAAAGGATTTGAGTCAGCGATTCACAAAGAAGAACCAAAAATGGTGGATAAATAATCACTCATCCCACAAGGAACTAAAGAAGGGCAAATTAAATCCACAAAGAGGTAGCACTTTGAGCTCTCGTTTTCACAGGACAGCGGGGTCCCCAGTGCTGCTGTGAACGAAGGATGAGGAGCCTTATCCTACCTGCGGGCAGGGGCAAGTGACCAAGGTCGAACGCAAAAACATCTGCTGTCATTCAGTGTGTGAAGAAAGACTCAGATGTGCTCGAAAGCTTCAAGAATGTTCCCTGTCTGCCACTTAGAAGAGCAAACATTTGGTTCCAACCTACGTGTCCAAAAAGGGGAATCATAAAAAAGCTGTGACCCATTCAGATTGTGAAAAACATGGTACCTTTTGACAGTAGTAGAAAATGTTTACTGATAAAAAAAAAATGTGTTTGCAGTTTATTGTTCAGGAAAAATATATGAAACCTTATGTGATATAATCCCAAAGTATCTTTATGTAAAGGAAAAATATTTAGATAGAACAACCTGAAATTACCTTTGAGTAGCAGAAGTATGGGTAAGTTTAATTTTCTTTGTATTTTAAAAGAAGTTTCTTATTTATAAGTTTATAGTAATCGCATCTATTTTTTAAAGAATAGAAATTGATTATCTGTGGGAAGGAGAGCTGGATATGTATGAATAAAATTCTTTTTAATAGACTTTTTATTAAAAAAAGTGGATGTATAGCTCAGTATGGTGGCCACACCTGAAGTCCTAGCAACTGGGGAGGCTGAGGCAGGAGAATCACAAGTTTGAGGCCAGTCTCAGCAACTTAGCAAAACCCTGTCTTAAAACAAAAAAGAAAAAGGGCTTATTGCAGTGCCAAAAAAAAAAAAAAAAAAAAAAAAAAAAAAAAAAAAAAAAAAAAAAAAAGTGGGGTGAAAGGTTGTTTTTCTACTTTCTTTGGAATCCTCCAGTAAAAGTAGAAAAGGACCCAGTTCCAGGATCTACTAAGTAGAATGGAGTTGCGGGAGGACCAGCTTTCTAATGAAAATCTTGACCCTCACTCTGAAGCACTCTTGGGATGTCTCACCGAGGGTTCTGGCTTTGTTCTGTCCTGAATTCAACAGAGAGTGAAGTCATCTGCCTAGCAGAGTGTTCATTACACAATAAGTTGAATATAGCCACTGAAAATATTCATGCAAATATCTTCATTAGTAAAATCATGCAATTAACCTGAAATATGTGTTAAATGAAGCAGCCAAATTGTTGCATATTTTCCCAGCTCTTAATTATAATTTCGGTAATCAATTTTTCTCCTGATTACCAGAAAGGAAAAACAGCTTCCGCAGCTGCGTGGTCTGAGGATGCTGGAACTGAGATAAAGCCCCGCATCGTTGAGCACAGGGGCCATTAACCTTTCCTGTGTTTCTGTTCGTTGCGGGCACTTCCTGCTGATGCTCGTGGCTGAGGATGATTGGATTTTAACAAGAGCTCTTGGGATCAGGCGTGGGCCCTTCCAGAACCCCACGTCTCCGCTCGCCAGTGTCACCGTCATTAAAGGTTACCAGCGCTGCCATGATGGTCTTCCTGGCATTTAGTTCTTAAATGGCTTTTGACTGCAGTGCTAAGCAAACACCAACGTCCGAGCTCACAACCGCAGGCATTTAGATGGCAAAAGATGTCTGTTAATCACGTTAGAAAAAACATGAAGTAGGGGCAGCCTGTCCAATCGACGCCCTTGTCTCCCTTGCCCTTGGGACTCTTGCCTACCAATGTACTGAGCTGTCGAAGGGAGAAACACACAGCACGGCATTTCAAAAGGGACCCTGGGAGGGGCTGCTGGGTCTTGGGGCCTCAGTGTCTTCACCTGTAGAAGGGAGTGAAGGATAAATTCCCCAGCTAGTGAGGACCCAGATAAGTCGTCTCTAAAGTGTAGAGGAGAAAATATAGTTGCATGTATTTAGGCCGACACATTTCAGCTCCCCCTTATAACCTGTCCCCCTTGGAGCACTGAACCTCTTAAGGCTGAACGAGGGAATTATCACCTTTGGGAGAGGACAGGTGGCCCCCGATCCCTCTAGCAAGAGTATGGCTTTGACCATTGGACCCTAGAGTCCCTCCAATGCTTAGGGCTTAGGTGTGAGTTGGGAAGGATGCATGTATTGTGGACCCAGATAAGCCACAAAGGCAGGGCCCAGGAGTGCAGGCTGTGCACTGCACAAGGATCTCAGCAAAGAGGCACCTGGCATTCACAGCAGAGTCACTGTTTCAGATTTATCCGACGGTTTTCTAGCTGTAAGATAGTAAGTTTATTATAGCAAATTTTCTGCCAGAGAGAAGGAAAGTATCCCAAGGAAGGGGCATTTCTTTCTAAGTTGCATAGACACTGTGTAGACCACCTGTTCCCTGGGGAAACCCTCTGCTAACAACTTGCAGAATCTGTGGGAAGAACAGGAGGCATGCAGGAAGCAGCCGGGAGGGTCGTGCCTGGTCCTGCTGGGTCTTTGGAAGCCCCTCCTGGGGGAGCTGGGAAATGCCCCGGGGTGGTGGGCTGCAGCCTGGTTCCTGCTTGGTCCTGACGCCCCGGTCACATCAGGGTGCGGGGCACTGAGGCGAGAAGAGGCAGTCTGGGCCGGGCGGGCTCCTGGCAGGCATGCTGGCCTACTCAACCCGGAACCTGAAGCTGGTGAGGGATGCTGGAAGGCCCGGCCAGCCAAGGCCGGACGGTCACCAGTCCTGGGCCTGCAGGACAGGAGGCCGCAGGGTGGACGGGCTCAGCAAGAGCTGGGACTGTGGGGGCCTGGCAGGGAAGGAGAGTCTCACTGCTGACCTCCTGCCCTTTGACCTCAGCTGGTGCTGCCCTCGGGCCAAACCCACCAGAAGCCAGAGGCACAGGAGCCCACTGCAGTGACATCGGGTCTCGGGGCAGGGGCAGAGGGCAGCGGGTCACCCAGGCTCTTTGCTTCCAGGCAGTGAGGGGTGGGGCGACCCCGAAGCAGAGGCTGGGTGTGGGCCGTCTGGGCAGGAGGGCTGAGGGCGGGTGTGAGGCCCAGAGGGGGCTGCCGGGCGGGAGAGGACCGGGAGCACCTGGGGCAGCCACGGCTCTCCAGGGTCCCACACAGGGTCCCCAACCTCACCCCAACAGCCACTTTATATGGTCATGGTCAGCAGGCACCCAGTGCCCAGAGGACCAGACCGTGGCCACCACCTGGACCTGAAGAGAGCGTCCCTCTGTTGCCAGGGCTGCCGTGAGGTCCACCCCGCTGAGCCCTGCAAAGCCCAGAGCGCGTCTCAGGGAGGGTCGGCAGGCGGAAAGGGGAGCAGCCACGCGCCAGGGACCAGCAGGGCACCCTGGCTCACACCAAAGGTCAGTGCAAGTCATCAGCACTCAGCTGGGTCCCCAGGGGATAACCAGATGGACGCTCTAGAAACTGAGAAGGTGGGCTCTCAGGTACAGAGGCTGGCCTCCCACTGCGGATGTGTCTCAGTGTTTATCTCTTTGGTCCCATTTGTGTGGGAGGGGGACCCTTAAAGCAAACCCTTTTAATAGTCTATCACAGAACCTTGGCTAAGTGATTATGGCCTCTTCTTACAACAGAATATTCTAGAACCATGAAAAATCCTATTTCTGAAAAGTATCGCCGGTCAGTAGTACTTGCCATGATAGATGCAGACGTCTCTGATGAAGTTTTACCAACTGGCATAAAACCACTCGTTAGAGGAAAGTCACCGAGACCAAAGGGCTGTGTTCTGAAGGTGATTTATCACTAAATGAGGGGAAATGCTTAAAAACATTAATAATTGAAGCAGAAAATGAAAAGAATGATTCTAGACCCCCTTTTCATAAGGTAGCAGAAGAGTGGTGTTGAAGGAGTTTTCCGGAACTCGACGACGCACTGCGTTTGAGATGAAGAGCCAGCAGCTACGGGCAGGAGCCTCCTCCCGTGCATGGTGCTGTTCCAGGAGTCCGCCAGCCTCCCCTGCACCGGGAGTGGGGTATACGACCCCCTGTGCCCTGGGAGTGGGGTATACGATCCCCCTCTGCCCCGGGAGTGAGGTATACGATCCCCTCTGCCCTGGGAGGGGGGTATACGATCCCCTCTGCCCTGGGAGTGGGGCATACGATCCCCTCTGCCCCGGGAGTGGGGTATACGTCCCCCTCTGCCCTGGGAGTGGGGTATACGTCCCCCTCTGCCCCGGGAGTTGGGTATATGATCCCCTCTGCCCTGGGAGTGGGGTATACAATCCCCTCTGCTGGGCCCCACGCCCCTCTTTGGCTCCCTGTCGCTCCACTTTCTCTCTTGCTCACTTATCAGCAGATCACCAGCCTCCCTGCTTCTCTAGGAGCACGGCAGCCTCACTTGTGCCACAGGACCTTTGCCTTGGAAGGTAGCAGACAGACATGAGGTGAACAGGAGGTTGAAGGGATGGCTCTATTGACCGGGCCCACTGCGCTGACCCCCGCACTCCATGTACTTTCTTTTAAAAGGAATTTACCAGAGTCCATGGCGCCCTGCCTGGCTAAGTCGATGGATATGTCACGTTCCTCAGCAAGCAACCTGTCACCTGCAGGAGAAATGCCGCCCAGAGACCTCTCCCTGCTGACAACAACACGTTATCCTGAAGGGGAGACTTCTCCGACCTTGACACAGACCAGATTCCAGGACTCAGGAGACAGGCTAATTAGAAGCAAAGCCCTCCACCCATAAGCATCTGTAAGAACGAGCTTTAGCCAGAACAACCCAACAAGGCCTGAGTTGCCTTTGGATATTCAGCAAGTCCTTGTAAGTAAAATCTCTCCTCCATGCGGTAAGGCCATGTGCGGTGGGGACTTGAGAGTCTGCTGCAATCCTGCTGTCAGTCAAAAGTCAAGAGGCCTGGGTGGGGTTCTCTGGAAACTTCTCTGGGCTCCCCAGTGAAAGGAGAGGACCAGGGGAGAGAGTGCTCCGTCCTGAGAGGGCCAGCTCTCTTCTTAGAGTCCTTTCTTTCCTGCTCCTTTCTATTCTAATAAATTCGTGCCTGCTACGAAGTGTGACTTGTGGGTTCGCAGGGAACCGGCACAGAGTTGCTTTGACTCAGCAAGTGGGTCTCATTCTGAGAGGCACTCACTGTTCCTAGACGGCTCTCCCGTCCCCCCAAGTCCCTCAGAAGGGCTCCCCTGCTTCTCTGAGGTCTCACTCGAGTGCCACGGTCTTGTTAGAACTTTGACGAGCACCTTTGCAAGAAGTCACACGCGGTCCTCGCGTCCCTCCCAAGTCCCCCTCTCTGCCCTCTGCCTCGGATCACGTGACATCACCTGCATGCCACATAATCTCTTGTCCACTTGCTGCCTGTCCTGCACTGCCAGAATGCAGGGGCCACCAGGCAGGGGCCACCAGGCAGGGACTCTGTCTTCTTCCCAGAGGTTCCCCCGGGGCCCAGTCAATGCCAGGCAGTGACCACTGGTGGAACTGTTTGCAATGACAGGCTGGAGAGTGACCTGTGGGAAGAAGTCACGCCTGTGAGGTCTTCGCTCCAAACCGCCTTGTTTAGGAGTTCTGCTCACTTGCATCTAAAACACACTTATTTAGGAAAAAGCAGAACACGCCCAGGCATAAAACTTGAGAAGGCCCCAGTGTGCCCGATGAGCACCCGGCCTCCGCCCCGGCCGGGGCTCCTCCCCTGGCTGGACGGACCCAAGGGAAATGGGCTCTGGAACTGTAGCTACATTTTTCCGTCTTGAGAGAACTCAAGCTCCTTTTCCAGGGAGGTCTGCAGACTATCTCGTCCATTGTCCCACTCAGCTGTCAGCCTTTTGGGGACAAAATATGTTTTTTCTCCTCCACCCTCATGAGTCCTTAGCAGGGACTCCCTGTAACAAAGGATGGTGCGAGGACAGGTATCCCTTCCCTCCTGGACACACAGCAGACGACCAGAGGAATGAGATGTCTCAGAGAGTTTAATTTCACTCTCGAATGCCAATGTTTGCTGAAGCAAAGAAAGAAGGGCCGGGAAAGGGCCTTTAAGGGAGAAAGCCAGGAGCAGGGGACAGCTTGTTAGGCACAGCAACGCCCGGTCTGCTCCTCCCAGGGAGGGGCTGGGCAGACACCTCCTCGGATGGCGCTTTCCTCTGTGGACGTGTTTCTCCCACACAAGGGAAACTTTCAGAGTCTCTCAAAGTAACCAACTGGTCCTGGTCCTCCTGCCAAGGAGGCGCATCTGGGGTGGCCTCTCCTAGTCTCCCACAGTCCTATTTTAGGGTGCAGATGAGAACCTGGAGATGCAGAGAGAACGCTGGGTCTCATAAACTTATGGAATGCACACCAAAGTGGCCTGCGTCCCTGCCGCGGCCTGCTGACCGGCTGGAGAAGCGGTGAGATGGAAGGTGACCACGAGGCTCTGGAGGAGCCCTCCTGCAGGAGTCGGCAGACGGGCTTGGACCACTGTGTCAAAATACACTCCACTGCCACGCGGAGCTAGAGAGAAATAAAGACCTCCGCGCCAAGAAATGACCCTGGCCTCGTCATGGAGGTGAGAAGCTTGAAGTGTTCCCCTGGGCGGGGACTTCAGCTGCTAACGAGACCCCCGGGTGGGAAGTGGCCCCACTAGAACCCGGGAGGGCCATGCTGGCCAGAGCACAAGGAGAACTGGCGCAAAAATCGCGTGACCCTACTTGACTCCGCCCCACGTGCCAGCTGCTGTCCTCTCTGGAGGCTCAGGCCAGGCCAGGCCTCCGGCTGTCTGATGGCCACACACCCATCCTCAGCGGTGTGCTCCCCTTCCTGGTGGTTCTTGCTCTGCTACAGTCCCTTCCATTCCTGGAGACCTCCTCAGACCCTCAGGTGACAGTGAGGCGTGTCCTAGGTCCCATGCACTCACAGACGCTCTCCTCCTGTCAAGGGATTGGGCCTCCCATGGGCAAGCTGTCTTTTCCGCTGTCATGGCGGGCAGCTCAGCAAAACGGCTTCGTCTTCTTGCCTACTGCGTCCACCTCTTCTCTTTCATGGCCTCCAGGTTTCAGGCCGTATTTAGAAAAGCTTTCTTGAGGCTGGGATCATGCCGAATCTCCCACTTGCTTGTGGTCCTTCCACCTGCTGCTGTGGTGGGTGTTGTCATCCAGAGCAGGAAGACACCTTTGTCCTCCAGTGCTGGGACAGGAAGTTAGACTCGACTTCATGGGAGCCCGTGATGTCTGCCCCAGGGACACCAGTCAGAAGGGAGGCACGGCCCTGGTGGTCAGCAGTGTCTGTGGTCTGCCTGGGTCGTGCTGCCAGCCAGCTGGAGAGGCTTTCAGGGCCACCCTGGAATCCAGAAAGTTCCAACGGGAGAGGCTTCCATCCTGAGACAAAGGGCTGGAGGCAGCCAGGGGTTTGGGAATGGTTCCTCAGTCAGACAGGAGCCTGGAGGTTGCCCCTGGGGCTGGACAGGCAGCCCCCTGCTCTGAGGCTGCCCCCTGGCCTTTCGTCCACACAGCAGGCCACTCCTCGCCTCACCTCTGCCCCCTGTGACAGGGCACTCCTTTGGAGACTTCCTTGACAGTTGCTCCTCTTCCCGTCCCCTCACCCTTCTGCACCCAGCCTCTTTGTCAGATTCGTGTCCCTCCTTTTTGCCTGGCATGTGAAATCCAAAGAGAAGCTCCACCTGAGTGGCTCAGAGGCTAACTGCCAATAAGCCTTCTTTGCATCTGCAGAATCTGGAGCATCTGGCCTTTGTAACACCCCTGCTCAGTCCAGCGAGAGCACCAACCACACAGAGATCTGAATTCCTTGGAGGCTCCACTTCCAGAAAGGCACCGACTGTCTAAAAAGAAGGGCAGGAGCAAGCCCCAGGAGCCACGCTCCATGGCAGTGCTCTGGAGAGGAAGGAGGCGACAGCCCTGGGTGACCAGGACCCTGCTCCCCAGGAGTCCTCCCTGTAAAAGCCCTTTGCACCCGAATCCCTCAAGGTAGGGCTCCCAGGTTGATAGATCTTTGTCTTCTCAAGATGCCAGCCCTTGCATAAACCTGATTCCTTCCTACTAGTCATCTCCCAAATATTGGCTTTTGAGCAGCGAGCAGCCTGGAATTTATTCTGGCAACACCCTAACTTCCCCAGAACCAGCACCTGCGCTACCCACATCTCCACCCCCGGCAGAAGCTGTTGCTGTGCGTAGCCCCGGATGCTGTGTAAATGCCAATCATCTGACTCCTTTGAAGGCTCATGTTTTGTTTTGTGGGACCCTAGTGTGTACGTATGTAATAGAGATGTGCTTTTTCCCCTTCTGTTAATTTGCCTATGTCGATTTAATTTGTAGCTCAGCTGAAGAACCTAGGAGGGCAAAGGAAGCCATCCCTCGCTCCTCCACATGGACACTGTGCTTGGCACAGGATGTTGGGAAAGCGGGTCTCTCTGCTGATCCACAGTCAAGCATATAATGTCTTGAAATGTCTATCCTGTGGTTCAAAGAAACAAAAATATGTGCCATTCAGAAAGTATACTACAGTGGGCAAGCTCACAGGTCCCCTCCTTGGGTCTGTCCTGCTTGGTCACCTCCCTGCCTACCCGTCCCCACGTCTGCTTATCTTCTGATACAGAGACACTCCCAGGCTGCTGCTTCTCCTTTTATCTCACTTACTGTCCCCTGGGGAATTTCATCTCAGGTGGCCACAATGGTCTTCTACACACAGGAGGTTCCAAAAATGTTATCTTTGCTGTATGCTTTTAAAGCCAGAAGGTTTGAAACAGTGGTCAAACTTGGAGGTAAGTGGGAAAAATATTTTAGCAATTTGGTTTTTAAAGAAATAATGGCGAGAGGGTTCATAAAATGGTACCTGGTATTTAAAAAAGGGAATCATTTATAATAGTGCAAAGAATAATGCCAAAAGAAAGATACTTCAATCTCCTACTTGCTAGAAATAATTATTATTAATATTTGGTCTCTGCTATGTGGATAAAAAGACAAAATATTTTGTGGAAAATAGGGAATTTTACTATACATGATTTTTTAATGCAAAAGCATTTGATTTTACTAGATTTGACAGCAAATGACTCTGAAGTTTGGTAAGAAAAAAATTCTGAGATGTTCTAAGTTTAACTGAAGAGTTGGAGGGTGGAGGGGAGGTGGATCAGTTAGCAGGCCCCTCAGAAAGTGAAAGGCCATTTTGGATTCACAAATGTATGTTAAAACTTTAACTCAGATCCCACCTTGACCCCTGGACATTGTCACATCTGTTGATACCACCGCTAATCCCTCTGGACGGCTTCCAACCCAGGCAGGCCTGCGAAGCAGGATCCCACCCCTCTTATCTGCAGCCCATGTAGGCTCAGTGTAAATAGCTCTCAGCTTCTTCCCCCAGTTTTTGATATTAAAAAAAAAAAGGGACATCTAGCTGCTCTTTGGCATGGCTGCTGGAAGGAACCCATCCCAGGACCTGGCTGCCTTCTCTAAAGACTTCAGGAGCCCTTAACTTGTCCAGATCCCTTGACTCAAGTTTTGGTTTAACAAGTTGAACTAAAAAAATTGATGACCTTTGAGTAAACACACACAGAGACACACAAAAACAAACTTGTGAGGGAATCACATTCACTATCTATTTAAAATTCAGAATAAAGATGGTAGAAGTCATTGAGGCTGAAGCCGTTAACTTTTCTTCAACTCTGGATGGTACTTACTGACTCTCTGCTATGAAAATTGGCCCATTTATTTTTCCTTCCTACCAACCTCAGGAAATCTTTTTTATTTTTAATAAAATTTGAGTTTATGACAGTTGATTAACAAATGTTTGTGTCACATAAATCCTCAAAATTTAACTATCAGCTGAATTTGCAATAATGAAAATCTGGGAAGTAAAGCAAATCAGACAATTACAATTGCGACACTTGAATTAATTAATCTGTTTTGTCTTCTCAGCTCCATCTTAGAGCTAGAATCCGAGAAGACGTGAACAATTCAACAGCTTTGAAGATTTTTTCGCCTTCTGGTTTTGCCTCGGGAATAAGAAGAGCTTAACAGAAGTGGAAAATTAAGATTTCTGTTGTACACGATAAAGATAAACTCAAGAATCCCCAGAATTCAAGTAATTGTCAGGGCTCGTGGTTGGCGTTTTTTATCTGTGGTCGAGGGAAGAGAAGTGCCGACCTTACTATTAAGGAAGATAACCAGTTGAGCACAATTTCCTGAAATGTATTAATGGACGTTTTAGTTTTTAAAGGAGTCAGGGGAGCTGGATCTGAAATTTGGATGTTCTTTTACTATCTGCAGAAAAGATACAAGTTGTCCTAATGCGTCCAGATGAGTCCGCCTGGACTCATTTCCCTTTCCAAGCTCACCCTCTATGAAATCAGCAATTACAAAGCGCTCCTGGTCGCCTCGACTTGATCCGACTCGATCGGCTCTGTGGATCAATCTTTCCAACGGGAGTGTGCATCCTCCTTCTCTCCTTCCTTCACCTGCCTCTGCTCTCTGTCCTCTCTCGTCGCCGACTCCTTCATTGGTTCCACAGATGTTTACTGAGCATCTACTATTGCTGGCCCTGGAGACTGGAAGACAGGGTGGTAAATGCCTCAGTCTGTGCCGGGAAACCAAACTGCCCCAAGATCGGCTGTTTAAACTTAGTTGGGAATGACCATGATATTTGATTGCTCCAGATTTTCTTCCACTTTCTCACCTGGGCTGGCTTCTAAGTGGCTGCTTTCTGTCGGAGGGTCACTTGGGCTGGAGTCTCAAGGTGGCCCCACTTGAACATGAGGCCCTTGGTGGTGGTGGGTTGCCCTGTCCTGCTCCAGGTGGGGTTAGATGACACTGGCTTCCTTAGAAAACGGTCTTTTAATCCAAAAGATTAAAATGGAGACTGAAGGACTTGGGAGGTCACACCTCAGAAGCCACCCTGTCACTTCTGAGCCATCTCATTGGTCAAGTCCTGAGGCCAGGCCAGAGTCAAGGGAAGGGGAGGAGGGCTCCTTGCCTGGGTGGGAGGAGTGACGACGTTGTGCCACAAAGGGCCTGCATGCCAGACAAGAGGCACTTGGGGCTGCGTTGCCCCAGGGTGCCCCATGGCTGCGCCTGCCTCATGTGGCATGGGGTCAGGCAGCGGCAGCTGGGGACAGCTCCGTGCTGTGAGCCAGGCAGTTCACATGCCTCATGAGCTCGAGGGTTGCTCGCCATCCTCGCCCACGGCAGGAGCCCTGTTTTTGATATCAAGCAATGATGTACAAAGAGGCTAAAGCACTCTCGGGGTCTAGGAGACAGAGACACGGGAAACCTGAGACATGAAGGAGGAACAACCGACCAAACCCCACTCCCATAATCCTCTGCATGCCAGAAACACTGCCTGGTTCATGTCACGAGCCACATGCTGGCTGTACCTCTCAGATTTACGCTGAGCACCAAGAAGGAAGAGCACATTGTGCCCTCAGGGCGGATGTCACAGGGTGACTCCTGCACTGGGACAGTTGTGGGAGGCCTCTCCATGGAAGAGAAGTTCAGTCTCATCTCAAGGGCAAAAGACGAAGGGCTGGGTGGAGCTCAGGGGTAGAGCACTTGCCTGGCACGTGCGAGGCCCTGGGTTCTCTCCCCTGCGCTGTGCAGAAAGGGATACAAGGCAGCCAGGGCCTGGGGAAGGGCAGGGTCCCCACATCGAGGCGCCGAGAGCAGAATTATCTCCACAGTCACCATGGTCAGCATGAAGGTCGAGAAGGTCACCACACCGGGCAGCAGAGGGTGGCTCCTCAGGACTTCACCCTGTCCTGGGACAATCACTCACAGCTGTTGAAAATGAGGTTTATAGTTTAGAACTCCACGAATGAAATTAGAAAGGCCAATGCCAAGTGGGGAAAATCCAAGGTCTACATCAGTGCGTCAACGGCGCATTCAACTTGCGCATCTGCGATTCCACAGCCCAGATGCACTTCAAGCACCTCCCTGACCACTCGGTCACATGGAGACTGAGGGCACGTTGCCCAGTGTGATCCGAACCTAAGTCGTTTCTTACCATGTTTCTTCTTTCAACAGGCTGTCTTGACCTTGCCTTGTTGGTCTGGTAGCTCTAGCTGGTCCTGGTAGCCCTAGCTGGTCCTTGTGAACTTACGTACACCATGGCTTATGTTAATCTTGATGGATCCCAGGGTGTTGGTAGATGCTCCTCCTAGCCCTGGCTAGGAGGAGGACCTGTTGTTGGGTCTTTGCAAGAGGCACTCTCCAGTCTAGTATCCATATTATGACAGTAGCCACACCTCGCCCGTGCTAGAGATTATCAAACACTAAAATTTTCAACAATTCTCTGAAGGGCCAAAAGAAAACACAACCAACAACACAACAGACCTCCGATCCACCACGTCAAGTGACTTTGGATTTGGAGTGGCCTGATTTCCAGTGCAGTCCTTATCAATTTTAGAGTGGCCACATTTATGAGGTGCCATCTCACATTTCCGGAGTAATTTGCATTGGGGAATGGCTCACTTTTCTTTAAAAGTTTGTGGATAAATTGAGTTATATTGCCTCCAAATGAAGTGTAAGGTTTATAGCAAGACGTGTAGCTCCAGAAGACATCAAGTAACAGCTGAGAGCAATTTCAGAGTACTTACAAGGCTGCTGTCAGAAGGAGAGTCTGAGTGAACAGGGAGTCCATGATTTGTCTGGGGCTTATTCATTATAGAATTCCTTTTCAGGTAATAATACAAATTGGCAGCAACCTTGCCTTCTGAGAAGAGCGAACATGATCACGTTCTACCCACAATAGGATAGTCGCATCCGTGTTGATGAGGGTGGGCTTTACTGTTTCAGAAGTTGTTTATGAGAAGAATAAGTCGGTAGGAAATGTGGACGAGAAACCATAGGAAATCTGAACGAGGGTTTTAACTGGAGCTGGTTTAATAAAAGCCATTATGTTTTACTTTCTACCTAGACATTTATATTTTAAATTTAATCATATCGAAGTCTTAAGTGGCATAATTATATTAAACACGGAATTGATTGCATACAATGTTTGCTTTTTTTCTTTAAAAATGACTCCAAATTGGGCCAAATTGATTCTAAGTGCTTAGGACTGGAACATTTGTTGAAGCCATTGGTGGGGGTGGGATAGCAACCATCCCCGGTAAATTAGGTGCTTATTCTTATTCGATTTCCTATTATACCAGTGAGAGAGGATGCTGGCTTCTCTCCGAGGGTTCACGCTCTTGAAAGCATAGCGCTGTCCTGCTTTGGGGTGTGGTTACTCAGAAATTGAATTTAGGAAATACACCATGTAACATCTCACTTGTATGAAGAACTGACTTCTTAGACCAAGCTATTGGGTCCACCGAAGATCCCAGAGATTCCATCTTTCAAATAAGCCTCAGCTCACCTAGTTCTCCTGATGTACTGCCAGTGCACGGGGCCCAAACAGTCCCTTTCCTGGACCCTGCAGGGGCCTGCTGGCCTCCAGGTACCCACTCCAGCTCGGGATGGCCGGCAGTGTCTGGTGCCCCCCCAGCAACCCTCCCTGAGTCCTCCCTGCTGAGAACACCCAGGCACTGGGGAAGGTGACCCCATCTCTAACCCAGGAGACTTGGGTGAGTCTGGGCCATCGGGGCTGCTTCTCTTTCTGTGTAGCTAGTGGCAGAGTAACCAAACTGTCCCCTCCCGACCAGAGGGCCATGAGGAGGAATGCCGCCAGGTATAGCTTCTAGAAACAATTCTCTCCTTCCTAAAAATAGTCCTCGGATTGTTGAATCTAGACGTGAAGCTTGGAAGGGGGGCCCTATCATGCTACCCGCCCAGGATGAGGCCCACACATTGGGGTGGGTTAGGAGGGTCCGAGCCCATAAAGCTCCAGAAAACAGGTAACGGGGCCCAGGGTGGAGAATCGGCCACCTGGAACCTCAGTGCAGGGTCATGGAGCCCAGTCCTCTGGAGGCTCTGCTTCTACTCCGGCCTCTTCCTCCTGGGCTCCTTTCCCGTTGCTCGAAGCTCCAAGCCCTGGGGTTGCTGCCCCTACCCCGCCGCCTCCTTCCACCCGCAGCTCTCAACTCCAGTCACACCTTCCCGCGTCCTGCTGGGTCTCAGGCACCCCCCTGACAGGTCCTCACCATGCCCTGGACTCCTCACGGCCTCTGCCTCCGCGTCCCAGACTTCCTTGCTTTTGACCACCTTGACGGTTTTGAGGAATGCTGGTTGGGTGTTTGTAGAATGTTCCTCGATTGGGACTTGATGTTTTTCTCCTAACATTGGGGTTATATGTTTTGGGGACAATGACTTCACAAAGACAAGTCCCTGCTGGCGCTCTCCGCCACACTCTGTCCCAGGCCTGGTGCCTTCTAGGCAAGAGTTAGGGTTCTTCTCCTTTCCTCACCCCAAGGTACCAGCTGCGAGCCTCACCCATCACCTTCAGGTAGACATTGACCTTGCTCACCTGGCTGTGGCGAGCCGTGTGGGTCAGGTTTCTCCACTAAGGAGGAAGGAGCTGCCCAGCACCCGGGCAGCCTTGGCCCGGCAGCTCCAGGCTCTTCCCTCCTGGTCAGGAGCTCTTGGCTCTGACTTTCTGGCACAGGAAGCTCCCAACGAGGATGCTGGAGCTGCTATTTTTGCTTATATGGGAAACTGAAGCATGATTTTAAGCAAACAAGATTTGCTGATCTCTAATGAATTCCAGAGTGTTTATTCACCACCTCTTGGAAAATTAGAATTTCTGTTTAAACAAAAGATTTTCTTCTCATAATCTATTTATGGCTGACATTGCAAAAGTCATTTTATTACGTGACTCAAAGAGCCAGGGGTGGAGAGTGAAGGTCAGGAAAGAGGCAGTGAGGAGGCCACGGAGGTGGGGGAGGAGCGATTACTGCATTTTTCTGCTTTATGCAGGTGCCTCCCGGGGAGGAGGCAGGGAGAGGCAGAGAGGAGGACTGTGGGGACTCTCAGCACGGTCCCCTGTTCCCCTTACAACAGCACCCCAACGTCACTGCAGACCTGCCCTGTGCCCTAGCTGTCCACCTGGAGAGGCTGTCCTGCCCCCGCTCCAGGACACCCCTGCCTCCTCCTGGGGTCACGTGTGGTGCACGGGGATGGGAGTTCTGGAGCCAGGCCTTGGGTCAAGAGCCCAGCTGCTTTCCCTCCATTTACAAGCTGCGTACCCTGAGCAAGTGGCCTCCCCTCTCCAGGCCGCGGTTTCCTCACTGAGGGGCCCTCGGATAGGAACTGCATATAGGAGGACTGGGTTCCTATGCAAGGGGCCAGGGTGCTGCTGGCAGAGTCCAGCTCCCTCTCCTCAGCTGTGTCTGCTCAGGAGTCGACAGTGACCACCCTCGTGTGTGTGTGCAGGAGCGTGAGCTGCTGCCCCAGACTCGTCATGGGAGAAGAGGCCTCTCAGCCGCCACGTCACCGTCATCGTGAGCCACTGAGTCTGCCCTTGCCTGTGCCTCCCAGGGGGTCCCCTGTGAGCTGGGGAATTTGTGACATGAGAAAATAAAACACACAACGACCCTCAAATACGAGGGCCTTCCATGAGAACTGGATGTCACGGTGATGGATCCGGCAAGAGGGGTCTTCTGTGGACATTTGTGTAAGTGTCTGGGGGCACTGTGATTGTTCTCCAGGCCTGCGATATCCCTGAGAAGCCCCTGGGATCTTCGAGCTGGACCGTGTGAGCCTAATGGCAGGAAGGCTGTGACTGCCGTCCCTCCCCTTCCGCCCAGCAGCCATCTTGGTCCTCCTCTCAACATTGGATTTGGCGAAGGACACGAGAGTCCACCCTCCCAGCTGGTTACCAACTCTGGCAAGCAGCTCCGCCTGCTCTGGCCACATGGTCACCTCTGCCTCAGGGTGGGTGTTGAGAGGCTCTGTCATGTGACCAGAGGAAGTGGACTCTTCTGCGGAAAGGAGGCCCATCCACCCCAGCTCCTCCAGCTGGACGCTCCTCGGCGGCTGTGCTAGCGGGCCTACGCCACCATGCTGCCTCACTGGCTAAACCACCCGTTAAACGGACATGGGCACTTGCTTGTGACATCAGCCACACGACCCTGCTTCTCACCGGTGTCTGCTCTGCCTCTGTGAGGCAGGCTGGCGCCCTGTGCCTCTGTGGGGGCCTGAGGGAGGGAGTCCTCTGTCACCTCTATTCACAATCCGTTGGCCAAGCTGAGTCCTATGGCCGTGCCTTGTAGAGAGCGTGAGGCCAAAGAATAGCTTTGCCCACCCTGGGTCCTTGTCCAGGGCGAGGACACGGCCCACACGGCAGGGAGCGAGGGGTGGGTGAAGATCCCATTGGCCTCATGACTTACCGTTGTGCCTGGTGCCCGTGGCCTTGGATGGCCCTCCAGGTCAGGCTGCGACAGAGCGGGAAGACCAAATGCCATCTCTCTGTCATTCCAGGGAAGAGCCACAGCAGGAAAGGGAGGACAGGTGCCTCCTACCTGTTGGGGAATTTTAGAAAGTTAGAAAAAGTTGATTCTAAAAGCCATGCATGATATGTCTGTTAAAATGCACCCAACAAAAAAGTATAAGATTAAAGAAAGGGAATTGACCCTTCACCCTGAGATAGGGATTTAGGATAAAGAGAGAGACACTGCGTCCAAAGACACTGTCCATGAGCCAAAAGCACAGTGGTAAATCTTGAGCAAAGGCCCTTGGCCCCTGCCCTTGTAAAATGAGGGAAATACCCAAGTGCAGGGGTCCTGGCATGAACTCGTGCTGCTTCGCTTGGCCCCGCCTCGGTCCGGCCCCTGACATGGCCCTTCGGTAAGTGTTGGAGCCCTGGCCAGGCCCGGCTTCTCTCCCAGGGCTCGCCCGCATTCTCCTGAGAACATGTCTCTGCTCCCCAAACCCGCCCGTCTGGGCCCCTGTCTGGCGGGTGCTGAAATTCTTTCCATCACGTAGGCCAAGACCCCCACTGTCCTGGGTCCGGCCCCCTCCCCTCCGGGAGGCCTGAGCCCTTCTCCCCGGACAGCCTGCCTCCCCACAGGTAGACCCTCGGTGCCAGTGGGCTCTACCTGGACAGCTGGTCCTTGGGAAACCGCCCCGCAAGCAGGTGAGGAGGGCAAGGAGCCTGGGCTGAGGGGCTGGCCCCAGCAGTCACCCCGCACACCTGGCGCCCCTGCCTCTTCGCTGCACCTGGACATGTTCCTCTGGAACCCGGGGACCCCAGAGCTCCTGCCGGGGGCTGTGAGGAGTCCCTCCTTCCTCCCAAGCTGCTACTGCCTCCCTGGAGCTTCCGGAGTCGCAAAGCGATGGAGGCTTCTAAAACGATGCCAGGGCCCTCGTGCTGAAGTGCAAGTTGACCTGGCCTGCGGGAGTCCCTGCCACAGTCTGGGTTCTGTCTTTAACGAAGGGCGAGGCCACTTGTTCCTCCTGCCCGAGAGTCTCCACCACCCATCACACCACACATCACAGTCGCTATGACCGGCGAGGGCAGAGGGGGGCAGATTGGGGAGGTGGGCCTCTGCTGCAGCCGTGGAGCAGGATGAGGGACGGGCTGCCCGAGGTCCAGCTCTGGGTCTAGCTGCTCCCCGGCCTTCCCAACGTTGGCAGGTCTCGGCCTCCTCCTCTCTGCCTCCACGGGTTGGATCATTAAAGCCATGAACACGTGGGCGACCCCGTCCTCCTCCTCAGGGGTTCCTCCTGAGCCTGAAGGACGAAGGCACGGTCGGCAACACCTGGGGAGGGTGACCAGAGGAGGACGCCTGGTGGGCACAGGGGTTGAGGGGGGGATAGGCCCCACGTGGTGCTCCCCAGCTGTGCTGGTGGCCGAGGGGCGGAGCTGCCTTAGTGTAGAGCAGGGGCGTCTGAATGGAGGAAGGGGTGCCCTTACCTGATGGCCACAGGGCAGGACGTTCAGGCCACAGGCACATGAGGGCATTTAAAATCAGAAGCATGGAGTGCCGGTCACTGGCTGTGGTTCCCTAGGGCCGTGGTCACCTCTGGGGGTTGCTGCGACAGGGCACTGCCATCGGGTGACAGCAGCAGAGGTTCCTTCTCCCCGTCCTGCGGGGAAGTCCAAGCTCCGGGGGTCCACAGACCCTGCTCCCCTGAGGCTCCAGGAGGATCCTCCCACCTCTTCCCCTGCTGTGGCTCCTGGCGCCCCTCAGCTGGCAGTGGCCTCTCCTGGGTGTCTGTGCCTGCCGAGATCTCCCTCTTCTCTGAGGGCCCAACTCTACTGACCGGTGGCCCTCCCCCCCCACCTTGCCCCTTCGGGACGCACTGGCCTGGTGCCCAGCCGCCAGCACCTGCGTTTCCTTGTGAAGAACTTCTTGCCAGTGGAGTCCACGCTGCCGCCTGTTCCAGGGAATTACCACACCTGGTGCCCACCCGTCCACCCCGCAGACCCCACCAGTGACCACAGGGAGTTGGCAGGCAAGTCTTGCAGCCCCCTTGCCCTCAAGGGCCCGGCTGAGGCTGCTCTGAGCAGCTCCTTGGGTTCCTCAGAGCTCTGGGTACCCGCCGTGGCACCGGCAGATAATCACCCATAACTGGCTGCAGTCCCTTCTCTGTCTCCCTTTCCAAATCCCCTCGAAGTGTCTCTTTTGCCTCTCAAACACGTAGGCCTGAACACCTGGTCAGGGTTTGCTCCTGGGGAACCTGAAGTAAGACAATAAGAGATGCCCGGCGACCTGTGTCTGGAGGGGCGGCGGCGGCTCAGCCAAGGAGCATTCGCGGGCGTCTTCCTGAGCCACAGAACAGGAATCCCCACAACCTCTGGCCTCAGAGACGAGAAGCTGTAAGAGCTTGTCTGGGAATTGGCCACTGTGCGGGTCACTAAGTGTGGCCCAGGGCAGGTCACTTGGCCGCTGTGCCTCCTCCCCGCTTGGAGTCCCGATGGGAAGCCAGGCCTCCGGAGTTCCTTGGCGCTTCCCAGGATCCCTCAGCCTGCTTCTGCTCCCCTGGGACATCCCTCGTGTTGGTGCCTGGTGCATCTATTGTTATAACACTTTTTATTTATTAGTGCTCTCTGGGGGCAGGCTCATGATTTCTGTATGGTGAAGAAATACCGACATGGTAACAGGGTACAGCTTTATTGCTGTAAAAGAAAACACTGCCTTACTTTCTTATTTGTAACTGACATTTGCTCATATTTGGCAGCCAGATAAAGTGGGAAGTGAACAGACTGAGGGGGGGAAGGGCTGGTGTGGAAACCTCTTATCAGCCCTGCGACCTGGGGCAAATCTATTCATTCATCCAACAAACAGGTATTTGTGGCACGTGCCAGTCCAGGCCCAGGATATTGGGGAGTAAGTGGCGAGCAAAGATAAACAGCGCCTTCTCCATGCTTCCGGACCAGCGGGAGAGAAATATTGACAAACACTCACTCAGGTACACACCACCCAGGACACACCATGATGGGAGCTCTGAAGGAGTGCAGACTGATAGGCAGCCAGTAATCCGGAGCACCTGCGCGGGTCACAGAACATGCACAAGTCTCCCCAATGGCGAGATGCTTGAGTTGGGATGGAAGCACCCATAGGTGACAGCCGGGTAAGAAAGGAGAGGGACGGAAGGACAAGTAGCATTTCAGGCAGAAGAAAGAACAGGTGCAGGGCTGGAGATGAGGGTCCGTGGAAGAGTGCTTGCCTGGCGGGCATGAGGCTCTGGGTTTGATCCTTAGCACTGTGAACAAACAAAAACTGCACATGCAAAGGCCCTGGGGTAGAAGAGAGTTCAGCAAGTCCTAGAAACAGCTCTTGGAGTACGATCCACTCTTGTTAGAACAAAAGACAATGTAAAAATGCCTCCCTGAGCCAGTCATGTTGAATACTGGATGAACCACCTCACAGGCAACTGCCTGTCAAGCGTTTCTGGCTCAGAAAAGCCCCTTCTGCAAGTGAAGTCCCTCATCCTGGGACAGAGGACGACTGGGAAATCATACCCATCTTGGGAAAGGGATGGTTTTGTGCTGCCTCTTTTATTTGCATACTGGCCACTTGTCTTTTTGGTGTTATTTCTTGGGGGGTTCGTTCACTTTATTTGGGGAATTACGAGTAAATCACACAGGGTCCAGGTCACACCCAGCAAAGAGCTGCGTCTGGGGCTTTGCAGGACAGGTGAGGCCTGCGTTGTGCAACGCTGCCCTCTGCTGGCACCTACTGGAGCGGGGCAGCTCCCGGGAGCGGGGCAGAGTGCGCCCTGGGCCCCTTCCATCCCTGCAGCTTCCTTCAAGGTGCCGCTGAGATGGGCTTCCACTCCCCCAGTGGCCCTCCGGCCCCTTTCCCTCTTCTCTTTTCCCCTTCTGCCCACCGAACGGGAACTTGCGCACCACCCTAACCATTGCACAGTCAGGATGCTTTTGGGCCTGAGCAACCTCCAGAGGTCAGTACTGCTTTCCCCTCTGCGGGGATGAGTCTGGAGGCTTAGGGTGGTGAGCCGGCCTCCCAAGACCACGTGCCGCGGCACGGGGAGGCTGGGCAGCTTTGTGGGCCTGCAGCCGGTGCAGGGTCCTGTGCATGGCCTGCTATTGCCACCTTCAGATTCTCCACGGCTTTTGAGCAAAGACCCGGAGCTCTCGATTTGGACCAGGCCCATGGGTGCGTGCCGGCTCTGCTGTTAGAGCTGGGGTCAGACCAGCTCCACCCGAGCCCAATGCTCCACAGCCTCCTCTGGAGTGCTCACCCCGTGTCACCCCGTTTAACCCCCAAGATGCCTCCCCGTGGCTTCCTGGCTGCACACACGGGGAGGGAATGCCCACGCTCTGGGCAACATGCTAGAGCAACATGTCGGATTCGAGCAGGTGGCTGCAGGATGGTGCGCTTCTGAGGAGGAGCCGGGAGAGGCCTGGAGAGTTGCTGGCATTCTGTGGGTGTCCAACAAATGTCTTCCAACTTTTAGAGCCAGGAATTGACCAGAAAGCTCAGGATGAGAAATGAGGAGTTGCGAGCCAGAGACTCCTCTTTGGGCTCCATGTTTGGGTCAGAACAGCGGTTTGGAGATGTGCGGCAACGGGATCAGCTCTGTGGGTTGCTTGGAGACGGTGGGCGGCGGTGTAGTTCAGAGGAGTGGGAGAGGCGGGAGGCTTGGCAGCTAGGTGGCGGCCCTCTTGAGCTTGGTCGTTGGCCAGGCCTAGGCTCTAGCTTTGCCTGGGAACAGCACCCAGTGCTGCTGGGCAATGCTTCCCCCGCTGCCCAGTCCAGGGCTTTGAAGAGTAGGCTAATTCCAATCCTGGTCTCAATGGAGACGCTGACCCAGGCCTGTCCAATCAGATCATTCCATCTCCAGCTACTTCACTTGGCTCAGAGATGGCCCGACCCTAGCCTGGGCTGTTTGTGGGAACTCTAGTCTGGAAAGATCCTTGAGGCCTTGGTACATGAGATCACTGAATGAAATCTGGAACAGCTGGCGACCGTTTCGCCATGATGGTGAGAGCCAACACACAGGACAGTCAGTTCCTGAGGAGCTTGGGCGCCTGGATTCAGCCATGCCTGAATCTGCCCCCCAACTCCCGCTTCCAGGTGTCAGCAGATGCCCTTCCCACTTCACCGAGTTGAGGTAGATTACTAGTCACTTGCAGCGGAGAGGGGTTGGGGTAGGGAATGTAGATATCCTAATCAAAGTCCCCCATTCCTTGGTTCCTGACTTACTGTACAGGGACTTGAAGGGGGCTGGTGGGGCGGAGGAAAACAGACCTAGGGGGTCATTCAAAGGTTCACACTTGCACTCCTGGGGGAGAAAGACCCCTGGATGCCACCTCTGTGCAGGCAAGATTCACACGGGCTCAGGCTTTCCAGGGTATACATCTCCAGTGCTCACGTATTTGTTGAACATCTACTTTGTGCCAGGATCCATGTAATAATGAGAATGTTTTCAGGTCAGCCCAGAAAAGCCAGACGACTTGTCAGACACTTCAGGATCGTAGGCTGCAGGGCATGGAGGTGTCCACCTATCCAGTTGTCATTTCCCCTACATTGTGAGGATATTTAAGTCTACCGCACACTTTAGTAGGGAGTAGGTAGCCAAATGTTCCCCCATTAGTCATGAGACGAAGCCACAATAAGAGGCACGGGCAGGGAACCTCGTTTTCTTTGGCGGCCGGTGTTCTTGGGAGGGAAGGACAGACATCCCCACGTGGATCCTGGAGCAGCGCTGAGCTCTCTGAGGCTTGGGGTGTTGATTAGCCGGCTTCTTGAGAAGAGTTTTCTTTTGACGTTGCCCGTGTCCGAGGGAGCCTGGAACCTTCCTCTCCATCCAGCTGCTGCTGAAGGTGCCACACAGGTCCCTGAGTAATACTGAACAGGGCTTCGTGTCGACAGGCGGGAGGAGCAGGGTTCCCTGCGGAGCAGGGTGTAGAGGTGGGCGGGGGCAGAAGCAAAGGGCTGTGTGGGACAGAGAGGTTGTGGGGACAGTGAGGCAGGGGTGTCAGGGCGGGACCAGGCAGGCTGGCCTTTCGCAGGCTTTGTGAGAGAGCTCTGTTCTAGAAACACCTCCGTCGCAGCCTCGCACATTGATCCATCTGAGATGTCCTGCGGGAAGTCCATCAGGGTGACCTTGCTGCCAGCCGTGTTTCCCCACCGTGGCCCCTGGCATTTCGTCTAGAGGGCAACTCTCCTCCCGCTTTAGAAAACACCTCTACGGTACATTGCTTCCTGTCCCTGGTTGCCACATTTAACCTGTCCATGGAAAACGGAGGATCGTGCTGTGCACGTTTGCACGGGATATCCCGGGCTCCTCCAGCGATGACCAGAGGGGTGGGCCACGAGGACTCCAAGGAAACTCCAGCAGGCCCTGATGATCGCTGCTTAGAAAGGGGCCAGCTAGCTTTTTTGTGTGGTCCTTTTGCCCAACATCTGAGTTCCTACCTGAGCCAGGACCTGTGCTGGTGCTGAAGGGAAGCTGCAGATACAGAAGTCCAGGTCCCTAGGAGCCCTTGGGAGCAGGGAAGACACGTGAGGGGCCTTGGGGAAGCGGGGAGTGGAGGAGGAGAGTTGAGTCTCAAAGGTGGAGTGGCAGGTACCAGCGGGATGGAACAGTGTGGTAGAAGGTTCTGGGAGGTGAGCAGGGACCTTGCGGGATGTAGGGGACGGGGAAGGGCTTCCCTCCTGGGCGATGACACTTGGAAAGCCAGGGCCAAAATCTGCTCTGCACCTTCCAGAAGAGTCCCGTCCATCATCTAATTAGAACAGTGCTGCTGGGGGGCAGGGGGTGGAGCTCGCGCTACAGCCCTCCAGCTTTGCTGTATGTTTGAAAATGTTCATTACAAAATGTTGGGAAAAATGAACTGTTAATTCAAATTTATTATTTTTCTTTCTTTGGCAGTTTTCAGTGTTTCGTGAGCTTCTCTTTGATTACTAAAGTTGCAGCTCCAGAGCAATTACTTTCTGCAAACAAGTTTTCAGAAGCCTCAAATAAACGATAGACCTGATTTAATTCTCAATTTACTTGCTTATGTAAAAAAAAAAATCCTAATTTCTCCAAACCCAATCAGCCCCTGATGTGCTGCTTATGATCTCTTTGGAGGCTCTGGCTGTGGCTGCCGGGGCCGCCACCTGGAGATGAACTTCTGAGGACCAGGAACGGGAAGGGGCGCTCAGAGACTCAGGGCGAAAGGCAGGGGTCAGGCAGAGATGAGGGGAGCTGAGGGGGGCTGGCCCGCCAGGGTGGAGGGAGGGAGATGACGAGGATGACAGCGTGTCGTCTAGCACAGATCGGAGCTAGCCGTGCCAGCAGGCAAGGGCAGATGAGTCCCACTGACGCCCGGGTCAAGATAGGGTCACCAAGGACAGGCAGGCGAGGAACCGGACACCGTGGCACTTTCCTAACGTGAAAAATCTCTAGCTGCCCAGCAGATGGGAGGGGACAGGTGCATCCTGGGCCACATGTAGGCCTTACGAGAAGGCATCATATACTCCTGGGAGAACTTGGGGGCAGACTGTCCCCTGCATGTGCGTGTCAGTGCCCTGGGGAGGCTCTCTGGCTCACACCTGGTGCTCCTTGGAACTGCCCACTAGCCTGCTGGGACACTCACCAATCAGGGCCCAGGAGAACCTCTACATAAAGTCTGGGTAGGTGGGCAGGTGGTGTGGGAGCTGGGGAGACCGTGGCACAGTGTTGTGGGTCGATTGTCCTCCCAAAGATAGGCTACCCCTCTGCCCCCCTAGTATTGCAGTGTGACTTTATTAGGAAATAGGGTCTTTTACAGGTGTACTTAGTTAAACTGAGGGCCAGTGGATTTGGATGGGCCTAATCCAGTAACTGGGGTCCCCAGAAGAGGAAATTTGGACACAGACCACAGAGAACACCATGTGAAGACAGGACACTTCTTTGGTGGGGACACCATTCCATCCCTAACGGAGGTGGACTTGGGGAGGGCTTGGGAGTGGGAGTGGGAGTGGGCTTGCCAGAGGCCATGCTTGGAGAGAGGGGCTGCCATGAGGGGAAGCCAGGCCAGCACAGGGCAGCCGGTGGAGCTGAGGGATGGAGGAGCCCCAGGCCCTACCTCTGGGCCCTGTGCAGAGAGGCCAGCCGCCATCCGCTGCTGCAGCTGAAAGGGTTCGAGGTTTATTACAGGAATGAAATGTTGACGCATGAGCACTTGAGCTCGGCATCTTGATTATGGCCTTAAGCATGAAAGACTTCCCTTCCTACGTAGAAGGGGCAAAGTTCTGCAGCAGTCATTTTCCTTCAGATAAACGCCAATCTCATTCTTCTTTGAAAACACAAACATGAATGTTTTGTAAGTACATGAAAATCATCTAAGATACCTTTTAAAAGTTAATTTTATAGGTATCATTCTCATTATTGGGACAAATTTGTTATTTTCACAAGTGAAATGATATTTAAATGCTTTTATGTATTATAAAATTATCATATGAACCCACAGCTTAACCTGCTATGGGAACAGGAAAAGCATGCCCAGATTAAAAGATCATATTTTATCATTAAAATAAAGACAAATGAACCAATGAATTACCAGTTATTAAATAATCTTCTTATTGAATAACTTACCCTTCTGCTAAAATATTTACCATGCTCTTTAAAGGCGTTTTAATCAACTAAAATACTCAGGAAGCTTTAAATGATTGGCTCTTCTTTTGTGGCCTACGACTTGGAATGATTTTTCGCTGGGGTACATTTTAACACGAGGCCGGCTGATTTGGAGTGACCGAGCCTGGGTGGAGTGAGGCTCTGGCAGCCCGCTCACCTGGGTCAGAGGGCAGCGAGGCGGAGCGGCCCAGCTCTTGCTGTGCTGGCTAATTAAGAAGCCGTTCCTTTTCAAGTGCCTTAGCACCTGCGGCCCAAAGGACTCGGGGCATGAGGGCATTGACTCTGCTCAGACCTCTCCACAGGGGAAGGGAAGAGATGAGTCACAAATAACAAACTGGGAAAATTGAAACAAATGTGCTGCCCAGCCCCTGCCCCACACGTACTGACTCGAGATCTAAAAGCCGGGCCTGGGACACACGTGTCAATCAATGGCACAGGGGCTCTTTCCATCCGGATCCTGCTGACCCCTGAGTTATAGTCAACTTGAGTCCACGCCCAAGGGCCTGCTTCTCACAGGGGGTGGAGACTAGAGTTCCCTGGAGGCTGTATTACACTCGGGCAGCTGGGCCTCACTCCTTGATAGGGTGGTCCAGGGCCTTGGGATCTGATTTCTAAGTTCCCAAAGTTGCTGCCGCTGCTCTGGGAATTATAATTTAAGAACCACTGCCACAAGGTAAATATCTCCAAGAAAAAAATTACTTCAATATATATTTTGTTTAAATCCAAGGCAAAACGAATACCTATTATTAGACCAAAAATACAGAAAACGAATACCAGTAGAATACAGAAGAATAATTATAATCAGAACTTGGGGATCCTGGTGATGTGCTTTTGCAAATCTTTGGAGCCCAGACCAAACACGGGGCATCTTCCAAAGAGATTTTAAAGCCTAAGAGAGGACAGTGGAATTATTTCTCAAGCAAGGACACACCTAATGTCGCAGCAGTGTTTACTATAGCATAAAAGCTGGGCACTATGGTGTATGTTGGTGATCCCAGAGGCTCGGGAGGCTGAGGCAAGAGGAATGCAAGTTGGAGGCCAACCTGGACAACTAAGGGAGACCCTGTCTCAAACAATAAACAGAAAGGGCTGGGGATGTAGCTCAGTGCACAGTGCCCCTGGGTCCAATCTCCAGAACTGCAAAGCAGACAAACACAAACAGCACAGAAGCAGACCTACGAGCACACCAATTTCGTGTGTTTTAGTTTTTAGTTTCAAAGCATTTCTAGTCAGCTTGTTAGTGCTAGTTCAAAAAGAGTCCTTGAGTTTTGAGCTTGCTAAAAAGTAACTTGTTGGGTCATTAGTAACAGGTCTTATTCAGAATTCAGGTTAGCTTGGACAAACCCAAGAAATTTCTGGCACAGCCTGTGATGAGGAATGTTCTCGGTCAGTGATTCCAGAAATCCTGTGCCAGCGGAGTCCTGCAGGCTTCTTTTCATGACGGGGAAGACAAAGCTGGGTCGCCTGCACTGAGCTGGAGGAAATGAGATTGTCCCCTTCCAAGAATTTTACCTTAACCACCTTTCTTCTGGTGAGCTCGTGACGTGGATGCTTCATCTAGTCATCCCCCCGCCCGTGCCCCCCAAGAGGGATCTGATAGAAGGTCTGGCCAGTGCAGGGAGTCCCAGACCCAGCACGACCTGCAGTAAGCACAAGCCTCTTTAAAATTCTGCTGGCGAGATGGCATGATTTTGACAGATGGCTCTCCTGTTAAGGCTCTTCGCTGGGACCCCAGTGAATGCAGGTTCTAATTGAGGAACATCTGAGTTTGGCTCCCAGAGGAGCTGTCTGCCCACCCAGGGGAAAGGCTGGCTGCTTGTCAGGACCTGCTTGCAGCGTTCCCGCCCTGAGCCACAATCTGTGCGGCCCAGGCCCTGGCTCCTGCTGCATGAGGAATTTGGGCCAGTCCTTCGCCTTAGCAAGATTCTGGAACAGAATCAGCCAAATGGTCTATGTTTTCAGGAGAAGGCATCTTTAAAAGAAACAACCACGTTATTTAATTTTCCAGGAATGGTTTATGACTCCTGGTAGCCATCAAAACCAACTGGGTTCTACACCGTAACAAGCCTTTAGCTTTAAGGTATTGAATGTTTACAATTTCTTTCTGGAAAACTTCTAAAGACCTGTAGAAGGTAAGAGGAAGTAAAACTATAGCAAAGATTTGGGAATGGTCTTCTGAGGACTGACTAGAGGGAGCAAAATTCCAGCTGGCACATTTTTTTTTATAGTCAATGATCTTCAAGTGCTCCTGAGGAAGCAGGTGAGGCTGCTGGCCCCAGCCTGGCCCAGGGTGGGCAGCCACAAATGCCAGGTCACCCTGAAGCTACATCTGGTTAACAAGTCATCCCCTGCCAGGGACTCAAATTCTTTTTGTTTTAACAGCAGAAACACAATCAAGTTGTTGAAGTAAAAATGACATGAGTTGAACTGAATGTCAGATAATGTGCACCGAAGTCTCAGCTATCCGAACCAGGAGTGTCAGCTAGGTCGACAAGAGTTTGGTGGAAGCCCTCCCAACCTGCTCGGGGAGTCACATCATGGGAGGGTTGGCGTAGCTAGACCTACTGCATGGAGTTCTCAGCCTCGCCTGCACCTGCGAGTTTCAAGCAAGTGCTGCCATCTGGGCCCAGCCTGGTCGCAGCCTGTGAAATGCACCCCAGGTGACGCTAATGTGCGACCGAGGCCGAGCCAGGCACCTTATTCAGCTCCCTCCCGGTTAGCACTGATGACCTGGAAGCTGCATCTAGGAGGTCTGCACGGCACACCACTGCCATCGACGGATCCCAGCAGCCATCCCTCTTCCTTTCTGGTAGGATCCTGACTTTGTCCTGGTATCTCCCCTCCTGTGAGGGTCCAGAAACTACCAGAGGACGTGAGGCCCAGCTTACATCATGAGTGGGTTAAGGAAGGACCTCTCGACCTCCGCACTGTTGAGCGAGGGGCTGGTCATGGAGGGTGCGGCCTGCAGCCCTGGCCTTCACCCAGCAGAGCCCACAGCCTCACTCCTCTCGGCTCACTCTCTGCTGCTCACGGCACACCACCACAGGCTCGTCAAGGGGGAAAGAGAAGAGGCTTGTTTTGCCTCAGGGTTCTAGAGGTTCAAGGTGGAGGGGCTGCACTTACTGGTGGGCTTCTCATTGGCAGAGTTTCAGGGTGGTCAGGCAGCAGAGGGGGACAGGGAGTGCCAGCCTTTCCCTCCCTCTTCTTGCAAAACCACCAGGATACAATCACAGGGCGCTGGGGTGGTGTGGTCTGCCCTGACAGCTCTACCTAATCCAGTCCCTCCCAAAGGTCCCACCTATCACGCCAGTCAGATTAAGTTTCCCCCTCCTAATGCCTCACGGTGGACTAAATTCCAAAGAGGCTTGGATGGCACACACCATGTGGAACCACAGCAACCACCAACCCCTACATGGTGACAAGCTCAAAGGGCAACCACAGGACTCAACCTGTCATGCAGGTCCTGTTTTAGTGACTAGCCTCAGGCACAGGAAGTGGGTAGAAACACCTCTAAGGAAATAATTTCCTATGCAAGGGACAAAGCAAGGGACAAACAGTCTTTATCTGCTGGATGCACTGAGATGGCAGCTGCAAGCTGGGGTCCAGCTGGCCTTGGTGGGGCATCTCCTGGAGGACTTCTGCCATGGGATGCCACTCACCCGTCCATTAGGCAGGGCTGTGCTGTGAGCGCCAGGAAGGGCTTCTCAAGCCCACATGCTGACCTCAGGCTACCCCTGACTCTTGGGGAAAAGCACTATTCTTTTCGGGAAAGTGTTTGCTAGACCAGTCTGAAAAGCCGGTCAGTCTGTGGCCCCACAGCCAGCATGTCTCCACATGTCTGGGGCCCTGCTGGAGGTGGCGACACCACACTCCGTTTCAGCAGCAGGGACCAGACCAGGGGAGACTGTACACCTGTAAGGAGCCGAATCCCAGCAGGCTTGAGGCGCTCCCAGGCTCCTCCTCAGCCTCAGGACTGCTTTCTCGCAGGGAAACCACCCTGACTTGCAGAAGCAAAATGTCCTTCCTGTTGCTAAGTGCTTCATCAGGTGGAAACTAACATCCAATCACAAGTCTTCTTTCAGTGACTCCTGCGCTAGGCTGCCTGGCAAGTTCTTTTTAAAATGTAACTGGATGTTGTCATGAGGATTAGGGTAGAGCGTAAACAACACTTAGCACAGCACAGGGGCTTAACGTAAATGCTTTCAATAGGTGCTGGCTCTCAGCAATTATTATTGTTGACAGTTAATTTTCAGGGTTGGCTATGACATTGAAGAATTCTTCCACTTTCATCCAATTAAAATATACAAAATACAAATAACAAAGGATACTTATTTACGTAGGAATCTTTTAACTCGAAAACAGGATATTTAAAAAAGTTCATTTTCAAGTTGTTTGGAGGACACTACATTCCCATAGCAACAGTGCCCCTAGAGGGGGTAGGATTCCCAGGACTCAGGCAAACCAGCCTCATTACCTGGAATACTGCATGCTCCTTCTGATAGGGTCAACGCTGGCATTACTTTGCTAGCAATGAAAGTAGAGAAACAAAATTGAAAGGAAAATATGATTAAGATTTTAAAATTATGTGGCTGAAGGTGAGTTAATTTTAAGAGCTGGTCGAGGAAGCTGCTGGGGCCTCTGGGCTTGGGAGACGGGGGACTTGGTCCAGTATCAGGCTGTTTCCTCGGATGGGGGACTCCACACTGACCTGTTCTGACCGGCCTCAGTGGCACCTCTGCTGCCTATAAATAAGTGAAGGACAGTTGGAGAATGAGAGGGCGTAAAGATTTCCAGGGAAGAGAGTTGGACACAATAACACAAATCTGTAATTCCAACAACTCAGGAAGCTGAGGCAGGAGGATCACAAATCGAAGGCTAGCTGGGGCAACTCAGACAGAACCTGTCCCAGCACAAAATATGAGGGCTGGGGATGTGGCTCAGTGGTAGAGCGCCTGGGTTCAATCCCCTGCACTGCAAAGAACGAAGAGCGGGGAAGGACAGCACAGATCCTGCAGACGTACGCTGGCCAGAAGTGCCCGTGAAAGGGGTCTTGTTGAACAGAGAGTGAGGAGGGTGCATGCCACCCTGAGGTGGCGGTGTCCTTATGGGACTCACCCAGGTGTGCCAGAAGGGCCAAGCCCGGCTAGGAGGTCAGTGGAGCTGTCTTGTCCTGAGTGCTCAGGGCACTGGCAGCTTGGTGGGCAGCTGAAGTTCTCCTTCACACAGGTGATCTCAGGAGAAGGGAACCTTCCCTCTGCACCAAGGTGGAGACCGCACCAGGTGACACAGCTGTTTTCCACAAGGCTAAGGCTGTGTCCCAAGCTTGGAGAAGGGCTCGAGTACTAAACGGAAGCCAAAACGGTAGGGACGCTTAGTTGGCTTCTGTCCAGTTATCACCACACTAGTTCAAAGACACGTTAACCAGGTGGCAGGTATGAAAATGATCCTTGGTGAAGTGACTTGGAAACTCGAGGGTGAAGGATGATTAAATAAATTTTGACACAAGCAAGCTTCAATAGCAGGATTTTAGGCACCTTTATTTTTGGCCTCTGAAATGTTACCTGGAGGAAGTAACTCCTCCCCAAGTCCCCGCCATCCTCCAACAGCCAGCAGCCTGCCCTTTCTACTGCCCTCAGAAGCCCTGAACACGTTCCGCACGCAGGCCGCAGCTGGCCCCGTCGGGACAACGCACACCCAGCTACCCTGCAGAACCTGCTGCTGGCCCCAGCTCAGAGCTGCTGCAGCCGGCCGACATCCTGGTGGCTTTGTTACAGAATCTGACTGTGTTCCCCATATATTCTATAAATAAGACAAAATATTTCTTAATATTATATATTTGCAATACAAACGAGACTGGTGACATGGAGACCTAAACCCTGCTGCTTTCACTGGTCTCCCTCGAGGCATTTCCAGGCATTCCAGAGTTGGCTGTAGGAAATCACTCTGGTGACAATCACAGGGACTGCCTCCCCGCTCATCAACATGGGCCTCTAGGTTCAGCACTCCTGTCACTGCGTTTCTGAATGGCAAATATCTTTTACAATCAGTAACAAAAATTATTACTCTATGAGGATTTAGGTAAGGAACAGTTCAAAATCCTGAGCCTACTACCGCTCACGCACGTTCCAGCCAAGTGACTGGTACAGTCTCAGCCAGTACTCTCTCCTTTCCCTTTTCTTCAACTAGTAGCTCAAAGAAAGGATGGAAAAATTGAGTTTAAAATCCTGCCTTTTTTTTTGTGGTAACCATTGTGGATGAACAACTAGAGAGAGGCCTACTGAAGTATAGAATCTCATGCAAAACTCTAACAAATGAATGCCTCCTTATATCAGGCTATTCGGTATTTCCTGTATTAAAAATGCTAATGCAGTACAGTGGCAGTGGTTACTTTTCACTGACTTTAGCATCTGATCTCACAGACTAGTCATAAGTTGCAGTTCAATTCTGAGTTTTGGCAACAAAGTAGTGACAGACATTTCTGAATAAACAACTTTTAGCCATTTGGAAAGTATTGCCAACACATTATTTGGTGTTAGCACAACAGTCACTTTGTGCTAAAAATGAAAGAATCTGAACTCTACAAATGTTTTACTTCACCAAGTCCAACAATCGTTAAAGGATTTACTACTTATCTAATAAAAAATTATACATCAACTTTTATCAAACAGCAACTACTACAAAAGAATGGCAGGAAAAAAATGACTTCACAAAAATGCACTAAAAAATTTGACAATTTTATGCAGGAACCGCCAAAATTTTAGTGTTTAATAATTAAGAGCACAACTGACCAACTTCCAAGGTGTGAAGATACCATGTTTGAGAAACTGGGGAGAAAAATCACTCTAAAAACTCACTATATAGTATGTGATAAGAATGCACTATAATATAAAACCTGTCTACACTTAGTAGTTAGTTGCAAAAAGCCATTCAGTCTTCTCTTGGCTTGGAAAAATGGTGTTCCAGATTTCAGGGTAATTAGCAACCTGTTGAAGAAGGAAACATCATCAACACTGTTTTTTATCATATGAGGGTAAATAACAATGATACACAGATTATCAACTAAAAATCTTTTTGGTATTCTCTAATGAATTATACTTTCTTTGCAGCAAAAATGAAAGATTTAATTAGAGATCTTTATTTAAAAATTTCAGAATCCATCTGCTATTTCCCATTCCCTTCTCTGTGTTATCCCTGTCATTTCACAATCTTCAATCCTGCAATCTTACAATTTTCAGTTCGTGGGATTTCTGACTGCCACATAAGAGTCCCCAAAAGCTTCTGTGACTGGTAGGGCACTTTCCAAATTATCCCTAGGTAGAAATAATGATGACATAACACAAAGCAGTTATGTGATTTTCTTACAGTGAATCAACTTAAACTATTGTATAAATACAAACCACTTTACATGTCTCTGACCGCCAGACCTCTAGGACTTCCGAGAAATTTGTTTCATAGTTCCTGGAAACCTGGTCCAGGGCATGCCCAGAAAAGAAGGGAACTAGGTTCCTTTCACCAAATCATCGACCTGCTACTGTCATCACATGATATTCTTGGTAAACTATATTTTTGTAGGGAATCAGATGATACTAATATGATGGGATAAACTGAGTTTTAAGAATTATTTTTGGAGCTAGGTACAACGGTGCATGTCTGTAATCCCAGTTACTCAAGAGACTGAGACAGGAAGCCTAAAAATTTGAGGCCAGCCTCAGCTACTTACTGAGACCCTGTATCAAAAAATAAAAAGGACTCAGCGGTAGAGTGCCCTTGGTTTCAACCCTCAGCATTAAAAATAAGTAAATAAAAAAATGAAAAATGGGAGAGGGGTTTACGGGTCACCACCAACACCCATACATGAACACAGGCAAAGGCCTACAATGAAGAAACTCACTGAACTGAGTGATTAGCGTGCCTCTGTCTGTCTTGCTACATGGGTACTGTAAATGTGTCTTTCCTTAGATATCTAAAACTATTCTGTAGAATTTTTTTTTTTTTTTTTTTTTCTTGGTACCAGGGATTGAACTCAGGGGCACTCCACCACTGAGCCACATCCCCAGCCTCATTTTATATTTTATTTAAAGTTGGTGTCTCATTGAGTTGCTTAGTGTCTCACTTTTGCTGAGGCTTCCTTAGCCTCCTGAGCCACATGTGCCATGGCAACTGGCTCTATTCTGTGGAAACTTTATCAAGTCAACAATAAAGGTTTAATGTGGCCAATTTAGTTCATCCAAGTTGTAAGTTCCCAAGAAATCCCTAAAATCTAAAGTATTTACAAGGTGACAACGTGGTGACTTATCAGCTATTTTAAAAACAAAACAAAAAACCCCCCAACAAACAAAAATAAAAAAACCCAAAAAACCACCAGTGAAAAAATCTTCCACTGATAAAAGGCCAACAAAACCATGTTATTAATGGAATGATAGTGTCTTTCCAATGTAAGCCCATGGTCTTAAACAACACTGATACAAGTGTAATTAATAAAAAAAAAAAAAAATGAATAAAAACTGGAGACACAGATAATAAATCCTACATAAGGAATTAAGTTTGCTATGAAAATATTCAAAATATGGAGTCTGTGGTGGGGGTGCTGGTGGTGCTGGGACCATGGTTGGAAATTGATCTAGAGAAAATACTGACTGGGCAAGATCATAGTTACAGGTCATCTTTCTGTGTCCTTTTAAAAATTAACTGTGCCCTCCCTCACCTTCAACTCTTTTGTGTGGCAGGTATCTTGTTTTCGCCTTCCAGTTCTTCCACCCCAGCCTGTGTCATGAGGTCTGCGATGTTTTTCTCTAGATCATCAATGCGACTACTCATATCATCAAGTGGTGAAGTTAAGGAGGAGGCAGGAAGCACAGCAACATCTCCCTTACTTTTTTCCTCCAGGCCCCCTTGACTATGGACTTCAACACAACCGTTTTTAAGGACACTGGTTTCTCAATTTCCTCTGGGCACTGCTATAGTCAGGTGGTGGAGAGTGCAGGAGTCTGCTCCAATTCCAGCCCTATCCTCTCTAGAGACAGGACCTGGCAAGTTCTCACTCTTCTGACCCTCAGTTTCTTCATTCACTAATTACAGCCGGTAATTTCCTAGTCCATTCATAAGGTTATGGCTCACAGCCAACAACTGACCCTACTAGTCAGGGTCACCAACGGCCTGTCGGTTCCCCGAGCCAGGAGTTTGTGTAGCTCAGCTGCGTTCCCGGGCCAGTCCTGCACAGCTCAGTGATGAAATTCCTAAGTGGCTGGAGCTGGCCTGTACACCACCCCCTGACCCACCACTCCTGGCGAGTAGGCGCCAAAGGTCCCTCGAACGACCACAGATAAAAAGGATATTTCTTCCAATGATCTGGTCGGACATGGTCTGAAATTTATCTTGCATTTGCTGCAGGAGCGTCTGCACCTGAAAAACCAAAACAAACGAGCGAAATGCAGCCCCGCCTGGGACGGCTTGCGGGGAGGGCGGGACCTCAGCCTCCGGGTTCCAGCCCAGCTCGGCCTCCGCGCAGCATCCCCTCTCGGGCCCGGGTCCTCCCTCCGTCGGGCCGGACCCACGGGCCAGCTGGGCTGGCGCGCCGGGTCCGCGCGGGGCGGCTGCGGGCGGCTGCGGGGCGGGGTCGCGGCCGGGCGGGCGCGGCGGGGCAGGGACCGCGGGCCTGAGCTCGGCCGCCCCTTACCACCGAGGTGAGGTCCTGCACGGTCTTGGGGTCAGTCTCGGCCATCTCTCCGGTTCCCAGCTTGGCGGCGAGGTCTCAGACTGTCACCCACACTTCCGTTTGTCCGCGCAGACGCCCCCAGCCGCCCGCTTCTCGCGAGGAGACAGCACGCTCGCGGGACCGCGGGGCACGGTGGGAGCGGTAGTCCACGTCACGCGCCGGAAGGGCCTCGAGGCCGGGCGCTTCCGTTCCGAGGCAAGGCCCCGCCCTCCCACCCAGCGCGCCCCGCCCTTCCGGGCTTGGCCGCCCGGCTGGCCCCGCCCACCGCCCCGCCCGCGGCGGGAAAAGTGGGACATCCGGGATGAGCGAGCATTTGGGGAGCGACGCTGGCCCTTCCCCAGACCCTGGCAGGAGACGCCTGGCCCCCTTCGGTTGCAGGGATGCCTGCCACCCGAAGGACCCTCGTCAACGCCCCGGGCCAGGAGACAGGCCCTGCGCCTGGAGCCCCGGCCGCTGCCATCCCGACCCGCGGGGCGGGCGTCCTCCCCAGTAGTGGTGGACGCCCTGCCTCTGTTCGTTTCCCACGGTGGAACCGAGCCGCGGCCGCTTTACATTCTGGCACCGTCCCCGCAGGGCGACGCTGCCTGACCTGGGGCCTTCGGGGGAAGGTTCTGGTTTGGTAAAGGCGGGTCTGTGGGTTGGGGTGTTGAGGACCCTGAGTTCCAGCCCTCAGGTGGCCTTGGGGCTCATGGTGAAGAGCTGGGAGAGCCCTTCACTGCAGGCTGGCATGGTCCAGCGATCTTCACACCCTTCCTTTGAGGGCTCTTTGGGGTCAGCTGCAGTTAGAGTTTGACTGGAGGGAGGCTGCGAGGCCCACCAGCGTCCGTAACAAAGCTCGGTCGGGGTTGGCCATGGTCGATGGGACTCAACGGCCCTCCCCAGTTATGTCCCCCTGCAGCCTCGCTGATGCCCCTCACCACCTACCCATCACCCCAGCCCTCCCACGCAGATCTGCCTTCCTGTGCTAGGTCTACAAAACTTTTCGTAAGTGGTTGATGGTTACTTGGATTTGGATAGTGCTTTCCTGGAGCTCCTTGAAATAAGCATAACTGTGTGCGCTCGTGCGTGTGTGTGTGTGTGTGTGTGTGTTTTACTGAGGATTTAAGCCAGGGATGCTTTATCACTGAGTTATATCCCCAGCCCTTTTTATTTTTTATTTTGAGAGGTCTCTCTAAGTTGCTTAGGGACTTGCTAAATTGCTGAGGCTGGCCTCGAACTTGTGATCCTCCTATCCCAGCTTCCCCAGCCACTGAGATTACAGGTGTGCACCACTGTGCCTGGCAACGTACTTCTGTTTTAAATCTCAAAAGACCCCTGTGATATAGTTACCACCATTTTACAATTTTGGAAATTAGACACAGAGGAGCTAATAAACTTGAACAAAGTTATCAGATTAAGGAAATGGAAGATGTTAGTCTTTCTGACTACATCTTTTCCTTTTTCTATCATTTTAGGATTCTCTTGAGTTCTCTGAGTTTAGAGCAGTGTTCCTGTGGGTATCAGGGCCAGATATTCTTTGTCAGTGGGCAGAGGGTGCTCAGTATCCTATGAATGCCGAGCAGTACTTCTGACCTCTACCCAGTCGATGCCAGCAGCATTTCCTCTGTTCCACCCCAGGCACTGAGACATCTCCCAGGGACCCAAGTTTGAGGAATCTGAAGACTGCCTAGAATTCTGTGCACTCACTCTTAAAGAATGGGTTTTATTTTTGCTATGCCATTTTTTGAGAATGTTCCCCTATATTGAGATTGAGGGTTGGTATATTAGTACCCCAGGGCCACTGTAACAAAGTACCCTAAAATAGGTGGCTTGGACAACAGAAATTTATTGTCTCGCAGTTCTGGAGGCCACGGTGTGGAATCCTGGTGTTGGCCAGGTCCGCTCCTGCTGAGGGAGGACCTGTCCACATCTCTCCTAGCTTCTGGTGATGGCCAGCATCCTTGGTGTGCCTTAGCTTGTAGATGTGTCTCTGCTTCTGTCTTCACATGGCCTCTTCCTGTGTGTGTGTCTCTTTCACAGAGCCACTAGACATTTTGGATTAAGGGTCTATCCTAATTCAGCATGACCTCATCTTAACTAATAATATCTAATTGCCCTATTTCCAAGTAATGTCATATTCTGAGCTACTGAGGGGAGAACGTGGACAGGTCTCGTCAGCAGAGTCATAGTGGTTGGTAATGTGATACAACCTTAAGGACTTGTGGTAGTACCCACAGTACCCACATGTGTTAGCTTATAGTTTCCAAAAAGCTCTAGAGTCATTTAGTGGTACCAAGGGCTAGGAGGGCCTCAGGCTTCTTGGTTTGGACCTGATCACTCAGCACCTGGGGCTTCTAGTAAGATCTGGCCTCTGGCCATGAGCAACATGAAAACTGGAGTTAGTGGCAGGACCTAGAGTTTGCCTCTTCGTTCCTTCCTTGCTTCCTTCCTGCTGGTGGGATACTTGAGGTTTTTTTTTTTTGTTTGTTTGTTCTTTTTTTTTAAAGCATTGATTGAAATTTGCATAAATAACAAAGGGACTTGACACTTTCAGGACAGGCTTTATTTATGTACTTTTGCACTTAGAAGGCGGCATGCTTTCTCTGTGTGGAGACTAAGACATATGCATAGCTGCTTTACCCAAAAATGTCCCTGACTTACTGTGGCAGTTGGTGGTGCTCCATGGGGGACTCTCTGAACCTGGCTCCCAGCTCCCCGTTAACAAAACCACTGCAGCGTGAGGCGTTGGCAGTTAACTTTGGTTCTGAGTAGTCCTCATGTTTAGCTTTCCTGGTAGTGCCTCAGTTGTCTTTATCTCCTCTTAGCATTTCTTTCCTCTTTCTAGATTAACTGCATGTTGTGATTCTCTTTTTTCGTTTCAGCTTGGCTTGGTTTTATGGGGGCTTATCATAGTGCTTTCAGAACAGCTTTTTGGTTCAAGCCAAACCCTTCTCCACACTCCTTTCTTGGTTCCCCCCCACCCGCCCCGTAAAGGTGTCCATGTACGTGGCTGCGTGCAACGGGATGGTTTGTGTGTTGGCCTCGGTGGGCAGAGCAGGAGCGATCGCAGCGTAGCAGGGTTTGGAGAAGTTCTGATTTCTTCTCTCCTGGTTGCATCTTCAGCTGCTCTGTTGGGTCCTGGTCCTGGGTCTGAGCTTGCTGTTTACCTTGCTGCTTTTTTCTCAGGTGGCCACAGGCAGCTGGGAGAGCCTGCCACTAGCTTTCACGGTAGAAGATCTCATCTTCTGGCGGCCTGGGTGGCTCTGGCTCCTTACACTTTGGTGGCCATTCCAAACCTTTCCAGGTCCCCCAAACCCACTTTTGAGTGCCCTCGCTCTCAGGAGATGATCTTAGCTCCCAAGGAGAAAAATATCTGTGGAGGAAACAGATTCTCAGTCAAAATCCCTTAGTCCCCTCTCTGTCCTGGCACAAGAACTTGTGATAGCACCTGGGTCACTTCAGGCCTTTCTGTCTCAGGAACAAATGTCCTTCCTCACGTGCACGGCTGTGCATTTGTTCAAGGCAGAGTCCTGGGTCCTGGACCTTGCTCTCTCCCACCAACACCAGGAGCTGGCTTCTTTGCCTCACTTCCTCCTTCCTCATGTTCTGTCCTCTCAGCAGATGAAAGTGGAAAAGCAAATGGAAAATCCAGCCCTCCCCGCAAGGTGAAGCCCACAGATCCGGGTCCTTCTGGAGCTTCTGCTCCACAGCCAGGGCTCCAGAAAGAGGAGGACAGGCCACTGGCGTTCTGCACCTGCCTCCTGACCTTCTCTCACTGCAGTTTTGTTCCATTTGTCACTATTCAAATGATTCTGGATGACACGTGGACTTGACGTCACACCGTGTGAGCTACACAGCATCTCCTTACTCCATGCTCGTGACAGAGGGTCTCACAGGACGTTACTGTGTCTTTGAGACCTCTTGAACCCCTATTTATTCATCTTTCCTTTTAACACAGTCCCATACCCGTGTCTTGAGTAGACATAATATCTAGTTAACAGGCAATTGGTCTTTTGTTTTGTTTTTCATTGTATTTATTTTGCTTGCTATCTTAGTGACCAAGTGACATTGGTTTTTCATTCTTAGTGGTAATGTACAATTAAAAAAATAAATTTAAGCAAAATTATACATTTGCACTTATCTAGTTTGAAATTGGAGTTGTGACTTGGCTCGGCTGGCTTTTTGAAGTGCAGAGTGAGTGCGGGGTGAGAGGTGGGGCAGGGATATGGCTGAGTCATGAAGATGTCCTCGCAGGATCAAAGCCACAGACTTTTGCCCTACGCAAAGACCAAGAGTCAGAGGGAAAAGAGTCTGTGTTTGCTTTGATGGCACATAGTTCTGTAATTTGAAAAGGGGAGGCACAGGGAAGTGTTGCTGAATGGGTGACATCTGGTGGCTTCTGGGGGGGATCAAGCTCAGGAAGGACAGCACAGGATTCCTGTGGGTGCTGGGTGCCTGTTGTGTGCAGATCAATCATCCAGGGCAGCCCTGCAAGTGGGCACTCGCCATCGGCCCATGCAGGTCTTGCCCAGAGCAGAGGCAGGGCTTGGTCAGAGAAGGTAGTATGGCCACGGCAGATTTAATGTGGAGACACGGTCACTCCATGCCAGTCCTCTTGGCTGGGATTCTGAGTGAGAGTCAAGTTTGCTGGATTCTGAGGAGTGTGCCCTGCCGCGCTGGATGTGCCCGCTGTGCACCGAAGTGGGAGGAGCCTGGGCCTTCGAGCCGTCTACCAAAGGCAGAGAGCCAGTTTTCCTGGGAAGCCGTTGATCAGTGTTGTCCAGGTCATCTTGAATTGCTGCACTGGTGGTTTGGAGTGTTGGTTTAGGCTGCTTGTGTTCATTTGAGGCGATTTTCCAAATTAGTGTCTCCATGATTAGCTGCCAAGGAATCGGTTTCCTATTTATTTACCCGAACTAGCAGTCTCCTGGAGACAGACTGCCCAGGAGGAAGGAAGCCATCCGTGCGAATTCGGGTTTCTTCTGTTCTGCTTGGCTTGCCGGCCCACATTTGCTTAGTCGTCACCACTTTCATGCATGGCATGTGACAGCAACAGCTCATCATTTTGTTCCTGGTGACATGTGCAGTGGTGCTGCCGTAGGGTGCAGCAGAGCAAGTACCAGAGTGGGGTCAGAGCCACCACTTAGTAGGTGTGACACTTTCAGAGTCTTCATCTATAGAATGGAGGCAATATCTATTTCATGTCCCATGAATTGTGTCATTACATGCACAATTATGTGTACGTACATTTTATACATATGAATTATATATTTGATGTGTAATGTAATACATACATACGAATATAAATGTGTGAAGTATCTGTGCCACGGGAGGCATTTATTATAAATGAACACTAGCTGGGTATGGTGATGCACACCTGTAATCCCAGTGACTCAGGAGGCTGAGGCAGGAGGATCACAAGTTCGAGGCCAACCTGAGCAACTTAGCAAGGCCCTAAGCAACTTAGTGAAAGACCCTGTCTCAAAAAACTAAAAAAAAGTTGGGGATGTGGCTTAGTGGCAAAGTGTCCCTGGTTTAAATCCCCAGGACGAAAACCTAACCAAACAAACCAAAGAATGAACACCTTCCTCTTCTCTTTCTTGTTCAGGATCTCTCCAAGCCTCTTGTTGCCTGTCTGTCATCTATTTTTCCATGAGAAGGATTTAACTGTTATGAAAGAAGAAAAGGGCTGATTCTCAAGCCGACAGCACCTGACGTCGTTGCGGTCCCTAAATGCCACAGGCTAACTGTGCACTGCCGGAAGATGCGTCCCTTTGTGTTGTCCCCTTGCTCCGCCCCTGCGTTTGGACCGCGCTGTGCTGAAGATGGCCTCAGCCAAGCACACGCGATGAAATTCCCCGAGACCCTTCACTTGAATGTTTCACAAACAAGTTACAAATTTATTTGTGATGACACAATACAGCAACTGTCCATTGACAGCCCCGAAACTGTCAAGTTCAGCAACCAGGGGCTGGAAAGGTTGGCACCTGTGATTGAGTTAAATATTTGAAGAAGATAAATTTTTATCCCTTTTGGGTATTTAAAAATCTCTGAAAATTCTGACTTCAGAAGGGACGAATAATGCTTTGCCCTCGGGGTGGCACAAACAGGCACTGACGACAGGCTTTGTCATACGGCACCACCTTCGACCTCTGTGACCCAGTGCTGCGTGTCATAGATGCAGAGTGACTTTATTATTCTCTAAGGGTTGAGCTTCAGAAAAGCGGAAAACAAAAGTTTTTGGCACGTGCTCGTGCGCTGCTGCAAGCCACGGTCTCCAGGCTTCGGAGCGTCACAGCAAGAATTGCCAGTCCTACTCCGGGGCTGTGTCTCACCGTCGCCCCACTGAGCACTTGACACCAAGCAGGTCTAGCCAAATGGACCAAAGGTGGGGCAAGCTCAGCAGCCCTCTGACGAGGGAGGTGACCATAGGACCAGAGGTTTCTGCTTACTTAACTTAACTTGGTGAGTTACTTCTGCTTATAGGTTTTTATTTTTTTCATTTTAGTTTCAGTTGTGGGTGGACATAATGCCTTTATTTTATTTTTATGTGGCCCTGAGGATCGAACCTAGGGCCTCACACATACTAAGTGAGCGCTCTACCCCCGAGCCACAGCCCCAGCCCGTGTGTTTACTCTTAATTTACAGAGTTCAAGTTCTTCTCTGTGATCGTCATTTGCACACTGCAATCCCGCCACCTTCCTCTGTCTCTAAATCTGGCCCATGCTCGTATGGAACACAGTCATAGCCAGAGAATGTCCTCAGTAGCAGCCACTGGAACTCCAGGAAGAGGAACAGGTGGGAGACAGTGAAAGAATTGCTCATTGCTTCACATGAACAATTAGGAAAGCATTTCCCATTCCATCAGGAGAGGTGTCAAGGTGAACGGAAGAAAAGATAGGATGTGTGGTCTCTGTGAGAGGCCATCCCGCTCACTGGATGGGTTGGTCATGGACAGAAAGGGCGGCCAGATCTGTCTCCAGGCTCACCTTCCCAGCTGCTACATACGCACGTATGTACCACTGTCCACTCGAGCTTAAGGCCCCCACCCCTGGAGAGATTCCCAGGCTACATTTACAAAACCAGAAAGCTGCTTGGAGACCCTGTTGGAAATGTCTTCCTGAATCGTGTCTGTAACCAAGCATAGTCTGAACTCCTGGAAAGCCCACGCCGCCTTCTTGCTCAGCTTTCCCTTGCCTCAGTTGGTTAGGAAGTGGATGGGTACTTGGGGGAACGTGAATTGACTTTTGGCTAATCAAGGTACTGAATTAATCTGGCAGAAACCTCCACGTACTTGCCAACAAGCCACGGAAAGGAAGGGGCAGGATACTTCAGAAATTATGATATCTTGCATGGAAAATTTGTCTAGTGTTCCAGTATTAACTTAGAGTATTGTTAACAGTTTTTGTAGAGCATTATCAGCATTAAAAACAGCAGGCGTTTCCTAGGAGAGTAGCGTTGGTAAGAGGTGCCTGGTAGGAGGAGGTACCACCCCTTAGCAGGAAGTTGGCCTGGACGGAGGGCCCCACTGGCCGAGGCTGCCGCTCTTTCCTGGCCTGCACTGGCCCTGGGCCTGGCTTTGTGGCTGAGGCAGGAGTGGCGCTGTCTGTGGTGGGAAGAGCAGGAGCCCTGGAGCCAGGGGCTGGGTTTTGGTTCTGGTGACCACTTGCCTTTGCAGGCATTGGGCTGTTTGGAGTCTCCTCTTCCTTCTCATTGAAGGTGGGGAGGTGAGGCATTTGCTGGATGTGGCTGTTGTGAGGGTCAACTGGGCCGACCTAAGCAGGAAGGGCTTTGCAGGGAGAAGCCATGGAACAAGCCAGTAACGCGTCATTACTGTCAATCACCTCTTGGTTCTATGTCCACACAGCCCTTTTCTCCATCATCTGGACAGCTTGACTGTGGGTGGGTCCAGTGTCCAACACAGACTGGTTAACAGCATTTGACTTGTCCCATCTCAAATTCAAGACCCAATGTATTTGTTTCGGCTAAAACACAATTTCATCTATTCTGTAACTTTGATGGTAAATGATTATTCCTTCCTCAGACCATTGAAAAGGACATTTTGAAAGTCCGAGATGAGCTATTCCTAACCATGTTCTTTAAGAGCCAAAGCCTTGATACCTACCATGAAAATTAGCTGGATTTACTTTGCTGTGATGTTTGGATTTGCTGGCACTGGCCGAGGGAAGCCACAGGTGTGTCTGCCTGAAGTGATGCTCATCTGGAGAACTGGTAGCCCTGGAAGTGACTCTTATCAAAATTAGACAACACTTGCACATTCTTATTGAAATAAATGACCCAATATAATTAATCTGTCATATGTAAAATGGAGTGAAATGTAACTTTTGGTCAGCGAGGGTGGTTGATGTGTTCAGAAAGAGAAGTGAGGAAAGTGTGACCATGTCGCAGGGGAAATAAAATCCTCACTCTTGGGCTCACTACTTGGGAAAGGCAGTTTCTTGCTTTCACTTGATTTTAAGAAAATAATGTGGACGTAGAGAAATGCTAGGGAATAATAAAATGCTGCTTTGATTCTACTTGTGCATTTAGTAAACCACATAACATATCCTAGCATGTTGAAATGTCCTGCAATTCAGGAGACAACCACTTGGGCTTCCGTGAGTGGACCTGCTTTTCTCTTCTTTGGGAAGGATTAGAAGGAGCAACACCATGGGAATACCTCCATCCTGATAAGGAAAAGGTGGGATGAGTTCTACCTATCCATGGGGTATGTGCAAGGTCCACTGCTGTTCTGTGTTCTAACCTTAGTGCCATCGCCTCTGTGGCTGCCAAGTGCAGGAGGTCTTGGCCTGGGAGTAAAGTGGAAGCCTTGCCCCTTTTCCTTCTGTATTTCCCCTGGAGATGGCTCAAGACAGCTGGAGGGTGAGCCTTCTGACTGTTATGTGGTATGCGGGTCAGGTTGTCTGCCAGCCAGCTGTGGGAGAGTGAACATTCTCCCCCAGTCCAGCAGCAGGAGGGCAGTGAGGTGCTCCAGGAGGCAGATGGTCATGCCCGCTGAAGCCAGAGGAGGGAATCTCGTAAGGTGTGAACGTGCAGGCTGGGAGTTCCAGCCCTGTGTGGGGTCATGCACTTGTGGAGAATAGTCATATTGTGTTAAAGGTGTGACGTCCCCTGAGTAAGCACTGGGAATTGTTCAAGAGAAGATCCCCATGTCTCGGGACTACGGACATATCACTGACTGTGCTAAATGTGGTCATCAACTTGAGAATGGTGCCATCTGTGAGTTGCCACCAACTTTCCAGCCGTGGTGACATGAGTAAGGTGCCCAAGACCAGGGGTGAGCTGGTGCTTCTGACTTCGCAGACCCATCCCCCCAACAGAGAGTACAGGGACCCCAGCAGTCAAAACTGTGAACTTCACTAAGACAAGACCGGCCGTCAGTGATGTTAGACACACACAGAAATCAGAGAAAAGCTACTGCCCAGGAGTTTTAACCACCAATACCCATTTATTTTAATGGAAAAAAATCTCTGCATTCTATATGTTCCAAAAAGATTTACTATTGAAACAAATACAATATATGGAACTCTATCTGCATAATTTCACTACAACAAAGACAACATATGACTTCTACTTCCTACAAAAGGCTAACTGAAAAGCATGGGCAAACATAGATTGCATAAGAAAGCGTGGGTGTGCATGTGCGCATGTGTGGTTAAAACCTTTAGTAAGCAACCGCATTAAAATATGCTAAGACACTTACCTTACCCTAGCTCGTGGCAAGCTCTAAGAAAAAGCCACAGGCTGTCACTAGTTTTATTTGATAGAAAAATTTGGTGTGAGCTCAGATGGTTCGTTTATAGTTTATCCACAAGAAGATAATCGTAGTACAAGCACTAACTTTCCTCTTTTACATGCTCACAGAATAAAAATCAATTACTTCTCATACATAATGAACATCTTTTATTTTCAGGTTTGCAAACAACGGTAGTCAATTCACACAAAAGGGTACTTTTAAAACTACCTGTATTTACTCTATTTTATGCCTGTATATATGAAATAAACGGTGTTTATGTGCATAAATGTATGTCTATACATGTGGGCATATACGTGTATACAAGATGGTACCTGTTGGCCTCTTGGTATGTATGTCTGACTTCCACGATGGCATTTGCAATTGTGCACACACCACGGAAGAGGGTCTCCACCATGACCCAAGCTGCCACAAAAGCCAGTGGGACTAAGGATTCAGGTTGCATACAAATGCACGTTGATGTCCATGAAAGAGTGTGGCAGCCCTCTCCTTGGCACTGGATGGCACGGTTTCCTGCTCTGCTCTCACCACCGTGGCTCAGGAGCACGGCATTTGGTGGTAGTGGGAATTAGTGGCGGTCCTCACACTAATGAGAAATGACTTCTTCTCTGCCCTGCCTCTCTAGGGACCTGCCCGCTGGTCGTTCAGCATCAGCCTTCAGGCCGAATGGGCTGGTGGAGATGTGGCTTTGGGACAGAGGTGACTGCTCCGTGGCCTGTACTTGTGCCAAGGTTTTGACTGAGGCCTTGGAGGGTTTAGCTGACTTAGCTTCTGCCCCTCTGCTTGACCTTTCAAGGAAGAACGGCATATCAAAACTAGGCTTCTCCTGCAGAGTCTCTCTCTATAAATACCGTGTATATACACAGACAGATACGCATACATATACAAATACGCACCCACAGACACAGCTGGATGTGAGGAGCAGTGGCTAGAATGTCAACACGTCAGAAAAAGTAGTCTTTGTTCCTGCTCCCAGAAGGTCAAGTTCTATGTCATGATCTTCAAACACTCAGGGAAAATTCAGAGGGTTCCATTAATTAAAGGAGAAAGGAAGATGCTGTCAAAATGGTGAAGTACAGACTAAGTGAAATAGCAAAGAAAATGAAAACCGGGACAATTGAGGCCTAGTTGTGAAGTTCAATAGCTGTAAACGGCAATCTTCAGATTTGGATAGGTTTTTTTTTTTTTTTTTTTCTTTTTCCTGTTGCTATGGAAACTTGGGAGTCAAGCTTCAGATGTCAGGAGTTCTCACAGACCTGAATGGAAAAGGCTCAGAGTTAGGTCGGGGATATCACAACTTAATTCAAAACATTTTAGCTAAACACTGGATAAGTGACTGACAAGCTATAACAAACACTGCACTACCTTGGGGAATTTATTTTTTCTCTCTAGCATGACATTTGAAGACAGAATAATGGTTCTGCTGGTTTATATGTTAAGAAGCTCCACTTGGGGCCAGGGGTGCAGCTCAGAGGCAGAGCTTATGTTTAGCATGTGTGAGGCCCCGGGTTCCATCTACAGCGCATGCGCGCACACACATGCACACACGCATGAGCTGAATTTCCTTGAAGACGTGAATGATGACTTCAGATGCCAAATCCCTCCTCTGAGACCAATGCTCACCATTAGCCTTGTTACCAACGAGCCTAGTCATGCACATTAGCACAGCGGTGCTAAATGCTGAGCAGGTGGACCTGCAGCTTAGAGACTGATGACTGTCCTAGTCACAGAATGGTATGCTCATTCCCTATTACTGTGATAACAAATGACCACAAATGTAGTGGCTTAAGACAACACAGATATTTTCTTATGCAGCTCTGGAGGTCACGAGTCCAGGATGAGTCTTACGGAGCTAACTGTTAGCCAAGTGTTAGCAGGGCGGGTTCCGTCTGGAGGCCCCAGGCAGAGTCTGTCTCCTGGCTTTTCCCAGCTTCTGCAGGTGCCTATGTCCTCCTCCTTCAAAGCCAGCAGTGTAGCTTCTTCTCTCTTCAGCTCTGGCTATTTTCATCATCATGTGGTATATATGACTGACTCCTCCTGTCCCTCTCGGGAGGACTTTGGGATTACATTGGGCTCACCTGACTAACCCAGGCCACCTCCCCATCTCACCACCCTTGGCTTAATCACATCTGCAAAATCTTTTTTATGAGCTAAAGTGAGAGTTTCTCTGGATCCAGGGATCGGCAAGAGGACATCTTTGAAAGTCATTATCAACCAACCTCAGGTGGGCAGCACTGTGTTCCCAGAGGGAATAAGGCATGGTGTAGCAGAGTTGTGGACTGTGAGAACGTCGCTCAGTGGAGAAGTTCACAGAGGGTGACGTGCATGTAGGGTGTGTTTAGCAGCCCAGTGCCCCAGTTCCCGCTCCTGGGCACTTTTCGGGCCCCCTGCGAGGGCTGGCCTAGTGATGGAGCCTGTTGCTCTACTCAGCCCAGCTGTCAGCCGTGAGGAGCTCTGGAAGATGCCCAGGTCCAGTTTCGGAATGAAGCATTTTCTTCTGCCCCACTCCCTGCAGGCACTTCCACGCCCAAGCGATTCCAACAGAGGAGCAGGGACTCCAGCCAGGACTGGGGTTTCTATAAGCTATGGAAACTGTCCTGTCTCCAGGCCTAGTTGTCCAAGCCCTCCAGACCGGGGCTTCTGTCACAGAGAGTCCTATGCCATCAAGAGAGGGCAGGGGAGGGGATCCTTCAGTCTGTGGGTGGCATGCACGTGGGCGCCGGCCTTTCTCAGCTTCCTGCAATCTGCCAGTCCTGCCTCTGCCCGAAGGGCCCCCTGGAGATGGCCTGCATTCTGCTACAACTTCTATGTTTCGATGTGGCACTTAGATTGGCACAAGGTTCGGGTCTCATCCGTAGCCAAGTTGCAAGACAGTTGTAAACTATGGGGCATTTTTGAAGCAGCACATGGGAGGAACGTCCGTGCAGAGGTTCCTTAGATTGGACACAGTCCTTTTTGTCTTCTAAGTGGTCACAAGCTGTTTGACTTCTCAGGCTGGTGCTCTGCCTCCCATATCTGTTTCCAGAGACCACCTGAGGCTTCTGGTGACCTTGGGGTGGATGGCTCTGGGTGTTGGGGTGCCCTGTGCACTGCAGGATGCTCAGCATCGCCCTGGCCTCTGTCCACTAGGTGCCGCTAGCAGCATCCTCCCAGACATGACGATGAGGAATGTTTCTAGACATTTCCAACTATCCCTTAGGGGGCAAATTGGTTAAAAATTAAAACAAATTTTGGACTGAATAAAATCCACTAAATTAGTCTCCAGCCCTTTGTTTTCAAATTAGAGTCTCCAATCCCCGTCTTAAGTCAATTTAGACTATAATGTAAATGATCCTACCTCCTAGCCGTGCTGAGATGATTACACGAGGTAATCTTTGTAATTTATGTAAAGCTCTTGCTTGCCTGTGCGTGGCACCTAGAAATCCCTCAAGGGTCAACTATCATCGTCCATGCAGTCAGATCACTTTAAAGGACCATGGCTCCTCCGCAAAGCGTGACTGGGAGCCAACCGCAGGCAGAGGACAGCCTGTGCTGCTCAGGTTCTGAGCTTCTCCAGGCTCTGCCTCTGCCAGTAACACACTTCACAATAAAAATATTAATGCACTCTGGGAAATTCTAGAAAAGGCAAAATTATCATTAGAGACAGCAGATCAGTGAGGGCCTGGTAGGCAGAAGGGATTGATAGCAAAGGGAACTATCTCAATTGTGGTGTGGCCGTGGGATTGTGGACAGTCACCAAAATTCACCAAAGTGTACCTTAAACTGGATGGATTTTACTGTATGAAAATAATGCCTCAATAAAAAATAAGAAATTTCAGTGGAGTAAAATGAGTTGTCTTTGGCTCTCCACCATCCCCTCAATACAGAGAAATTTGATTTTGGTACTTGTTAAAATGGTTCACTGACCTCCTTTTCTATTCTTGCTATTTCTGATTATTAAGCCAAAAGCAATGGTCAGAAGTTTCTGCACGAGTCTCTTAAGACTACCTGTGTTATACCACACCGAGCCATGCTGGAAAACTACAGATGCAGCCTAGTGAGCAGCCGTCTGCTGCTCTGGGTGGGCACTAGGGGAGGAGCCACACACCCCTCAATGTCATCAGCATGTAATTTACACAACAAAATCGACAGTAACAACACTTTCCGTTTTTTATCACCCTCGATGTCATTAGTTTTATTTCCTTTATTTCTGGATGTCAAAGAAGGACATGCAGATCCTTTGGTTCAGCTCTCAGTTGCAATAAAGCCATCTACACCTTCGTAATAAACACACGTTTCTTCATCTACTTCTATAAAGGAGGGGTCTGATGACCACTCCCGGGCTTCGTCGCTCACTAGCCCAGGGACCTTTCTAGGGGTGGTGTTTTCATCTCTGAAGGGGATCAAATCACCAAATCAATGAAGGAAATAGGGAAGAAAGCTGCCTGGCTAGGGCTAGTCTACTTGGATCTGAATCTTATCTGAGGGGAGGAGAGAACCCTGCTTCTTCCCACACCGTGTGACAGATGTGGTCTGTGCCTGTGTCCACGGGCATCTTATGGAGGATGCCTTAAAGCAGGCAGTGACTACTACCGGCACCCTTTCTATAAAGGCCTGAAAAGTGAGTGTTTTTGGCTTTGTAGGCCACCCAGTCTCTTTTGTGTTGGATTATAAATTTTATCTTTCCTCATACCGGCCTCCACCCGTGGATTCTGACGACCATTCTTAAAAAGGGGCAGCATCTACTTCAACCTTGTAAAGGGCCATTCTGCACGACAGGGAGAGAAGAGGGCCCTGCGGGCCAGTCACCCGCCTGGACACATTTTCATTAGCTCCAGCTGAGTGGCATCTGCAGGGAGTTTTGTGGTGGCCTGGGTTGCAGGCCAGCAGTGCCTGACAGCTCTGCAGGCTGGCGGGGCTAAGGCCCCTGCACACGTTAGCTGGAGCATTTTACGTGCAGAAACACCCATCGTACAGACATAAACCAGAGGCGAATGCTTCCCCTGGGATGAATTGTTTTGGAAAGAGATGTAAGAAAAAAAGAAAAAAAAGAAAGAAAAACAAAAAATAAAAACGGGCTCGTGACGGTGGTGACGTCCCTTTCCCCCGGCACGCGCACTGGGGTCAGGCCGACTTACACGCGAGACCGAGGAGTGAGAGGAGCAGGACGGAGGCGAGGCCCACGTGCAGGGCCCCCGCGGCGTTGCAGTCGACTTTGGAATTCTTACAGGAACACACTTGTACCCTGAGGTCTGTGATGTTGGTCATGGGTGGTTTCCCCGAATCTGTCACCATGATGGGCAGGTTGTAGTTGGCCTTGTTCAGATTCTGAAGAAGGCTTACCAGGGCGTGTGTATCTGTGAAGACAAGGAGGCCCCGGAGGGAGGTAAGACTTCTTCCACAGGAAACAGGTCTGGTGGCTGAACTCGCCATCGAGATCGATCGACAGGCCTGTGTTTGAAAGCACAGTCGTGGGGCGTCCCCATTTAAATTCACTGTCACCAAATCAAAGTACAAATCCAGTTCCTTGGTGGCAGTAGCCACCTTTCAAATGCCGGGTGGCCACAGGTGGCTGGTGGCTCCCCTACGGGACAGTGCTGGGATGGATGCTTCTATTGCTACAGGGTCTACGCCTTGGAGCTCTTATGACCGGGTTTGAGGGGCCACTGTCGTGAAAATGATTAAGTACCAGGAACTCCTCCTGGGTATTTATTTCACCTATCCAGCCATCTCCGCAGAGATCGCCTTCCACACTTGGAAGGCTCATGGGAAAACCTACCTACCGCTCCGGACCCGAGCAGGACGCCACATGCTGTCATGGAGACGGACACATGGCTGGAGCTTGTCCATCCTTGGCCATGACCCTAGGTGTGGTGAGGTCCACACATGGAACTGGATCTTTGGGCTTCCCCTCTCCTCCCCTAATCCCAGGAGTGTGGGAGGACCTGCCCTGACCACTGGGCCACACTCAGGAGTGGCCTCCACCTGTCCTGTCCCTGGGCCTGGGGCTCTTCTCCTTTCAGTCACGCAGACGATGACTATGATATTTTCCCAAATGGCTCCTTTCTGGTGCCAAATATTCAGAAAAGAAACTGGGGACAACAAAGTCAGTTTAGGAGTCTTTCATCTCTGAAATAACTCAGGAGGGTAAACGAGAGTGAGAACATGATCCAAGGACGATCATCCTCAGCAGGAGGTGACCAAAGTGACGAATGGCAGACTAACTCCGGGATGTCGAGAAGAGACTCCTGAATGGGAAAATTCCAGCTGGAAAGAACTGGTGATGATTACAGAGTCAGCTGCAGCCATAGAAACAAGCACGTATAGCCGAACCCTCGAACAAGGGGAGGGCTGTTTTAATTAAAAATAATCAGTGGAACAGAATTCATTCTTTAAAGAGCAATAAAATAGACTAACAGGCAAATAGAATCAATAGCATGAGAGAGGTCCTAATAACATGAGCTATGAGATAGGGCTATAATCACAGATATGAGGTTTTTTTAATAGAAAAGTCTATGCACAGTTTCAAAACATAATGAAATGGGCCATTCCCTGCCCCCTAACAATGCTACTAGTGACGTCAAATGTTGACCAGGTCAACAGCAGGGCAAGTTCATCGTGGAAGGACAGTGGATGGAGGGTTCATCAGATGTACTCCTGTCTGGTTTCTTTTCTAGAAGGTGAACTTGGTTCACATTTGCTGAGGAAAGTGGGTGAGGCACTGGAAAAGGGACCCCCCATAATCAATAAGGCAGATGATAGTTGATAAATGGGTCAAACGTGGAAAGACTGGGAGAAAGAGCCTTGTAAGTTTCATGAATGAGAAAGAAGGACATGGGAGAAGATCCCGGTGACCACAGAAGCCAAGGTGGTGGAGCCAAGCTGGGGGAGTTCTGGGCTGAAGACCTGGCAGGTTCTTGTTTCAGTACCCTCTGTTCCTGGTCTCCCACGAAGGCAGGTGCTCCCTGGAGCCTCTCTCCAGAGTGCTGGGGAAAGTTCACAGTTCTGTGTCTCTGGGATGGGAGACCCTGAGCCAAGAGACATGTGGGGAGAAGTGGCAGCCCTGGCCTTCGAAGGCTCAAGCCTGGGGTGACTGGCCAGTATTCTGTGCAAGGCAGGTACACAGGGAGAATGTGTGGAGTTCAATTAAAACAACACGGAGACAGGGAGAACCCAGAGCCACCGTCTTACAACTGGCCCCTCGGGCAGGGCGGGTTGCAGAGACTACAGATTAGTAAGGGAATGCTGGGAACGGATGGCACAAGAGAGGGCAGGAAGCAGAAGAGAAAACTTGCGTGTTTGCAGATATAAGAAACTCATATTCAGTATTTCTATGGATTGGATTAAATTGCTGGAGGGAAACTGTCCAGCTGGGCACAGTGGCACATGCCTGTAATTCCAGGGACTCAGGAGGCTGAGGCAGGAGGATCACAAGAATGAGGTCAGCCTCAATGACATAGAGAGACCCTGTCTCAAAATAAAATAAAAAAAATAATAGAAGGACTGGGGTGTAGCTCAGTGTGAGAGAACCCCTGGGCTCAATTTCCAGTACCAAAAAAAAAAAAAAAAAAAAAGGAAGCCAAAGGAAACTGTCAGTATTCTACAATGTGTGAATAAATTAAACCCCGAGAACCCAGAGAGTAGGAGAGGAAGAGTGTTTGGAAAGAGAAGCAGAGAGGCAGAGTTCCAAGCTGCAAGTAGGGGCAAGTTTCCAGCCACTTACTGTTGATCTTTGAGATCTTCCAGACTCTGTCGGGGACGGTTGGCTTGTGGATCTCAAACTTGAAAGGATCTGTGTTTGGGTGAAGATCCTTGTCCGATGCTTCCAAAATGACCACGCTGAGGTTCTTGGCATCGTCACAGACCTCGGCCACCGTGGGGTGGATGAAGGGAGCGTTGTCGTTCACGTCTTCCAGGGTTATCAGCAAGGTCCCGGTGCCCGTGGCCGGAGGGTTGCCTGTGGAAGGGGCAAGGCGTTTAGTAGGCAGCTGGCGAACCTGAGGGTTACCTCCCGGTCCTTCTGCAGCGCACACTTAGTGCATTTTGTAGCCACAATTATTAACAGTTTCAGGAAGGACTAACAATAGGTTGCACCTTTTGTATAAAGTGTATTGGTTTACCATGGTTTTTTTTTTAAATCCTATTTGAGAACCATTGATTGAAATTCTTCCAGCTGAATCCTTTGCATTTGGAATGTGGAGTTTTTGACCCAAAAGTCATTTAACACATGAGAGGCATTTCCCTGCTTCTCAGGTTAGGCGTTTGGTCTAGGAAGCCTGGTGCTTGTTACGGTGCGGCAGGGAGGCTGGGCATGCCGGTAGAGGAACTGAGGGTGCTCTGGAGCGGCTGGACCCCAGCTAGAGCGTTAACTACAGAGGGCGACGGTGGAGCCAGGGGCCTCCCCTCTTGGGAGGAAAAGGGTCTCAGGTGGCTGATGGGGCCAATGGGGGCTGGGGCAGCCAAACCTCAGGTCAGGACAGATTTGGAGGGCAGGTCGGTGATGATGAGTAAAATCGCGGGCTGGCGGCTGTGCAGGAGCCCTCGTGAGCTAACCTCTTTTAAAGCCTTTCTCCTTTAATGTTTCAGTTAGTTCCTGAACTGTTTATTCTCTTAGGGTCCATTATTTCAAGACGCCCTTCTAATCACCTATTTTTCCCTTAAAGGAAGGGTGTTGAATGTTAGTAAGACTCAGCTTGACTCTTAAGTTCACAGGTGCATTCGAGGTTTGCTCTCAGGAAAAACCATTCATCAGTAGTTTCTAATTTCAATTTAGACAAGTTGGAGTCAACTCTAGAGGACACAGCTTCTAAGTGTGACTACTGGGCTCTTTCCCGTAAGGATCCCAGGCACCCCTAAATCGGTAGCAGTCTACTGTGGTCTCGCCCTCCAACTGTCTGATGGTGAGGGCGCAGACCCGCCCTGTCCTGTTTGCTGCCTTCGGTGTTCCATAAATCACACAGCTACACAGTTCTGTGTCACAGAGTCGGCTTTGTTTAAATGATTTTACCCCCATAGGCGGGTTAGTGTTCCGAGCGCCCCCTGCGATGTCCGTTCAGTGGGGGAATAAACTGCCTTCAGCTTTGGACGGCTTTATCGGGTTGGAACTCTCCTAGGCTGGGCAGCATCTGTGATTCTACCCAGTGGAACTAGACAGGACCAACCCAACTTATGTTTCTTATCTTTACCTGCACTTCCTCAGACTTCCAGCTTAATTTTATCTTGTGTCCATCTAGTTTTTGGAATGCATGGTGAGTTCAGAGATGTTGAGTCACGTGGTCAGCCAGGTAGCATGTCTCTGAGCGAAGGTAGGGGACAGGACTCAGGCACACAGCAGGCAAATTGAACAGGAACGCTTTAGGTTCAGTCTCTCACTGACACGGACAGTAAAAGGAGTGGATATCGTGGCCTTCATGCAGGTAATGCCCAAAGGGGCCACGGCCGCAGCCTGGGTTGTGCTGAGGCGCAGCGGTTTTGTGGCCTACAGCTGTGTCCTAACGGGGGCCTGGAGGAACCCGGGAGTGAGGAGAACCTGGAGGACCCCCCGGCCCAGGCAGCTGAGGGCCGAGCCCTCCCTTGGTGGCTGTCTGTGCACAACTGTCAGGTGCCATGCGGGTCTGCCCCTCCACAGCAGAGTCTCTTGAAGGGTGGCAGGGGGGAATGTGGGAAAGGCCAGGTGGGGCAGGAGGACCTTGGTGGTCATGGGAACCTGTGCAGCTTCCCTGGGCTGCACAAAGCCACCAGAGGCTTATTTTAGGAAGGTTGTGGAACAATCTCAGTCACTTTTAGAAAACATTGATAGGAGATGTCAGAGGCTGCTGACAGGGTGGTGGCGATGGGGTAAGTGACCTGACGGGGGGAAGTGCCTGTGTGCTTAGGTGCTCAGCTGGGGCTGCCAGGGGACAAGCAGAGGCCGGTGGAAGCACGTGGGCCCAGATTTATGCTGCAGCCCCTCAAAACCAACACGCTGTGCTGAAGCGTGTAGCTTGGGAGGAGTGGGAGCTGAGTTGGAGGCAGGGAATCGTCTACGCACAGAAATTGTAAGACCTTCTGGCCAACTAGGTATCCAAGGGGAAAGTGCCCAATGCCTGTGGGGTGCAGCCCTGGGAGACCCCAAAGTTTAAAGGCAGATGGTGGTTCTGCAAAAGAGACAGAGGAGATGAACCGTAAGAAGAGGAAACCATCAACGGTTAAGTGCGGGTAACCCCAGAGGATGAGGAACAAGGGAAGCCACAGGATTCTTCAGGGACTGATCCTGGAGTCCTGGTGGAGCGTGGTTCCTTTCACTGGGGAGGAAACTGCTTTGAGGGAAACTGAGCGGTGAGTCCTGAGCTTCGAGGACAGATGCGCTTTTCTGGGGCTGGCAGAGATATAAATATATCAACACCCAGAGACACTTTCAGAGTAAACATTCCAATAAACCCGCTGAACTAGCAATGCAAATGGAATTAGTGATTGGAGGGATGGCTGTTTCTAACGGTGGCATATCAACTTTTGTTAGAGAAAACTCAAAAGAAATGCATAATTACTCTGAAGTTGGTTTTTCACTGTCAGCATTAGTCATTTGGCTAAATTTCTTTATTGAAAAATTATTTTTCTCTTTTTATTGAGCTAATTGAATATCTCAGAAGAATCCATTACATTTTTTCACTCTGAATATATTACAAAGGAAAGTCATTTGGTAGTATGGATGGGAAGGCATTACCAGCATTTGAAATACGGCCAGAAGAACGAGCCTTTCCTCAACATAATTACCCCACCGTCTTCGATGTCCCATGCGTTATTCCCAGGCCAGCCGCTGATGTCTTTTTTCTCCAGTCAGAAGAATGAGCTCCTTTCTTTGGGTGATGAGATAGAGACTAGATTTGCAAAATCCTCTGGGAAAGAGGTTCTTCCATGTTTTTGTGCCCAGGGTGGAGAAAAGTCACGCTTGAACCTCAGGTGAAATTGAGAACATGTGTGATGGTCCTTCACCAGCCCCTTTGGCTCCAAGAGTTTCTGGGTTAAGGAAATACGGGAGCATCCAAGCATTCTTCAGATATTTATTATTCAGCAACAGTTCCTCACTCCTTCACTCCCTTCCCATCAGCAGTCCCTGCCCGTGGGACAACTCTGTGACCAATCTCAGGACCAAGGCTTCCTTAGGGCAGTGCCCCTCCTGCCTGGACTTTCTACCTGAAGAGGGAAAAGCCTTGGTTGGAGCAAACCTGCAAGGATGGCATGTGGTGGAAGGCTGCTTCCCCTTCTGGGCCGCTCCCATGGGCTGTCTTCTCAGGGTGGCATTTTAAAGATCAGAGGGTGTCCGAGTTCTAATGTGGGGAGGGCTGTGACTCTTTGCAGGGCTTCTGTCTTTACAACGCTAGGAGCCGGAAAAGACCCTGAGGGATGGACCATTCCAGCCAGTGGGTCTTCAGTGGGGATCTAAGGAAGGCTGTGACCCCGACTCCAGGGGAACACACCTACCTTCACATGGGAGGGTTTCACAGACACCGGAAGTGCAGACCTGGGCTTGGTGCAAGTTCAGACCCCTGGATCACAGGTGTATTCACCTCAGGGATGTTGGAGCTGAGGCCTAGAGGAGTTTCAGGTTGGGCTCTGTTATGGTCTGGATATGAGGTATGCCCTGAAAAGCTCACATGTTGGCTAATGTTCAGGGGTAAATGATTAAATTATGAGAGCTGAAACCTCATTAGTGGATTAATTCATTTGATGGATTTGATAATTTGAATGGGTTACTGGGTGGTAACTGAAGGCAGGTGGGTCATGGCTGGAGGAAGCAGGTCACCAGGGGCATGGCCTTGGACTGTATCTTACCCCTGACTGCTCTCTCTCACTTTCTCTCTTCCTCTGCTCTCGGCTTCCATGAGCTAGCAGCTTTCCTCCGCCATGCCTTCTGCCATGATGTTCTGCTTCACCTTGAGCCCAGGGCAATGAACTTTGGAAACCCAAGTCCCAAATGAACTTTTCGGCCTCTAAGTTGTTCTTCTCAGGCATTTTTGTTACAGCAATGGAAAGCTGACTAACACAAGCTCGCATGAACTTGGTGAGTCCAGGCCTCCTTCTACAGACCACGTGCTATTTTCTGCGTCCTGTGGCTCAGCAATTATTATGTGGCATAACATACGCAGCTACTTGTAAGTGTAAATAGGGTGGCACTAAGTACACTCATATTGTTCTGCAACTCTCGACACCCTCCATCAGAACTTTCTCCTCCCATGTGGCAACTCTATACCCATTAGACTCCCCATTTCCCACCCTCAAGGCCCTGTTCTGTTCCCAGCAATACAGTTCTACTTTGCTCTTTTGTGGCTGGCTTATTTCACTTAGCATCGTGCACTGTGTCATTAAGGTTCACCTGGGCGGTGTCAGAATTTCCTTTCTTTTTAAGGCTAATTAATATTCCTTTTGTTTATATGTCCATGGGTGGATGAACCTTCAGGTTCCTTCCAGCTGTGGTTATTGTGAACGATGATGATGTGTGCCTAGGTACACCCAATCTGTTCGAGTTCCTGTTCTAATTCTTTGGGGTGTACGTACAGAAGAGTAACTGATGGATCGTATGGTGATTCTTCGATTTCAGGGGGAACGGCACTGCACCCTGTTTTCCACAGTGGCTGCTACTTCAAATGCAGTGGTCTTGGGTAAAGCCCTCTCTGCCTCTGTGACTTCCGTCCTGACATTCCTGAACAGGCTCAGATGTCCGGGGATCTGGCTGTGACAATCCAGGTGTGGCACAGGGCAGGCCAAGCCAGGGAACTGAGGTGAGGGGCAGCACATCCGTGAAAGAAGGTTCCGAAAATGACGGGTAAGTGTAGTCACGGCACACCAGGGGATCTGCGCAGTAGGATCTGCGCCATTTCAACAGTAATTTAAAGAGATTGCTTTAAGCATGACTTGATTTTAATTTGTAGGACAAAACTGAACGTGTGATTGATCCACAAGTCATGCAAAGAGTCTGGTAAAAATGTGTGCTGGGCTTGTGGTCGGAAGCTCTTGGGTGCCGGGATTTCCGCTGACCTGGCTTGGCGCTGTGAGAAACCCGATTCCCTCTGACCAAGCAGTGGAAACCAGCAAGGGATCTCTGGGTCGTGCAGGTTCTCCCAATTCCTGCTTTCCACCTGAGGGTTTCCCAAGGGGCACGGCCTCTCAAGGCGACCACTGGTCCTTCCCCGGCTGTGGCCTGTTGGCTGTTAGAGTTTGGCGTCCTGCACAGCCGGCTCCCTCCTCGCCGAGTCGCTTTGCAGTCCCTGATGGTGGCTCCCTCCGCCCTCTCACCAGGCCTTGCTCAGCCTTCTTTCCTCCTGTTGGGAGTCATGGGAAAGCCAGTGAGCACACGGCTGCTCCGCCCTCTTTTCTCTGGTCACTGGTTTCTCAGCAGAAGGACCTGCTTTCAGTGATGGGGACGACCTTAGCGGTTCTGTCGCACAGCGGCGCGGCTGAGAGGTAAAGAGGTGTTTTGAACTCCCCCCACCGTAAAACCCCGTCAAATTCCATTTCCAAATGATAAAGTGAAGGCTGAGAGGCGACCTGAGACAGCGCCTGCTGTTCAGCAGGAAGACCCCTTTCTGTCTGACCCGCGTCCAGGGAGGGCCTGTCGCTCTTGATGGAGGGCCCCAGTTGTGCCGCCCTGTGCTATTTATGCTGTGTCTCGCCTACAGTGCTGCCAGACAGGGGCGGGCACCCTTTTCTTTCCCATGGTCACTCTTTCTTTGACTAAATCAGTTCCAGATGGAGGATGTGACTTTAAGACCTGGAGGTGCCTTTGCTCCCTGGCCTGGGCACGCTGCTGCTGTCTTCCTGGCTCCTGGCCTCGGCTTTGGGCTTTGTTGCTCCCACTCAGCACTGACAGTGTGTGATGACCTTGGCATGTCACCTGACAAGATGGGACAAATGGACCCATGGTTTGATTTTGGTGCAGACAACTTAGCTGATTTCCTCCTGGTGAGCTGTGGCAGCTGCCCACAAGGTGGCTGGGCTCAGGCACGCTGTGGCCACACTCCTGGCCTGACCAGCTCCTGTGGGCCTGGTTCCTGTTCACCCTGAGGCTTTCGGGCTCCTGGTTTTGAGGTGCAGGGCTGGCATTTTCTATAAGAAGCAGGGTGGTATGACTAAGGACAGCAGAGGATGAACCTGGAGAACTTGAGCCCAGTTTTTGGTTAGGCCGAGAGAGGTCCCAGCGAAGCAGCTGGGCTGCTGCCTTGGGCACCTGGGGTCCTACTTCCCAGTTTTCTCTCATTTTCCACAAAAGGAGACTGGGGACTCAGAAGCATTGAGTTCCTTGTCCCAGGTGCCACCACATCAGCCAATCACCTGCTCAAGGCTGCTGCCTAATGACACATCTTCCCTTCCTGGATCTTTCCGGCTGCTCCATAGACTGGAATAACTGGCAATTGCAGTTATTCTGCAGCCTGAGCTCACAGCTTCAATGTTGGGTACTGTGGTCAGAGCACCAGGCAAAAAGGTCAGAGCAGCCTCTCTTGCTTCCCTTGCTGACGTGTCCAACGGGGTGCTGCCCGGTGAGGGGGGCTGCAGAGCTGGGCCCAAAGCAGCCTGGGTGGCACAGCTGTCCTGCATTGCTTTGATGCTGTGTGAGTGTAAGGAGAAATGGGGCAGGTTTTCTTTTTGTTTTTTAAACTCAGGAATTTTATTTAGAATCATGACCAAGCAGAATTTCCACTTAGCCAAAAAAACACTGAGCTTTTTCTGGAAGGTTCCACTATTCAGAAATGATATGCATAGGCTTTGTATATCATCATTGATAGACATGACTAATAGTATGATCCTAATTAAAAAATGTATATATGATTGGAAAAAGATTAGAAGGGAATATATTAAACCCCAAGTGATGACTCTCTCTCCAGGTAATTAACATTAAATTAATATCTTTTTCTATTTTTAATTTCCTTTACAATAACCACGATTGCTGTAATAATCAGAAAGGAAATGTTAAAATCAAAAGTTACACAGGGATTAAAGAATCTCTTCCCCAATTCTACTTTACATCCTTTTCTCTGTTTACTTTGACAATGACCTGGCTTTAGTAAATTCACAGAGCCACGCATCATCCCACTGTCTACGTTAGAATCGGTGCCGGGGCATGCAGCCCGTGCCTTACCTGGGGTCATGAGTGCGAGTGGCTGTCTGTGGGGTGGTGTGCAAGGTGAGGTTGCTGTGTGCAGAGTGGACTGAAGGAAGCCAGACACAGGACGCCCATCCGCGAGCTCCATGGAGTCTGGCCCTCAGGGTCTTTCTCAGTGCCACTATGTAACTGGGCATCTGACTCCAAGGCTTCCCTTACCTTGCTTGGGGGAGGAAAAGCATATGGTGGGGCAGATCTGTGACTCAGAGCAGGGAGTCCACATTAGGACGATGAGGGGGGACTTCAGCTGACATCTTGCTGGCTTCTTTAGGAAACTCAAGGTCTCAGTTTTGGGAGAACCATCAGGAGGTCAAACCCGCTGAAGAGGAGCCACGGTCCAGATGTGGGCTGCTGAGCAGAGGCTGAGGGGGACAGCTGGGGTTTGAGACCTGCTTGCAAGGGCAGGTGGCAGGGGCAGGGCTGTGCACGGCCCCCGGTTCCTCGTGTTTCTGTTGAGCCTTCAATCAGAAGCCAGATCTCTCACCGCATGTGAACAGGACTCCAGACACGCCTGCCTCCTTGCTTGAAGGCTGAGCGGGAGGCAGTCTTCTCCCTCAGCTTGCCTTCTGGATGGCTTCTTTATTCCTGGGGTTGTGTTTAGTGCGGCTCTAGCACCAGTATTTTCCAAATAATTTTTAGCCTGTGCCCCATAGGCCAAGAACCTCATTTTTTAAAATTCAAAAGCATTTTTCTATTGCTTTGTTAATAGAGAGCTTGATAATTTCATTTTAGAAAGCATACACATTGAAAAAATTTAATAGTGAACCTGAGAGAAAACAAGTTTGCAAAATGAATGCCAGGTTTCCCCATGTGGTAACCTGAGGTAGAGCTGAAGCAATTATCCACGTGGTTCGGACTTTCTATCTTTTAGAAGAGATAATAATCAGAACCTAAACTGTTTATTAATTTTTAAAATTTAATTTTTTGACATTGTTTTGTTTCTGTTCTGCTAACTTCAGAGAAAGTAATAAATGGGAAGAATTGATTTGGAGGCCATGTTTCAACATGACAGTTTCATTTATCCTCAGTCAATAGTCATTTACGGGGACTCTGCCTGACTGGAAATGCACAATAAACAGGGTACAGGCGCCTGCTTTGACAGGTCACGGCAGATGCAGGAGCAGGTACGTCAGCACACGCAGACTGGCATTCAGTTGAGGGGCGAGGTGGCGCTAAATAAGAGTTCAGAGGCATGGCACAGAGCTGCCTGGGGACCGACTTCGGGACGATGGCGTTGGAATGTGCCGGAAGCTAGGACACTTGGTGGGAAGCATGCAGATTGTCTAGGGGAGGAAGTGGTGCGGCTGTGTTGTGAGAAGCTTGAAGACATTATAGCAGGACAGTGGCTTTGATGGAAAGCAGGGCAGGCTAGAGCCGCAGGACTTGAAGTGAGGGGAGTGTGCACGGCCACCAGGAGGTCAGGACTGTGGTGTGACTGACGCGGATGGGCCTGGGAAGGCAGAGCAGAGGCTGGCTTCAGAGGCTGACCAGATATGGAGGACAGCTCTAGGGCGGTGGGTAGAGCCTCATGGAGCATGGGTTCTAGCTTGGGGACTGGGCGGTCGCCAAGCTGTTTCCAAGAGGGGCAATGGGCAGTGCAGAGGAGGACAGGGCAGGGGACACTTAGGCAGGATGAATTGAGTTGGTGTACATGTGGGATGGACAGTATTTTAATGCCCAAATCAGTTTCTTTCCCATAAAAATGCATGAAAATATTATGTTTAGGATGGCTGATTTTTCTGGTCAATATGGAAATGTCCTGCTGTCAGGTAGTTGGACACAGGCTTAAACTTCCCTAGTCAGCTGGAGGCATGTTCCCTGAATCAATGGTGGGTTGAAATTGGCCTTTTCTGGCTAACTTTCTGATGTAGTGCCCTGCTGTGAGCAGAGGGCTCTGTGGCTCATCCCTTTCATAGAAAATTGGGAAGATCACCACTGGAGGGTCACAGATGGTGTGTCACTGTCTGCCTGGATGCTGATGATTTTGTGAAGGTAAGTTCGGAAAGTCAGCCCACGACTCAGCTCAAGTCAGCACGAATGTTTCTGGGGTCCTTACCAGGTGAGGACCTTTCTAGTTCTCACGACAGCTTAGCAGGTGGGGGCATTGAGGCTGGACGGTGCAGTTGCCCTAGCCATGCTGCTAAGGTTGGGAGCCAGGCTCACTCCATGGCCATGGGGTGTGGGCTCCTCCAGACAGCTCTGACTGCAGCCTCCCTAGCACCAGACTCAAGAGTCCTTTTATTGGGCCATTTTCTCCGTGACAGAATTGTAGCTAGTATTCCCAACTTGATTGATATTTTGCTGTACTTGAAATAACAAGGAATGATGGCTGGGTTTTCAATTTATTTTTCTTCCTCAATTAATATAACGGCAGAGATAAGGGGTGTTAAGCTGGCTTAATTGGGTTGCCATCTTAACTAATGGCTTGATTTTATCCAAACTAGCATCTTTTAAGTAGAATCAATCTAAATGATCTTCCTGTGTCCCTCATGCAGACCAGAGCTTGGTTGATGGACATAAAGAGAAAGACCACAGACTGGCTTCTTTTGAAGTTCAGATTCCCTGTTTGCGGGGGTGTTGTTATTCGGGGGGTCCAGTAGTCATTCCTCTGTGGGACCAAACAGCACGATTTCTCCTTTAATCAATCTGAATGTACTTTGAACAATATTTCACTTTAGAATCAGTGGTATTTTCAGAACATCTATCATACAGGGGATGGAAGGAAAAGACAGATTGGGACATGAAATATCTTAGCCTATGAAAAATCATGATCACAGCCGATTCCACTTTAATTTTATAGCTGTTATGCTTGTTCTATATCTGTGTGTCTTCCTGATAGACACATTTTTCACTGACAGACCCGCACATACTTTATACAAGTTGCTAAGTCATGAAAACTGGCTGCTGAATTTAGGGGTAATTTGGCTTGTTTTAATGTGATCGCTTCCCTGCTCTTTCAGATGGAAATAGAAGGAGAACACGAGACTTTTGGTAATCATTTTGGTAATCATGGGGAGACTTCTTATGAAATCTGAACATGGCACAGACTTCCTACTGCATATACATTGAGCCATAGGGAGAACTAACAGAGGTATATGTATTTTTTCTTTTTCTTTTAAAATTCTCTGCATAGCATGGGTGCTGGGCAAGGATATTTGGATGTAATCAGAGCAAAATATTTGTCTTTGTTGTTTGGAGTCAACAAACTTGGTTGTTATGGTACGAGGGCCGTATCTAGTAACCGTCACCAAGTGCTGAGCCCCATGCAATTCCCAGAAAGGAGGAGTGGCAGATACAGTTAGAGGTGAGGAGGAGGCCGCGGGACCAGGGAAATAGGTGGTGCAGCCACCTCCCCTGGCTCGGAGCACCCCAGTGGGGTTCAGAAGTGTTGAGGAAATGGCTCGTGACAGTTTTCAGCCCACAGGAGGCAGTGCGACTGACATTTGACCCTCCTGGTAATTGCCTGAGCAGGGCAGTCCTCACCCCGGGATGTGGCCAGTGCTAATTGCTACTGCTTGGCTCACGGTCAGCACATCCCCCAAAGGGTTGCCTTTGATTGCATTCCTGAATGTTCTTTCTCTAGCATGGTATTTTCCTAACAGTTATTATTTTTCCTTTCTTCAGACAGGGCAGCAATTCTGTGCTCACTGAAGTCTTTAGTAAGAGTTTCTGTGCTCTGAAGGCACTATCTTAACCTTTTCAGAAAATCTGGACCACATAAGGCAAATGATGATATTCATCTCTAAAGATAAAATGCTTGCCAACATTAAAGGTCATATCTTACTAATGTATAGGATTAAAGGCTTTCCTCACCAAATCATTTAACTATAGGAAGTTCCCGTTTAGCAAAACAAAAGCATTTCAATTATGCTGAAAAGCTTCTGATGTAATTTGTAGCTCATTAAAATTGATAACAATTTAAGAAAATTGGTTTCAAAGCATCTCCTCCTCCCCAAATTTTCATCTATAACCTAGGCAATATCCATGTTGCTAATGAAGCACGATTCTAGACTTTGTCAACTGTCCTTGAGGCCCCAAGTCAAAACATCTGAAGTGTCTATTTCTGTGAACCTCAGGTCTGGTCTGTCTTTTTGCGTTAGTTCGTTCTGATCTCGCGGTTCTAACCTCCGAGAGGAACCTAAGAGAAAATGCTCCTGTGGTTCTGTCTTACGACTGTTCTTAGCAAGTGGAACTGTGGGTAGCAAGTTATGATGGTGTCACTTCCGCCCTTTGCAAAGCATTATGGGGACTGCAGAGGGCATGCTTTGCTTTGTTTTCTCTGTAGAAATTCTATCGCTGTCCTTTCTGGCAGAATTGGTTCTTCTATCAGCAGACGAGGATCATCCTTCCCTGGGACAATAAGATGCTGAGCCTGTCCATAGGGTAAGTAGTAATCAGAGAATGCCCAAAAGGTCACAAGCTCCAGCTGACCAGGTGCATGCTCTTCCTATTCCAACACAGGAACTGTTCACGTACCATAAATACACAGCTTGAAGAATTTCCACAGTACGAACACACCCTGGCACTAACCCATCAAGGAACTCATCCACCAGGTCGTCTGAGGCTCTGATGCGTTTTTGCCTGAGCTCCATCTTTTCATAGGTGGAATTGTTCAGCACGTGATTTTTTTGTTTCCTTTGCTCAACCTTATGTTTCGAGACGTCTCTGTGAATAGCTTTTGTGGCTGGGTACATGCTGGCATGTGAACACACCACAGTCTGTCCTTGTACTTTTGCTGTGTATTTGGATAACTTCCAACTTGCGGTTCTTATGGGTGGTGCTGTTAATAGCCTTCTGGACCCGAGTTTTGGAGAACACAGTTTTCACTGGATATATGGTACTTGGTGAGTGATTCTGGGATAGTAGGGGATACATGCACCCAGTTTCGGTTGGCACTTTGTTTCCAGAGGTCTTGTACCAGGCATACCTGCAGCTGTGGGAGAGCTCTGCTCATGTCCCAGCCTTTCTGGCACCTGGGATTTTCCACCTTTGCATTTCAGCTGTTTTGCAGATGTGTTATTGCAGTTCCTCAATTAGTTTGCAGGCTAGTTTAGGTTAGGATAGTTTGATCTGTATCTGCTCCATCAACTAAAGAGAGCATCTTCCTGTGCATTTACTGGCATCTGTAGGCCCTCTTTTGTGAGGTACCTGTTCAGCCTCTTGCCTACTCTTCTTTGGGTTGTCTTTTGCTTCCAGACTGTAGGGTTTTTTGGTACCATGATATCTCCTCCTTTAGCTCATTAACATTGTGCTCCGCTGGTTCCCAGAACCTCCCCAGACCTCCCAACCCAGGCATGGTCCACGACACGCAATTCACCGTCTTAATGACATCACGGGATGAAAGGAAGTTCTTCCTTTTAACACACAAACCCTGGATGTTAAGGTCATGACGTGATGGCAAAACCAGACCTGGTTGTGAAATGAAATTGCAGAAACGTTATGGTAAGAGACCCATGCCTGGGGAGGGGTCGGTTGCCCTCCCCTCTCTCAGCCTTTCTCCAGGGAGCCTAATTAACCTTGGCTCCCTACCTTATGCGTCGCCAGTCTCTGCCCCAAGACTCCGACTCCTCCCTCCTGAATGGAGATGCCTGTGAAGAGCTGTTTCCTCTCCTCTGTTCTCTGAGCAGCTTCATGTGACAGACCCTGCACAGGCCTTCGGCTGCACAGATTAGGAATTTTTTTTTTTTAAAGAGGAAAAACCCCAATGACAGGATGGGTCTGAGATAATGTCAAATAACCTATAAATACTGTGATAAACTGTGGATCAGGGCTCAGAATTTGGAGCTTTTGTTTTCCTCTGGGTAAAATAAAGTCCTCTTCTCGAGCGCTGCTTCTCGACCAGCGGTTCTCGTGTCTCACTAGAAGACATCTCTGCTCACACTGAGGACACGCGCTTCTCTCGTTTCTAACGGAGGTGGCGTCTCACCTCTCGTCTTTTGCTCTGTGACATATTTAGAACTGGTTGCTGGACGGGGCTGAAGGGGGTCCAGGATGTCCTTCTCGGGCACGCTGACCCACTCAGCGCAGCGCTGCAGGTCGCCAAGGTCTCGCGTTCCCTCTGCACTGCGGCACCCGCCCTCCTCACAGCCGGACGGCGTTGGCGAGGCTTTCCTCTGACCCTCTGTCCCCGTTCACTGCCTCCGCTCCTGCTTCTTGTGGGAGGACCACACAGTTTTCGTGACCGTTGTTTCCTGACAGATCTGGACAGAGGTGGTGAATTCTTCCCATTTATCCTTCAAGTTTGCCTTGGCTCTTTTGAACCCCTGGTATTTCCATGTAAATTCCATGGTCTGCTGGTCAAGGTCTGTCTCCCCACCACCACACTTGCTGGGACTTTTCTTGGTGTGGCCTTCCTTGGGTCAGCTGGAGAGAACTGACATTTCAACAGCCTGGGTCTTCATGTTGTGTGAACATGAACCTATTGTAACTACCTATTTGTGTACATTTGACAAAAACATTCTCTAAAGTGGTCATTGGTGGTTTTCAGGGTAGAGAACTTAGGCAGCGCTTGCTAAATTTATACCTTGCTATTTGAGGTCCCTGATGCTATTGCAAATAGTATTGCTTTAAATTTTATTTTCTAATTATTTATTGCTGGGGTATGAAAAATAATTAATTTTACATGTATTGAGCTCACATTGTGACGGGTTGACATATTTGACTCCTTGGGAATGTTATGGGTCAGGCTATATGGGCAATGACCAGACAGACTCCATTTTACCCTGAGACTGTCATGCAGGAAATGCTTCTCTCATGGGAACGCCCCACCTCTGTACCCACCAACGACTTCTTAGCATAGCACGTTTGGCAACACAAAATGGCAATTCTTATATAATGTAAAATTGTTCTCTTTTTGGTTTCTATTTTCTTGGACAATGTACCTGTCAGAGAACAATTGTCTAAATGTTAGTAACGGTTCTTTAACTTATACCCAACTAAGGCCATTTTGACCTACTTTCCCTTCTGCTTATGATTTTAGATCTCACGATATTAGTTTGTAGTTCTGAATCATAGCAACAGCCACTTATGATTAATATACTGACATACTTTACTTATGGTATAAAAACCCCTGCAACCCTAGGCTGGGGGCTGTCCTCCCAATAGCTATTTGAGCATTGTGTGAGATAGTCAGCAGCCGGTTAATAAAGATTCTCGAATTGGACTTCTCAGTGGTGATCGATCTGTTCTTCAGTTGTGCCCCACAACATCTGAAAACTTTTATTTGATTCACTAACATTCTTTTGGATTATTTTAGGTATGTAGGAATATGAATATATATATATATATTTTGTCTTGTATATATATATATATATATATATATATATATATATATATATACACACACACATATGTGTATATGTATGTATGTATATACACATTTCACAAATATTTGTGAATAAAAGAGTTTATTGGGCTGGGAATGTACTTCAAGTGTTTATCCTAATGTGTAAGCTCTGGGTTCAATCCCCAATACTGTTAAAAAATTTCTTTTAATTCCCAAGTCTAGTATTTCTTTTACTTTCCTTCTTGCTCTGGTTGGGGCTGAGCTGACCTCAGGGAAAATTTTTTAGTATTTGCGTTAGTCAACTTCTTTCCATCACGGTGAGAAAATATCTGAGAAAAACAAGTTCAAGGAGGAAAGATTTATTTGGTTTGTGGTCTCCGAGGTTTCAGTCTATGGTCGGCTGGCTTTATTGCTCAGGGCCTGAGGTGAGGCAGAGCATCAAGGCAGAGGAAAACTGCTAACTCAGGGAAGCAGGAAGAGGAAGCAGGAGGAGGAGGAGGAGGAGGAGAAGTCGGGAGAGGGAGAGAGAGAGAAAGAAAGGAGAGAAGGGGCCTGGGAGCACACCCCAGGACCTGCTCCCTTCAACTAGTCCCACCTGCCCACATTCATCAGCTGGGACCCCATCAATGAACCGATTCATCAGTGATCCAAACTCTGCTCACTGGGACCAAGCACCCAGACACGAGCCCCTGGGGACCGTACAGTATCTCACCTCTGGGCAGGATGTTTGCTGAAACAGCAGCTCTTCTTGCAAACCTGTATCAGATGAGGGATTTTCCTAGCTTGACAAAGGTTTTTTGTTTGTTTGTTTGTTTTTTTTAAATCTTGCATCAATGTAGACTTTTTTCAAATAAAACTATTACGATGCTCATATGTTGCTGAGTTCATTAATATTTTGTGAAAGATTTTAAAATGTATGTTCATGCATGAGATTGGTCTGTAATTTTAGTTTCTCATAAGATTTTTGTCAGGTTTTGGACAAAACCTGGTCTCCTGAAAAGAGTTGCCAAGTGTTACTTCTACTTCTATTTCTGGAAGAGTGTGCAAGATTGGTGGTTTTCATTCTTAATTATTCGGATACCTGTAGTGAAGCTATCTGGACCTTTAATTTTCTTTGTGAAAAGTTTCAACAACAGATTTTTTTCCCCCATATTGAGTTATTAAAGGTTTCTCTATTTCTTCTTAGGTAACTTTTGACATCATTTTGAGAAACTTCACATCTGAATTGCCAAATTCATGTCACAAATCTGTTCACAGTATTCTCCTCTTTCAACATCTATAGTCATTTCCTCCTATTCTTGATATTGGTAATTTGGAATTTTACCTTTTTTAAAAGCAAGATGTCCGTATTGATGTGAATTTATTAATTTTATGAAATCTTTTCTAAGGACCAACTGATTTTGTCTTGTAGGTTTTTGTTGTAATTTCCACCCGAGCACTGCGCGTCCTACACGTTGGATAGTTGAGATTCTTGCTCTTCTCTCCGTGGTGTTTCCTATGCAGCGTTCTTCCCACCTGCGAGCTGTGCGCAGGGGGTGGTTCATGCTCAGGCAGCTGGGGTGCTGATGGCTATGTTGTGATCTTAGGGTTTAGCTTTGTTGACTGGGAGAGATACTCTAAATGATGGCAGTTTAAAACCTTAAACTTTTAGCTTTTTCTCTATATCTGTGCACATGAGCAACTTTGGTAAAATTTTCCTCGTGAGCCTGAGAGGAAGGAGTTTGGTTGCTGAACTCAGCTCTGTGCATGTATCCCATCAGGCTCATTCGCTGTGCTCTCAAGGGCTCTGCGTCTTGGCTTCTGGTTGCTCTGCTCTCAGGGAATGTGAGGGGTGCTGACGGCACCCACAAGGACTGTGGTCCCTCCACTTCTCTTTTGTATCCTCTGTCTGCGTACTTTGACCAGTGCTGCCGGGGCACCCAGATGTAGGGTTGTGGACTGTGGCATCTGATCTGCAGTTGCTTCCCTTACCATCAAGATGTGGTCACTTGGTCTCTTGTCTTGTTTCTTCCGTTAAAATCCGCATTCAGGCTGCCTTTTGGGGGTATAGTATTATCAAGGTGCGCTTTCTCTTTTATGTGTTCACTAAAAGTGTGTCCTGTAACGTGTAGGTAGTTGATTTTTAAATATAGTCTGGTAATCCAGCATGGTGACACTGTAATCCCAGCAGCTGTGGAGGCTGAGACAGGAGGATCTTGAGTTCAAAGCCAGCCTCTGCAACAGTGAGGTGCTAAGCAACTCAGTGAGACCCTGTCTCTAAATAAAATACATAATAAGGTTGGGGATGTGGCTCAGTGGCCTGAGTTCAACCCCAGTACCCCCCCCCCCACCAAAAATAAAAATAATCTGATAATCTTGGTGTATTTAATCAGTTGATATTTAATTGTGGCATAACTAGGTTTATATTTAGTGTTTATTGCTATTTTTTTATTTGGCTCATTTAAAAAATGCTCTTTGCCCCTCCTTTCTTGTCTTCTTTGAATTAATCATTTTCCCTTTTGTTAATTTGTTAGTTTTGCGTTCTTTTTCTATTCTTTAGTGGTCACTTCAGGGTTGTGGTATAGATATTTGGCTCTTCCAGTCTGACACGAGATACCACGGTGCCCACATCTTTAGTGACGTCACAGAGCTGACTCTCTCTGCCTTCCCCAGCACTGCCTCCTGTGATATTGTCGTTATGAATTTTAGTTCTGTGAATATTTTAAACTCCTCATGCTGTATAATTATTAGCTCACCATATTTTACCTTCTGTTTTTATGTATGCTTCTTGCATTCCCATGTCTCTCTGGGATTTCCCCTCTGTCTGAAATATCTTTTGTAAAAAACACCTGCTTACAGCACCGTCCCTTGTTTCCTTTCTGTGTCTAAAGGGTCTTTAATTCATCTTCATTATGAAGGAAGAATGGGAGGCCTACAGAATTCTTGATTGGCAGGTACTATACTCTGGATCTGGAGTGTCCCCAAAGGCTTGTATGTGAAAAGTTTAGTTTGTGGGTGATATTATTGGGAGGTGGTGGAACCTTTAGCAGGTGGGGCCCAGTGTGGGGACCTGAGGACATAGGGATGTGGTGCAGGGGACACTGGAACGCCAGTCCCTTGCTCTTCCTCTCTCTGCTCCTTGGCCCACGACATTAGTGGCTTTGCTCTGCTATGTGCTCTCGCCAAGATGTGCTGCTTTGCCACAGGCCCAAATCATGGCACCAATCAGTCATGGACTGGAACCTGCAAAATTAACCTTTTCTCTTTATGAGTGTGCCAAAATAAATCTTTTCTCTTTTAAGTTAATTGTCCCTGGCATTTCATTCTAGTGATGGGAATCTGACTAATTCAGCAGTTATCTTTACTCAGAGAATGTTATTCATTGCTGGACTTCATCATCTCTATTCAGAAGTCAGCCATCGGTCATATTACTGCTCTGTTGCAGGTCAATGTCTTTTTTCTTCTTTGCAGTGCTGGACATGGAACCCAGGGCTTCTTGCATGCTAAGCAGACACGCTGGTGCTGAGCTACATCTCCAGATGCAAATGTCTGTTTTAATCTCGGGCTGCTTTGAACACTTTCCCTTTGATTTTGGGTTTGATCCATTTGACAACCTCTCCTGAAATGTGTTTTTCTTCAAATTTACCCTGGTTCTTTTTGCTAAATGTCTTAAATTAATAGGTAGATGTCTCACATTCCCTTTAGAAACTTCTCAGACACTCTATCTTCAAATATTTTTTTTCTGGTTCATTTTCCTGTTCCTATCCTCTGTGACTCCAATTTAATGTATGCCCCACTTGTCTCTTATATGATTTTTTTTCTGATTCTTTGTTCTCTCTGTGCTTTGCTTAGGGGGTTTTCTGTAGATTCATATTCCAGGTCACAAATCCTGCACTGTTAAATCCACCTGTTGAATTTCTAACATCAGATGAAATGTATCTCCGTTCTAGACTATCCATTTCATTCTCTCTTTTGGATTCTGAATCTCTGGTATACGTCACTCTGCTTTCATCTAGTTTTTTATTCCAGTCCCTTGAATGTGTTAGGCATAGTGATTTCAGGGCCCACGGGTGCCAACTTAAATATCTGGGTCCTTGTTGGTCTGACCTTTCTCTTGATCATCAGTTGCATGTCCTTGCTGTTCTATAGGTTTAGCGATTTTTTAAAAACATTGTAAATGGGGTATTATGTACAAAGGAGTAACGGAGGTGCCAGGTGACACATTCTGCTATGTGCTTTCCTCTGTCCTGTGTCAGCCAGTTAGGGTGAGGACCGGCTTCACCGGTTCAGTTGAGGATTGAGATGGGTCAAGCTGGGCTGCAAGTTTAACCAGACTTGGTCACCTTCTGGTGCTCCTGGAACATGATTGACAGTCTTGCATGTGTCGCCCTGAATGGCTCCAGGAGACTCCTCTCTGTCCTTCAGCGTGAACAGTCCAGCTTTCCAGCCCTCCCCCCACCTACCCTCCAACCCCTTGTACTTTCACAATCTGGCAGGTATCTGAGGTGAGAATGGCCATGTGTCTGAGGAGGGTGCTCTTCCTCTGGGTGGCTTCTGACTCCTGTGAGACCCTGGGAGACCTCACTCTGTCCTTGGAAAGCCATTTGTCCCTGGGGAAAAGGTGGCCCCGTGTTTAAATCTCCCCAGGTTTTTAGTTTGTATCCCCAGTTCACTTGGCTCTCGTGAGTGTGTCTGGTCCCTCTCCCTCCCTGGGCCTCTGCCTGGGCCAACCTGACTCTTTTCACCCAGAACCAGAGGATACCCAGAGGAAAAGGCGGCTGTCAGAATGGTTCACCCCATTCCGTGTTTAGTTTGCTCAGGCCTCGCTGCTTCTGCAGCTCTCAGATGCCCTTATAATGAAAATTTTTTGTGTCATTTAATTTTTAGGATTTACCTGCATTTTCCTAGTTTTAAGCTGGGGACATTGGTTTACTATACCGTGTAAGTTCCTGCAGCCTTGTATCTTAACCCACTTTGGCATAGATTCCTGAGTGACATCCTAGTTGGGAGAAAATCAAGTTAAGGGATTCAGCTTTCCTTGTGTTTAATGACAAAAATGCTTATTCTTTCAATCCATCAAACAAATTGAATCTCTATAAAATTAAGAAAACAAATGCTCACTTGGATAAAGGTGAGACATCAATTAGAACTAACAACTCTGATCTAATAGGTGTAGGCTTTTCCTGGTTAAACATGACACCTAGAGATGTTTTCCTGAGTGACAGAAAGAAGCCTTTACACAAAAGTCACTCTGATTTGTGAGGTCTTTTAAGTCTCTGTTCTCGTGTTCCCAAGTCTTCTGGGCCTTGTTCAGGATCCTCGTGCCCAAGGATGGTTCTGTATGTTAATGAATGCTCTGTTTTCTACTTGCCTCTTTAGGGACATTTCAGTCCTTCGGAAACATCTGTGATACGGGATTCTGAATTTCCTTGTTTGATATTAGTGTTAGGAGAGTTGGACCTGAGGTACGTTCCAGGCTGTGGTTTCCTTGGGTCTTGGGGGTACTCCTCTCGGCTCCGCTCTTTCTTTTCCAGAACCCCCATTTGGTGAGGAGTAGGACCCCTGACTGGGGTGGAGGCCAGGCGTGTCCCCTTCCCGGTTCCCACCACCATGGTATAAGAAGGCTTTGCTCTTGTTTTCCAGGAGTGGAAGCCAAGCCTCCAAGTGGACGACCAGCGTTCACGGTTGCGCGCTGGCAGCTCACACGTGTGTGGCTTGTTGGGAAGACAGGTGACGCCCTGTTCCCCTGCAGAAGCACTAGGGTGTAAGGAGTCATCAGGTCCCGACAGGTAAGTAACTTCCTCAAACCAGACAGCTCGCGAGTGTCGTGGTAGAGTGTGAAGCCAGGCAGCTGCTTTCAGAGAGGACTTGTACAGAAGGTTCAGGAAGCAAGAGGCGAAGGGTAGGACAAGGATGTCCTAGGAGGAACTTCATTTTCCTCTTTGTGGTGCTGGGAATGAACCCAGGGCCCTGTGCCTGTGAGCAAGGGCTCTGAGCTGCATGTCCCTGAGCTGCGTGCCCAGCCCTGGAGAATAAAACCCTTATTCTACGGCTTTGAGAAAGTCGACTGAATTCTGTGTCTGCTTCTTCATGTCTAAAGTATGACTTCGGTCTCCGTGACATTGGTGGACAGATGCACACTCAGTGTGACCTCACTGCATGACTGGAAGAAGCCTCTCATTTCTGGCAACAGCGGAAGCGTCCTGCACTGCTAGCTGTCTGTCTGTTTTGTGAATCCTAATCGCAGAGGGTGTTTGCAAGGCCTCCTCCCAGCCCCCCGGTGGCATTCTTCACCAGAGGCTTCTCTGCAAGGGCAGAGCTGGGGATCGCTCCTGGACTGCCCTGTGACCTACCTTCTCGCTTGTCAGCGTTTCGGACACCCGTGGCTCGCTGCCATCCTCCCGCGGCCCCCGGCATCGTGGAGACCTGTTCCTCTGGAGGCCTTCCTGTCCTGACGGCTCCCTCTCTCCTGCGTGGGCGACTCCCTAGCCGTGCTCTCCCTCCCTCTGTTCCAGTCCTCCATCACCAGCTCCTCGTGGGACACCCTCTTGACCCCCCAGGGCAGGGCGGGAACCCTCCTCACACCGCGGCCGTCTCTGTCCACGGGCGATTCCTGAGTTCTAGGAACGTCCAGCCGCCTTTCTGTATCTCGCGTTATCTTCAGCACGCGTTCTTGTTCGCTTTTCTTTTCCTTTTTGAGACGGAGTCTCGCTCTGTTGCCTAGGCTGGGCTTGCCCTCCCGGGCTCAGGCGATCCTCCTGTCTCAGCCGCCCGCCCTGCCCAGCTCAGCTGTGGACCCTGCAGGCTTTGCTCCCTCCTCTCTGCCGTTTTCCAGAGTCGCCTTTCTTCCGGGCCACCTGCGCGGCCCACGGCACGCCCCTTCCCTTTCCTGGCATTATCTCCCACCTGTTATTCACCCTTGGGTCTCCAGGACAAGGCAGCGTCTGGCCCGGCTCTGCAGAGGCGACCCTCTGGGTGCTATTTCATCAGGTCCGTTCTCCTCAAGAACACGGGGTCGGTGGCTACCTGTTCTAGCAAGTGACTCTCTGGCTCCGGAGATACTTTGAAGACACGACTTTCCCACCTATTTCTATGTTTTCCCCCACAGGGGGCACTACCCTTCCTCCCCTCTTCCCTGTCTCACTCCCTTCGGCTTGTGATTTCCTGTTCCATATTCTTGGGGTGCTTCCCCTCCTGTCCCCCACTTACCTGAGTCCTCCCGCCCTTTGAGGCTCATCTTGAGGGTTGGCTTCCCTGTGAAGCCGTCCCTGCTGTGTGCTCCCCTCGTAGATGTGTGTGCCCCCGTTTAGTCTGTGCAGGTAGCCAGCCCGGGGAGACTGGGCCCGGGAGTTCTTGGGTCCACTGTTGTTGAGTGTGAGGATGGGCACCTGCGCTGAGCCCTGTGAGTAGTCACCTTGACATGCAAGGACCCCAAACTAAGTCTTCAGCTACAAACAGCTGGCTTTAGGAGTAACAGGAGAGCAAACGTCTTTGCATTTGACTCAACAGACACTTGAGCTTAACGCGACTCCCATCCACTCGGCCCCGCCCCCACGTCGTCAGTGCCACATCCCCCTCACAGCATGTGGGACATCTCCAGAACCTGGTCCCCCTCTCCTTCCTCCATTACTGGTCCACGCCACCACCTTCCCTAGATTACCGCAAGTCTCCTGAGAGGTTTGCCTCCTGCCACCGTTCCCTGCAGTGTGGCATCAAAACCGCAGGGTGCTGGTGGCACTTGGGACGCGGCTTGCTTTCTGCACCAGCCCGCCAGCTCCAGGACAGGCTTTAGTGTTTTCCCTGCTGAATTCCCAGCGCTGGAGCCAGGGCTGCTGGGTGGGTGTTGCCTTATTAGCTTTTGAACCACAGTGTTTTGTGGTGAAGTCCCAGCAGCGAGCACCGATGGCCCGTTCGCGGTAGCGTGTGGGATGAGAGCACCGGGAGCAGTCGGCCCTCCCAGCGGTGACTTCCTCTGCACTTCCCGGCAGCATGTTACCTAGAACCTTCTCTGCCGAAGAGCTCATGGCCCGTGGACTAAAGCTGCCACCAGGGCTCCTAGCTCCAGAGCTGCCCGACACAAGCACAGTGAGCTCAGGCCTGGACCCCAGCCTGGACAGCATGTGCCCCACAGAGACCAGGCATCCCAGGCCCCGGGGGGACCTGGGCGGCTGTGTGTGCTTGGACACCTCCTTCCCTGTGCCCACCCCATACGTCCTCCCCAAGAACAGTCCTGGGCGCAGCAACAGACAGAAAAGGAAGCAGCTGTAAGTGAAGTGTCCCTTGATGGTCTTTTGCAAATTACTCACCACTGTCAATGGCCAGGAAGAGGGCAGTGTACACACTGTTGTGGACAAACGGGGACTCCCGGTCCAGCACGGCCGTGGTGTCCACAGTGCCGTTGATGGGGTTGATGTTCAGCCAGCCTGCGGGGTCCTTGTAAACAGAGTACCTGAAGAAAACAAAGCAAAACCTAAACAATGTCGGACTGAATCTGAATGGGGTCCAGAAAGCCTAACTGAGCGTGGGGCACGCGGTCTGGGCTGTGTGCCCGGCTGCGCTGGACACAAACCCCAGAGCATCGTTTCAGTTCCAGTCGCTCCCGGAAGGTGCGAGCGAGATGCTCCCCGTGGACGGTGTGCCCGCGGCCCCGGGTCCAGGGAGACGCTCTTGCTGTGTCCAGCTCACAGGCAGAGGCAGCCGCGTCCTGAGTAGGCCCGGGCGAGTGCCACTGGGGGGACACAGGACACGCTGTGCTTGGAGGACGTCTTCCGCTCTGCTCCAGGATAACCCTGGGACCCCAGAGCACATGCCTCCCCACCCAGGCAGGAGGAATGGAAGGACGCGTCTGAGAGCGAGACGACACACGAGTCAGGAGAGAGGCACAACCAGTCAGCAGGACGCAATTTCCAGGAGGACCAGGCCGCGACCGGCCCCCGGAGCAGTGCGCAGCGAGCGGCACTCAGCGGATGCGCGCTCAGAGATGGTAGGTGGGGACTGGAAGCACAGCATGGTCTGGCGGCAGTTGCTTGAGGGGAAACTGAGAGCGAATGAGTTTGGAGAAACAGATTCTGCCAGATCAAGAAGATCTCCTGAGGGGTGTGGACTCTGCAGAACAGCAAACCATAGGACTTTAAAATGTTATGTTTTTGAGGTTGTTGTGAAAGTAAGAAATGCTCATTGCCAGAAGTTCAAAGCATCCAGGGATGCCTCAGGTGGCGATGGAACCTTCCCCTGGGGAGCTTCTTCCTGAACCTGACACAGTCCCTTGAAACCCGCGGCCTCGGTAACAATGGCCACGTTCGCAATTCAGCCTGCGGGGGCCCTTGGGCCATCCCCACCAGTCTCTGAAACGTGCACCCGAGGAGGCGTGCGTCCGGACAGCTCCCCAGTCTGCTAAGCCTGCCCGGAGCTGACACCTCTGCCTTGCATGCGGCTTGGGTTCTGAGGATGTTTAAACCCGGCTTAGGCAACAGAGGAAGGGCTTGTGAGCAGCGCGTTACCACCTGAGTCCTCAGGACCTCACCCTGGAGCCTGGGAGTGTCACCTTCAGGGCAAAGGCACTGCAGATCTGGGTAAGTTAGCCACCTAGAGGTGGGGAGGTTGTCTTGGATCAGCTGGGCGGTGTGCGCATGTGGTAAATTCTATCATGGTGTCCTCATGAGAGGAACAGAGGGAGATCTGAGATCCACAGGAAAGAAGCCATGTGACCATGGAAGCAAAGACCAGAGGTTTGGAACCCCAGGCCAGGGGACACTGTGCCAGTAGAAGCTGGAAGAGGTAGAAACAGATCTCCCCTGGAGCCTCTGGGACACCTTGATTTTGAACCAGTGAGACTGATATTGACCTCTGACCTCCAAACTGGGAAAGGATAAGTTTAAAGCCACCAAGTTCCTGGTAACTTGTTAAGTGGCATTACTAAATGATCACAGGGGTACGGGATCCCTCCCCTACAGGTGAGGAAACTGAGGCACCAGGTGCACAGCTACTCAAGTCCCATGGTCAGGTTGTGGGCCCAGGCTGGACCTCAGGGCCTCCCTTCCAAGTCCCTTGCTAAGCTGTTTGCTCCAGGTGGGCGTCAGAAGGTACTCTCTGTTTTGAGGTTTTTTAAAAAATGAATTATTAAAAACATGGGAAACAACTCAGCAAATAAGAAAAAGTACACATTTGACACTTGGAAAATATTGTTAGTCCACTTGAAGGAGTTGACCCAGACTGAAGCGTGGTGAAAACAGATGAAGATGCCCACTTCGCTTAAGGCGGAGGCACCCGAGCAGACCTGGGGGCAAGGGCCCAGGGGAGGCAGGGAGGAAAGAAGTTCAAGAGTCACAGACGCCCGAGTGCTCCGCCTGCGGGCAGGCCTCGGACCTGCAGGGTGAGCACGGGAGGATTCTTACTCAACACAACACATACCAATATTCTCTGAGATCAAGAATAAAGAAATCTGCTTGCCTTGTAAGCACAAGGCCCTGGGTTCGATCCCCAGCACCCAAAAAAAAAAAAAAGAAAAAAAAAAAAAAAAAAAAAGAATAAAGAAATCATCTTTAAAATACCAGAGAGAAATAAAGAGCATAGAGAAGATAGTTTTTGGAAGTGTCTTATTTTGAAGAAGATGCTGAATTTTGAGCAAAGGTGGCCTCTGACCCAGAACGGCCATCGCTCTATGCCTGATGGATGGATTCTGCCCACAGAGGAAGGCCCGGGGGCCGGGGAGCCGCCTGGTCCTCCGCACGACTCCAGCTAAACTCCGGGACTGTAACACGTTTGCTCCCTGGGGACGTCGGGGTTGGTGAAAGGAGGGACAGTCGACTTGGGTCATCAGGAATGGGAGCCAGGGGTAGAGGCCTGTGGCCGTCAGAGGGGACGGGCATCTCTGCTGTGCTCACAAGCCTCCTGGTGCCTGGGACAGAGACACTTCACCCCAGTCCTACCTGACCACTGCTGAGACCCTCCACTCACTCCAGCCTCCCCTGAGGCCTCAGCGTCATCCTCCGGAGGCCTGTGGGCTTCCAGGGGCGCGGACGGCCCCTCCCACGGCAGTGGAGCCAGCCTGTCTGCAGTGGGGCACCGACTCTACCTCCATCCCTTCACTGGGAGGTGACGCAGACTGACCCAAGAGTTGGGTTGTTTTTGTCCTGTAAGGCGGATGCGCCAGACCCAGACTGCAGAAGGACCCAGGGAGAGGCCTCTGTTGCGCTCTAGTCCCGGGACAGCCTCGGGGCTCAGCACTTGTCAGCGACAACCCTGGGGACCTCGGCAGCCGCCAGCATTTCGCTGAGCGCGGATGTGGGCCAGGCCCTGCCAGCTGAGCTTGTGCCCACCTGGGGTCAGTGACACATGATTCCCTTCACAGATGAGGACGCCCAGGGCCCCGTGTGCTACGTCACTGTGCTGGTCACCAAGCTGCCCCATGCCTTCTGCTTCCTCCTCTGTGAGTTGGGGACGGTTGCTATGGCTTCAGGGCAGCGGGAGGTGCTGGGTGCCCACGTGCCGTCTGCTCTCGGAGCCAGCCACCCAGTGCCAGGGCTCATGGGCGGCGGCCAGGGTTCCCTGGCACTCGCTCCGCGGCGCACCGTGCGGGGAATGTTGTGTGCATAATGCCGCAGAGCCCCGGGCACAGCCAGACGGACAGACGGAGCCGGGGGCTGCGCCTGGGCCCACTCCCTGGCGCCTGGAGGAAATTTCAATATTTCTTAAAAACAGAAGCGCCGTATTACTCATGAGGATGAACTGCTTTAAGGACAGCAGGCTTTCATTTCGTAATGATTCACACTTCCGCTTGGCAAGCTCCTACTATTTTTCAAGGCTCCACTCAAACATCTCCTCTTGGTCACCCTGCGTGACTTCCTGGGTAGACTCAACCACCTGCGCTGGGTTCTTGTTGGGCACTGGCACACGTCATGATGCTGGCTAAACCTGGTGTGGGCCCTCGGGGACCTGCGGCCACAACCAGGCGCTGACACCTCGGTGTCATCATGAGGTTAAGTTGGCCAACATTAGTCTAGAATGCCTGTGGGTACCTAGCTTTGTGCTAAACTTTATGGGTAGCACCACATTTATTTTGGGATCCACAACAACCTAAAGAGGTGGGTATTATTCTTGTTTTAAAGATGACATTACTGAAAATCAGAGAGGTTTAGCAACTTGCCAAAGCAGCCCAGTTAAGAAGTAGCAGGGCTAGAATTCAACACAGTTGTGCTGGATCCCAGGGGCTGCACTTTACCCAGCATGCAGTCTGCCCAAGGCCAGCCATTGTCCCTTCTGTGTGCCCGGGATGGAGTGGAGTGCCTGGCACAAGGTGGATGCCCTGTAAATGTTTACTGCAGCTTTTCCTTTTCAGGGGGAACAGTCATGGAAGGGGAAGATGCAAAGGAAGGTGACATTGTTTCCATTTTGCCAGGTAACTAGCTCGCGCTTGATCCAGGAGTGATTTGTGGTGGCTCAACAGATTTGAAGTAATGAAAATTTTAAATGGACCGTATTTTATTCCCTGATTACTCAACTGAGCTTAGAATATAAATAAAAGTGAATTAAGAAACCTAGCTTTTCACTTGGGCATTCAAACAATGCCTTTCTCATTTATTTTTTTGTCTTATGATGCTACGATTTTCTGTACAATTAACACCTTTGCTTGCTTTCATGTCAGGAGTACTTAAAGCCAGATAAATGCTTCCCGCCCTGGACTCAGAAGCCATCCCTAAAACCAAGACTCGGTGCTCCTGGGCCTGTCTGTCGCAGTCCCAGGGACGCCGGGGCTTGCTTGGTTTTGCAGGATGATACCTCACTGTTTTTCATTTTGTATATGGTAGCTCAATTTTGGGGGGAAACTGCCACACTACCATGGGATCCAGCGACACCAAGCCTTGGTATTTATCCCAAAGAGTTAAAGCCAGCAGACTACAGCGCTCTAGGCGCTCCTGCATCCTGACAGTCAGGTGGGGGAGCCAGGTGAAGTCCGAAAGCAGACCAAAGGATAAAGCAGACCAACGGAAAAGAAAAAGTGGCTTAGGTACACAATGGAGTTCCACTCAGCCATCAAGAAGGAGGACGTTAGGCCATTTGCAGGAAAAGGGATGGAACTGGAGAGCATCCTGTTAAGGAAAATAAATCAAACTCAGAAAGACAGGTGCTGTGTATTTTCTCACCTGTGTGGAAATAGAGGGAGAGGGGATCTCAGGAGGGTGGAAGGGAGAGCGGTAGGGTAGAGGAGGTGGCAGGGCAGAGCAGGGCAGAGCAGGACAGGAGCGGGGCAGGGAGGCCTTGGGGTGGAAGCAGATCACGTCACATTCCGTGCACCTGCACCGACACCTGCGGTTCTGGATGAACTCACACCCATCCCGGGTGAGAATGACCTGGCACCTGTAGGTACGCTGCTGTGCTTCAGCAGGACATTTGACGCTGCCGTTTTCTATGTGTCCATGATTTGGGGCGTCTTCCCATGGGTCCGTGGCACCTGCGTCTCGGTCCCCTCGCTGCCCAGCTTGCTGCTCTATCCAGAAGCACACCCACGGCAGCAAAGGACAGGGCCAAACACCACGCCGGCGCCCTTGCAGTGCGATCCAAGCGGAGCCCACGGGCTCAGATTCGGGCCTCCTCCCCGTCCAGCCGTGGGCACCGCCTGCCGCCTGCTCTTCCAGGTCCTGGCTTTTGAGCACTTTTGTCAAATCAGCCTTTTTGATCAACTGACTGGGCACACTATGTAAATTTCTGACATTTTAAAGCTGTCTTTTTAATAAACCTTTCAGTATAAAAACACCAGCATGCAAGATGTTTTCTGTGCTTCTAGGCCTGAAAAATGCATATGCCTTATTAAATTGGAATTTCCGGGCAATTTATCTGTAATGTGAACTTTGCTTGTTACAGGGGGAAAAATCAAATTAAAACCAGAGCTCATTTCAGTCTGTAATGTAGCTTCACAGGGCCGCTCTGGGTTCTCGCCAAGCCTGCTTCGTCTGGGTGTCAGCTCGGAAGACGCGGGCAGGCTGATGGGCAGGGTCCTCCTGGTGTCCCAGCAGCTGGGGTGGGGTGGGGAAGCAGGCTGCCAGGTGAGGCCAGGGTCAGGTGTTAACCTGGAAGGACTCCCGGTCCTCAGTGGGTGGCTTGATGGGTCCCTTCTACAGGCTTCTTGGGGTCATTCTTTGTGATGAGCGGAACCCATGTTTGTGTAGCCTGGGCACCAAAATTCCATGAGTTAACATATTCTTCCTTTTATTTTAGACTTAAATATGCTGCAAGGTTATATAGTTCTACAAGGGCAGGAATAGCCCAGTGGACCAAAGCCATGCAACAGAGCACAGAAATGGCCGATTCTGTGCTATATAGAGATGACTATATGCATATCACAGCCAGCCAGCCAGCTGTCATCCGTCTGTCTGTCTGTCTGTCTATCTATCTATCTTCTATCTGGAATAGAGTGTTCCTTCTCTTGTTACTTCTACATAACTAAGTAGATATATAGATTTTTCATAAGAGTTTAGGTGCATATGTGTACATCCATAGGTGTGTACGGGAATTTACTATTTGATATGGATGGCAACCGGGTTGTTTGGAAAAGTCAGGCCCTTTAATAAATTGTATTAACTCATTAGTCATTTGGGAAAAAAAGAAGTTGGATATCTTTCTGATCTCAGTTCTAAAGCTAAATTCCAGATGAATTTTAAAAGCAACACTTGCATAAAAGCTTAGAAGAGGTACAGGAAGGGGAGAAACGAAGGATCACCTTCCAGATGTAGGGGCTCCCACAACCAAGGACGCGGACCATGAGCTCACGGCAGCGGAAAGGCGGGCGGTGGCCGACAGGATGGTACTCAGCCTCACACGGGGCCGGTCTCACCTGCCAGCGAGGGCCTGCTCACCATCTTCCGGCCTCATGGAGTCCTACTGCTGCCCTAACACAGTGACCGCGCTTTAGTGGCCCAGGCCATGCAGGTTCTCTCCTCCGTGTGGAGGCCAGAAGTCTGTACAGGCCTCGCAGGGTGGAGGTCAAGGCGCGGGCAGGCCTGTGTTCCTTCCAGAGGGCACAGGACAGCCCCTTTTTAAAGACTTTCCTGTTCCACAGGCCGTTCATGTCCCTGGCCATGGTCCCTCCCTCCGCCTTCAAACCCGCCACGGTGGGGTCTTCCCACGCTGACCACAGCTGGCTCACGTTTAGACTGTGCTCAACAGACAATCCAGGATGACATTTCCATCTCAGGGTCCTAACCCTCACGGCACATTCAAAGTCCCCTTGCCAAGTAACAGACATATTCACGGTTCTGGGGATTAGGAGACGTGGACATCTTTGGGGGCTGTATTCTGCTGACCAACAGTCCTTTTGTCAATCCTGCTGGGCAGGGAATGGCCACCTCCATGAAGATCATAGACACCCTTAACCCTTGACTGGCGCCCTCAACTCAGGCTTCACCCAACACCCGTGACTGCTTACATTTGGATCTTAGAGGCCGTGGTCATGTCACCGTCACAGTACAAGACTGAACCACGCAGGTGTGGTTTGTGTCTGGACCGGCTGCCTGAGGGCAGGCCCACACAGCCAGGGCAGCTGTAGGAAAGGACGGGGACACTCCCGAGCTCAGCGGAGAGGCTCCTGTGCTACCGAGGCAGGGCGAGCCCAAGAGGCAAGGTGCAGGCGCTGCATGTGGCGTGTGCTATGTGTGCAAGAAAGGGACAGAATAAACACTTGCACAAACAAACTCTGGAGTGACCCAGGTGACTGGGGAAGCTGGCCGTGAGGAAGGAGGTGTTCCCAGGCAGATGGAGCCACATGGAGCCAGTCTTCACACAGTCTCTTGCGCTGTTTTGACTTTTGGAAGTATATAGAAGGATTTGACAACGAAAAAGAAATGTGTACCTGGGTGTGGTGGCGCACACCTGCAATCCCAAGACTTGGGAGGCTGAGGCAGGAGGCTCTCATATTTGAGGCCAGCTTGGGCAACTTAGCAAGGTCCTGTCTAAAACAAAAAACAAAAGGGACTGGGATGTGGCTCAGTGGCAGAGCACCCTGGGTTCAATCCCCAGAGTCACAAAAATGCATAAGACCAAGAAGAACAAGACGAGTGGAAAGTGGGTTGAAGTATATGATTATCTCGACAGAGAACCTTGAATGCTGGTGCGCATGCGTCCTGAGGCTGGGTCTCACCGGTGAGGAGGAGCGCCAAGACTCAGACAATGAGCCACGCATTTAACCCCCAGGCCGTGCTGTGGGGACTCTCCCCACATGCTCCTTGGCACAGGGAAGCTTGAAGAGCCCCCGGGGTTAAAGGTGGGTGTGCCCTTTGGCCCTCGGGCACCTTGGATACAGGTGAAGGTGTAAAGAGAGGGGGACACCCTGGCCCGTGTCCGCTGGTTCAAGATGCCAGGCTTGTTAGAGAAGCACTGTCTGGGGCCAATCTCAACGGGACCCCTGGTGCGATGCTGGTTGACGTGGGATGTGCAGAGAGGGCTGGCGTTGGGACCCCTCGGCAGACCTGAGCCCCACTGCAGCTCCTCCTCCAAACGGGCTGCAGGACTGGCTGTGGGGAGCAGGAAATGAGGACAGGAAAGGGGGACGTGTGATCATCCCGGGGGGATGGTCCCATGGCGCCCTCTGCTGGCACTAGCGAAATTCCAGCCTTCCAGAAACCAAGTGCTATTCAGCCTGACCACTTGCTTCGGGCACCAGCAACTCGGGCACCGCCGGTCACTCCTGTCTGTCAGGATAGTGGGACCTCCCCGCATTCAAGCTCCAGATGCCAACCTTGCCAGTCAGCCAAGGGCCTCCCTGGGGACAGTGCTCCCAGCCCGGCTCTGTGGACTCTTTCCTGCACTGTCTACAATGGAAAGGACAGAACTGTTGGATAAAAAGAGATGCTACTGCTCTTGAGAAACCTGTCTGTTCCTGTTTCTCTCCAAATCCTCTCAATGCTTGAGACCACGTGGAGACCCCCGGGGAGGCGGAAGTCATGACAAGCCGTGCTATGGGCTTGCTCCCTCTCATGCTCACCTGAGCAAGTGCGGAAATTCAGACGATGCAGATGAATCAAAAGAAGAAAATCATGCTGGTCCTCCTCCGCCTCCGGAGACGAGCTCTATCAACCTTCTGGTGCAGGAGCTCCGTCCATGGGGCAGTGTCACGTGCCCACTCTGCATGGTCACTCCCTCGCCTGCATAGATACAGTTGAGTGTCTGTGCCGTGCCAGGCGTGGACCCGGGGCTGGGTGCGCCGCAGTGAGTTTCCTGCTCCATCAGGGAAGTGGAACTATAAATGGTGATTTCACAAATGGTTATCTGATTGCACTTGTGATAACCATGGAAGCAGTCTTCTCCGCATGAATCACATTCTGTGAGCGCCTGTCTTTCAGCATTTACTTTCAGTGATATTTATGACGGGAAGCACACACTCATTGAGCAGCTAGGAGGACCCACACAGTGGATGCACGTTATTGCATGTATTGTCTGTGTGCTCAGGTGGAGGATATGATCACTCTCATTTTGCAGATGAGGAAACAAAGGTTCCCAGTGGTCCAATAACTTGTCCAAGTTTTGTGACTTTTAAGCAGTGGGAATGTGGTTCCATTATGGATCTCTGTCTCCACAGGATGCCTTGATTTTTGTCTGTCTTTAGATGAGCCCATGGGGGCTGGCTGTTGTTCTACACCATCGGTTCCAATTGTGGCTTGTACTAGTTATCAGAGTTGTTGAAGTATGAGGGACCCTTTTTATTTCCACAGGCTTTCCAGGTGGTTCTGGTTCACCAAAGTGTGAGAAGCACCATGCTGTGATCAAGGGAAGCACACAGCTGGGTTTCTGTAGTTGGGGACAACCCAGGGACATGGGATTGGCATCTACGGAAAGGTAACATTTCAAAGGGAAAGAAAGAAACTATTGATGTAACGCTTTCTTAAAACCCTGTTTCTGTCTCTAAAGTCACACATGCTTGAAGAGGCTTCGTGCAGCGTAGCACAGAGGCGTGACCAACCCCCGCTGGAATTCTCGGGTGACGCTGGCTGGGGTGGTTCTTTCGCTGGCAGGCTCCGTCGACGACTCCGGGGACTCACCACGGGGTGAGTGAGTCAGCACGACCCCGGTGTCAGGGTCAAGGCTGCCACCTCATCCCTGCTGCCCTCAGGGCTGGGTAGCCCCCGTTCCCCGTGTCCCGTGAGCACGGGCTTGCTAAGTACATAGATACACCAGAGGACTTCCTGCCAGTGGCGCGTAGACTGGTCTGCCTGTCCAAAGCGCTTGCTTCCAGCCTCGCTTTACTGGGAAAGCTGTCTTACCCACGGGCCTGTATTGAGTCTCTGCTGTATACCACGCAGTGCTAGACTCGTCCAGGGCCCTGTGAATGTGAACGAACCTTGCTCGTTTTTCTTGTCTGTCCCACAGAGGGAGACTCAGTCCCGTGGGATAATCGACCTCCCCTCCTCCGACTTGCCAGGAGACCCAAAAGAACCCTGGTAATCCTGCACACCTGTCTCTGATGTTTAAAAGTTTTAAAAGAACACCATCATATATTTTAGTGTCGAACTTTTTGTCTAACAGCAATGCGAAGGAAGCCTCAGTTCAGCATGAAAAGAGGCTCTCCCTCGGTTACTGGAGCAGCCCTGTGCGGGGAAGCGAATGGAAGCTCTCCCGGCCCTACTGTGCCTGTCTTTGATTTACAAATTCCTCTCCAATAATTTGACCTAAGGAAACAGAGGTGTGATTTCCCAAATCAGGGAATGCTGCGTTCATGAAGCGGAGCAGGCCCTCCCGGACAGGACTCCTAGAGCCCTGAATTTGCAGATTCGTGTTGTGAGTACCTGAGAGAGGCATAGAATACACTTCGAGCTTATGGGGCGGAAGTGTTTAGTGACAGTAGTGTCCTCTCTACCACAGTGTAGTGTAAGGTAACGTCTCAAAGATGATCAACTGTCCAGACCCCAGATGGAGGAGAGCTACGCAGATGTTAAAACCCGGCAGACACAGCAGGGCAAGACGCGCACGTGGACGGGGTGAGATGGCGGGTCGAAGCCGCCCTCTGTGGCGGGCGGTGTGTGTGGCAGAGGGCGGCCACAACAGACTCAGAACAGGCTCGCTGCCCCTTCTCAGAGACGCCCGCAGCTGATCAGGTCAGCTTTAAGATGTCCCGTGTGCCCTGTCCCGGTGCCAGGCTCTTCTTGTTTGCAGGGCTTGGCACAAAATCCCAAACCCACGCTCTACTGCTGGCTGGGGAGACACCGAAGGGGAAGGCAGGGTGGTGCAGTGGCAATAATGGCAGTGACCAGGGGCAGGCGGGACAGTCCAGCTCTGGCTGCGTTAGGGGGTCCCAGTGCTTTACATGGACTGGCTTATTTGGCTGAGGACGACTTCCCCTGGTGGGGATCATGCCCCCGTTCTAGAGACGGGAGACAGGTGCGGCGGGCTGCGCAGCTGGTCAGGGATGGAGTGGTCCAGCGCCAGCCCACCCTTCACGTGAGGCCCGCTGTCTGGCCCAGGGCTGCCCTGGCTGCTGGGACGTGTGCCTTTCCTAGATTCCCTTACCCAAGTGTCTGAGGTTTCCATGGTGCGCCTGTATTCCTTTGCAATAAGTTTATCTGTTTTTATTTTTGGCAGTGCTGTTGATTGGACCCAGGCAAGTGCTCTTCCACTGAGCTACGTGTCCAGTCCTTGCAATAAAAGGCTAATGGAACCAGGTGGCCTTCCTTCCCGTCCCACGTCTCCGCTGTGCTCTAGGCAGGCTCAGCGTGGCTCTGCTCTGCATCCTTACTACTCAGATGGCCCGTTCCCTGATGTTGGACCAGGTGTGTGTGGGCATGGATGTAAAATGTACACGCCATACTGCATCTGGTCACATAGATCACACATGTATAATGTACCCACTGCATACCATGGTGGACCGTGCCTTTATCTCCCCCACCCCATTCCTATGTAAGAGTCGCTAGTGTGCGTTTGGGACGGTTCTCTGGGAAAGTAGTCAAGGTGAAACAAGGTCGCAGGGGGCTCTGAGCGGATAGGATTAGTGTCCTCATGTGAAGTGACCTGAGAACTTCCTCTGCCCACGCTCCCTCCCTCCTGTACAAGAGGAGGGGCTTCCTGAGGGCAGAATGAGGCAGCTGTTGGCAAAGGGCCCTTGCTAGGCATGGAAACTTGATCTTGAATTTCTAGCCTCTAGAGGTTGGAAAAATAAAGTGCTGTTGCTTAAACCACCCAGGGTGGCATTTTTGTGGCAGCCCGAGCTTAGACAATACTATATAAGTATCAGGTTGATCCACAGAGTTGTCACTATTATAGGTCAAATCTGGCATCGGCCATCAGAGACCAGCAACTTCATCCGGACCACCTCATCCAGATGTATGAGAACGGAGTGTGCCCAGTGTGTCCCCTCCCCACACCCACACGCGGGACGGAGTTCTTTGAAGCCGCAGGACGCCGCTTGCCTTGGTTTTCTGTCCTGGCTGGTGTTGCTGGGGCTTGGTGAACATGGAGGAGCGGGGAGTAAACTACCCTGGGGATCATGTTCCTGGGGAAGCCCTGCCTGGCGGTACCAGCGGAGCTGCTTTCCCTCCCCTGGAGGGACTTGGTTGAACGGCATTCGCACACACGCACACACGCATGTGCACAGGCTGCTGTCAGCCAACTCTGCCCAGGCTCCCGGGTGTGCATTAGGGGCTTAGATGCTGAGGTCAAGGCTGGACTTCAAGGCCCAGAGTGGCATGGTTGTGACCCATGGGGCCCAGCACCGGTTCCCTCTGCCCTTGCACTGCCACCTCTCTACCCATGTGGTGCTGTGAACACACTCGGGGCCGTTTGCATGGTCACAGGATCTGGACGCTTGTGCCAGAGGACAGAAGTGGCACGGCGGTTCCCTCAAGGGCTCCTCAGTTTCCCTCCAAAGGCAAGGTCAGAACTGAGACTTGACACCAGCTCTTGAGTCCCCAGAGCTCCTCTGAAAAGCTAGTGGTTTGCTGCGGGCACAGGAGGTCACCGCCTCTGCGGGTGGCAGGTCACTCCAGGCCTCCCTGCCTGGCCTGGGAGTGAGGTGGCCTGCAGGTGCCCCGGAGCCCTGTGGTCCTTGGTCCTCACGTCCCCAGTGCCTTCCCCATTGCTGTTCTGAGCCTGCTTTGTCCTTTCAACACGATTTCTAAATCATGATTTCTAATTCACAGTTTCTAAAGTTCTAGAGTTGGGTTTACTCACATTCCTGGCCTTTCAAATCTCCCACATTGACGTTTTATTTTGCCAATTGTGTATTTTCCTCTTGGTCTGGGAGGGGCTTCCTTGGGAAATCACACTGAGGTGGTGATCATGGGACAGAGGGCAGGTGCCGGGCAGAGCAAGGAAGCAGAGGCCAGCGGTGTAGACTCTGCGGGGCGGGTAAGGCTGCGGCTGATGCTGTTCGCTTTTCTGTGCATTTGGGGATTTTCATACAGTGGAGATACAAAAACAGAAGGGCCAATGTGTCTCCCTTGCAGACACTAAGCAGTTTTCCTGCCCCCGCTTGCATCTCTCTGCTGTCACCTCTGAGGGGATGCCACCCAGCATCTCCGCATTCATGTGAAATGTCCAGGTGGCAAACACAGTGACAGCAGGTGATCAGTGGTCATTGAGGGCAGGGAATCGGGGATGGGAGGAGGGGCAGGGCACAGAGTGCCCTCTTCAGAGTGATGGGAAGGTGGTCCTGACTCTGGGGACACACTGAAAATCACGGGGTTGCCTATTTTCAATGAGATAATTGTGCAGCATGTAAATTATATTACAATAATCTGTCATGTGTAAAAAATGCCTTCAAGACAAAGTGGGTTCTCCATGGTTCCCAAGATTATTAAAGCGAAGCAAAACAAGACAAAATCCAGACACCCTTCCCAGGGTGGTCCTCAGAATATTCTATTATTGACTTGCCACGGGCCCCAAATGTGACAGAATCAGATGGGGGGTGTGGCTAGGTGGTGGAGGGCATGCTCGGCACGCACGTGGCCTGGGTTCAATCCCCAGTGCTGCAGAATTGCAAAACAATAATGCAACAACGGAGGGATTTTGTTTCTCTGTTTTTGCTGCTGGACCTACGCTGAGCCAAGCAAAGGCCTCTTGGAGTCCCCTCAGCAGCGTCCTACTCCTGGGGCAAATGGCTGCGCAGAAAGGGCCAAGACTGGCGTTTGCCTGGAGCATGGACGGTCCCTCCCTGCGGCCCTCCTTTCCCCACGCTGAGACGGAAGCTCTGGTCCTGCCTGAGGCTTGGCCTGTGGCCTTCAGCACATCTCCTGTATTACAGGGCCTCGATTTCCCCATCCACAGAGCAGGGCATGTTAAATGATGGTGTCTGACGTCCTAACTGATAAATGATAGCTTTCGCCGAAGTAGTCATTACCCGTGGATGAGCCAAAAAGTTAAGAAATTATCCCTGGTGGGAGGAGGCAAACTGAAAGACTGGTGTTTTTTTTGTACATGACATGTGACATTTTACAATGCAGTGTAAAAACAGAGTGAAAAGACAGTCATTAAAAGTGAGAAAAATAAACAGCGAGGAAAGAATGCCTGTATAAATACGCAGCTCACTCTGACTTGGAGGGAGATGGTGAGAAGTGGATTTATGTCCTTGGAGTCGATGCAAATGCAGGGTCGGCACCACATCCATTCATCAGCGCCCGGAGAGCTGACTTATGGCCCGACTCCCCTACTTTGTATTCTGACTGCTCAGAAAGTTAACTGACAACACAGGAAGAAATATCCTCCGTCTCATTGCAGATGACGGGTTATAAATGAGCAGAACTTGATTTTCTGCTTTGGAAAATTAGTGTTTTGAAACTCTCATTAGAAGTTAGTCGTTAAAGCTGTTCCCAAACTTGACTGTTTGGCCCATCGCTCTCTTGTTATTTGAGCCATTTAATCTCCTGACAAGGCTGGGCAGGGAGACTCTTGCCTTTGCTTCAGAATATTCTAGGTTGACTTCCTCATGTGCATCAACACCATACCACCCGCCAGGCTGTGCCTGGGATGCAGCCTGCTCTTCACCCCCTGCAGGGCCTGGAACCCATGTCCAAGAAGGCGGGTGGGCATAACCGGCACCCGACCTGTGAGCAGGACTCAGGAGCTCCTCAGGTGGGTGGTCTCTGAGCCCCTGCCCAGCCTGTGCCACCCTGGGCTGGCCTGGAGGGGTGGAGACAGGAGGCTGGCTCACCCTTGACCCTCCTCCCTGAACAGTAGGAGTGTGTTTCCCAGACTGTGTGCCCCATGACCCTGGCCCCGGGACACCTGTGGGCTCACGATGTGATCCCCTGGTCTGAGTCTGGCATTCCTGATTTGGAGGGGCTCGTGGGGGCCTGAGGCTCTGAGGGTTCCACATGCCCCGCTCTGGAGATTCCCTGAGAAGCAGCAGCAACCATGAGCCCGGTGCACCAGATCCAAGCCTGTAGGCGAGAGGGTCAGGAACCTCCTTTCCTTGGGAAACAGCCCTGCGTCTCCCTCTTGCCCTACGTCAAGCTGGCCATCGATCATCTCGGCCTGCCTTCCCTGCCCTTCTCAGCTCTCGTACCACCTCTGAGTTCCCTCGGTGACTCGGCAGGCCAGGTCACGTCGTCTCCCATGTGGCTTCCCAGGCTCCTCCCTCTTCCTCTAAAGTCTGCCCTGAGTTTGAGTTTTTCCTAACTTTCGGATGCGACCCTCTGAGTTCAGACCTGCAGGATCCCTGCCGCCAAGAGATGGAGGCTGGAATTGCCCCGCAGGACACAAGGCCTGCGCAGCCCGCCTCCTGTTGGGTGACCAGCTCCAGCTCTCCGCAGCCTCCGTGCCTCGCTGACGTTGTTCCTGCACCTGCGCATCCCCTCCCTGGGCTACCGGAGCCTCTCTGATGCCTGCGGCTGTGCCTTTCAGGGTGTTGCCATTCTGTCTGGTCACTCTCATCCACGTTTTTATGTGGACAGCGCCTGTCCATGCCCTGCCTCTCCTCTGGACTGGGGGAGCCTGGAGGAGGGAGGCCACGTGCGTTTTGGTAACTGTGTGTCTCCAGGGTCGATGAATTGGGGGCAAACCCACATATGCTGGTGCAACCAGGGAACCCAGAAGGGAGCCCCAGGTGAGCTGGGCCGCTGTGGCGGCTGCCAGCTGTCCCCGAGCCCCATGTCCTGCCTTCCATCATGGTCTTTTCGTCCCGCCCTACACATTGGCATCTCAGGTGGCCTTGGCTGGGGCGGTTCGGGCTGACACTTCCACCTGCTTTCAGCCTCCTTCCACATCTTAAAACGCTCTGCTTGGTCCCTTCATCATGCATGTCACCAATCCCAGCTGCTGTGACACTAGGTCATGGCTCGCTCAGGACTCAGAAACATGGCATCTGTTAGGCGTGTGATGAAGGACCCTGGCCCTCCTCAGTGGGGCCGCATCAGTTGTCACTGAATAAAAACGAGGAGAAGGCCACACTGCAGTGTCACAGTGAACGTGTTTTAGTAAACACTTTTAAGAGGACAGGGACACTCTCTCCTCCTCTCAGGACACTTTCCTTAGCCCGACACACCCCTGTAAGTGACATTTATTTGATCCAGTCTCCAATTGGCTCAGCCCTGGAAGAAGGGGCCTGAGAACCTGGGAGGACGCTGGGACCTGCCAGACAGAAACCAAGCGCCGCGGGAGGGTGTGGGACAGCGGGACCCGGGGACCTCCTGCTTGGCTGTGCCATTGGGGCTTCGCTCTCGGTTTCCCTCCCATCCGGCCCCTTTCCTTCTCCACTGCCAGGGGTGCGCCAGACCAAGCCCATCCCCTGGTCGCGTGATGAGTAGAAGCCCAGAGGAGCGGTGTGTTTCTAAGGGGCCACTCCCAGGACACCCCAGGACGTCACTGGAAGTGGAGTTGGGAAGAGGGCAACTACCCTGGTGCCCACAGGTTGGAATGAACCAGCTCTGGGACACAAGTGTGATGCCATCACCCCCAAAGTTACTGTACCCCCGACCCCAGGTTGGGTCCCACATCCAGTGTGGCCACGTGACAGTTTGTATGGCCTTAACCAAGACTGAGGAAGGTTGCTAGGATGAGGAAACAGGGCTCAGAGAGGGTGTGGCCAGCTCAGGTGCAGAGGGTCAGAGAGCTGCGTGGCCCTCTCCCTCTGTCCCCTCCAAGTCTGCTCCTGCTGCCCTGGAGTGGCCTTGATCCTGGCAGGCTGGGGCCCCAGGTCCCCAGTCTTCCCACAGGGCTCTTTTGCAAACGTAACCAGGTACCTCCAGTCCAGCCTCGTGTGGCCGGCTAGGCCCGGCTCCAGGGCACAGCCTGCACCTCCCCCATCTCTCTGCTCCAGCAAGTGGTTTCCTCCTGTCCCCAAGGTGCCTGTCCCCAAGGTGCCTGCCCCCAGCCTGCCTTCCTCCTGGCTTTTCCTCATCTCTCTTATCCACAGTGGCCCCGTCCAAATCCTCCCCCTCCTCCTGCCCGTCTAGACCGCGCTCACTCCTGGGAGATTCGGCAGCACCACTGTCCGAACCTCTGGCTTCGCCCTCACCCCTTGGCCTTTATAAAAACCCTGCTCTTCTCTAGTTTGGATTTCTTAGGTTCCCAGGAGGCCACAGCCAGTTGGAGGCAGAGATGGCGTGGTATACACAATGTCAGAAGAGCCTCAAAGAGTCACTCGCTCAGACAGCTGTGCAAGAATTTTGCCCAGAGTGGGACACACCTGCTCGTGCACCGCAGGAAGTCACAAGGAGGCACGCTGCTCCTCTGGGGTCTCCTCTTACAAGGACAAATGATCTATTTGAAAAATATTTTCAAACAGGAAATCTCATTCTCTCCCCTCTAAGGGACACTTCGTTGCTACGAAGATCTGGAGGAGGCAACTTCTCAGGGCTGGGAGCGCAAGAGAAGGGTGCCCTGTGCTCGGGCTCGGGCTACACGATTCACTCTGGCCTGCAGGGGGGCGGCCCAGCCTGAGTTAAGCCGGGTGACTGTTGCTGGCGGTGACTTTGGGTGAGGGTGGCCCTTTCTTGCAGGAGTGTGGCTCCCTGCCCTGGCAGTGCTTGAGGTGCGTGCTCTGCCCCGAGCCCACGGCCTGGGTGCACCCCGCCCCCAGCCCACCAGAAACAGTGCCGAGTTCTGAGGACACGTGACCCTGCTGCAGCTGGGGGACGCGCTGTCAGCACGGTGAGCGCGAGGCCTCCCAGAGGAACGCCCTCTGCAGCCCAGGCCAGCCAGCGGCTTTAGTCCACCGCACGCGGCGGCATCAGGGAGAGCCTGATACCAGGACCTGCCTGGAAGGAGAGGCAGCTCCCGGGCCCTGTGGGCTTGTCTTCTAGGGTGGAGGCCCGGGTTAGGACACACTGCATCTTGCCTGGGCCTTCGGAGCCAGACTCCCTCTTCTCTCCGAGTTGGAAGGCTCTGGAGGGCAGCCTTGGAATGTCCACAAAGACACCAGACGGCCTGCTTCACGTGAAAGTGAGACTCTCTTCTTCCAAATGGCTGTTTTGTTTCTGGACTCCCCAAACCTTTTGCCTGATATGTAATAGGTGCTTAATAAATGCTGATTTGGGTATGATGTTTACCTATCCTGAAAAACCTACTGGAGAATGTGTGTGTGCATGTACCTGTGGGCATGTCCGTATGGGAGTGTGAATGGTGTGTGTGTGTGTGTGTGTACATATGGATCAGGGTCAGGCAGGTGTGTGTGTGTGTACATATGGATCAGAGACAGGCAGAGCTGGAACTCAACCACAGCACCCCCATCCCAAACACAGCAGCACTGATTTGGCTTCTATCCAGTGCCCACCTCATTGAGTTCCATCTTTAACAACCAGCCAGAAAGAGACTTGATTCCACTTTGAAGATGAGTCACAGAAGTCAAGTTACCTGCTTCCGGGTCTCAAGGTAAAGGGGATGTGGATTCAAAAGTCTGAGGTCAGACTCGCTTCCTGCCTGCTCTGCTGCAGTGCTTCTCCCGGGGGTCTGGGAGCAATCCCAGCACGGGTTGCTGTCGAGGCTTGGGGTCAGCACCTGGCATGTTGGGTGGTCAGGATGTGGAACCAGGCGTTGGTTGGCCATGGCCTCCAGGTCTCGCAATGGGAAGGGCCCTGCAGGCCTCCTGCGTTGTGATGAAGGTCTGGGTTCCGCATCTGACAGCATGTGGCACATGCCCTGTGCCTTTGACCCCAACACACCTCTGTGAGTGACCTTGGGTCGGCTGCTGGGTCAGGAGAGGCCGTAGGAAGAGGACAAGCACTGGGTGTGGAATCGATTCAGGGTTGGGTCCTGTTTCCAGCCTTCACTAACAGGAGCAGGTTGGATGAAGAGCACGTGGCCTCGCGGAGCAGACTTTGGCCGTCCCGGCTCAGCAACTGGAGCTGTGGTCTCCTCGCAGGGACGCCGGAAAGACTGGACGGAGCGGTGGACGCGTCCTGGCATTCAGAGGGCCCTCCGCAGTGGGTCGACGTCGCCAGGACATGGTTGTGTTCTGAGAGCACATCTCAGCAAATTCGGGGGTCTCGGCCCTGGTCAGACACGGCTGCCCGCTCAGAACGAGCCCTGCAATCCCGACTCACAAGTCAACGACTTCAAGAGAGGTGGAACCAGAGACGAGCACCCTGGTCTGGCAGGTCCTGCGGGCGGCCGGCACCCCAGCGCCTTCGGTGCACACCAGGCTGGCCCCTCCGGCCAGCCCCAGGATTCTGCTGCCCGAGGAGTTGCTCTGGCAACCAAAGCCCTTTGCTCACCTTTGCCACAGGCTGGACTGGACAGGAGCCGCCTTCTCCCATGACAGGTGGAGATGGGGGTGGAAACAGTCAGGTGCTGAACATGGGCAGGTGGTACAAGGGCTTATGGGAAATCTTGGAACCTTCTGCCCCAGTTTTCCCTGAACCTACAACTGCTCTAAAAATATAAAACCTATTAAGAAATAAAAGAAAGGTCTGAGTTTTCCCAGCTTTATGGAAAACAAAATGAATTCAGCAAAATGGAAGATTGTATCAAGAAGAAGACGATATTAAAGGTAAATTCCAGATACGGGGGGAAGATTTAAAAAGTCTGATAGAACAGTCATCACACATGGAGGGAAGGTAATCACAGAGACAGGCCCCGGCCACCTCCCCCAGCATGGTGCCTCTTCTCCCATCGCGTTGATAAAGATGCCCTGGCTGCTGCTCCCTCGCCCTGAGGACTGTCTGTTGCCAATGTCGCCCACTGAGGGCTGAGGGGTGGCCCTGACCCACACCAGGCCAAGGTCGCCCACTGAGGGCTGAGGGGTGGCCCTGACCCACACCAGGCCAAGGTCGCCCACTGAGGGCTGAGGGGTGGCCCTGACCCACACCAAGCCGTCACCACCACTTTCAAATCCAGCTCGTGTCCTGGACCGACAGCTGGGGTTGAGCATGGCTCTGGGAACCCAGGTCTCCATGTCCCCGCTAGGTCCCCTGCCGTGGCACAGGCTTGTCACCTCCACGCAGCCTTCCCGTGCACTCTGTTTTCTGCCTCTTTTTTCAGAGTCGATTTCTGTAGCTTGCATCTAACTCCAGGGAAGACCATTTTGGAGACAGGCCACTCCTGGGAAGAGCTGGGCTGACCCTGCCACTGGGGAGGGGACACACCAGGGCCTGGCAGCGAAGAGTCCCAGGCTCTGGGGTCAAAACCCCAGCCAACAGAAACAGCTACTAGTGCGAAGCCGCCAGTCTTTGGGGATTTCTGGTGCTGCCTGACAGGGCTCGGTCAGCAAAGAGAAAGCAGACGGTGCTCGACATGGAAAAGCAGCTGCGCATGTGCATCATCCAGATCCCGCTCAAGAGGAGACGTGGACTCTCGTGGAGAGAGACTTGGCACCAGCCGTAAGTAACCGCACGCAGTACAGGACTAGCCCCAGCAATTATTTCACAGAACTTAATATTTATGCCAGCAGGAACTCAGAGCAATAAAGTTCCATTTCATCTCTTTTGTGGAATGAGGTGGGGTGTTTATGAGCAAAGCCACGCGTGAATGAAGAAATACACCAAATGAGAGCAATAAAGCTCTCGGTCTCATCGAGCTGCCACGGGATCCTGTCCTGGCTGCAAAGCGCTTGCTCAGCAAATCACAATTACCTCGAGTACAAATGATGTGAAGAAGTAGATGGGCAGACGCTCTTAGGAGCATGAGGGAAACGGGCAGAGGTGGTTGGCACAAATGTGAACAGGAAGTAAATGTAAAGCTGCGTTCTCGTCGAGGATGAACGCGGAGGGGCGCCACCAGCATCCTCTCCCCCGGACAGTTAGAAGGACTTTGCCGACTGTCTTTAAAAAGGCAACCACTAACTGTAAAGCAAACACAACCACAGGGCGTCAGACACTCGTCTGTGGAACTCATGAATATTCAGTAGCTCCTGAGTCCTGGAACATGCCTTACAGTTTCTACGGAAAATGTTTTGAGTGTTTTAAAACCATCTCTTCTACTGACAGTGAAGTATACGACAGCAGGTAAAACCTCTTGGTTTCAGTTACAGGGGAGGGCGGCATCCCATGGAATGTTCTGGATATAGGCAGAACATTCCACTGAGGACGACGGCTATGCAGGTTCCCCAGACACCCCGCCTGAGCCGGGGGATGGTCACAGCGGAAGCAGGCTTCACAGCCATACTGTGAATTTAGGCGGCTGCGTGTTACTGAGAGTGTGGTTTTGACATCTGTTAGGTCTATCAGCCATCAATCTCTTAAGGATAGGTATATTTATGCATGTGGAGCAAGTCATTAAAGCAACGGGATGCTCTGGACATTTCCAGAAACCACAGAAAGGGTGGGAGGGCCGCTGACTGTCACTCCATTTGCAAGGACATGACTACTGTGACTTTGGGGCACCATCTGCTTCCCCTCCTGTAAGGCCACCTCGACTTTGCTCTGGGCAGTCGCCCCTCCTTCTCACTGTCCCAGGTTTGGGCAGGGTGGCCTGTGGTTGGTGTAGGCTGGGCATGCGATCCACTCTGAACCAGTGAGAACAATCCCAGACATTCTGCTGGAACCTGGGGCAGAATCTTCCCCCGAGGCAGAGCTGCCGAGCTACAGGCCAGGAGCCACTGCTGTCCTTTGGCACCCCGAGGGCTCACCTCCCTGAGAGTGACACCGAGGGCAAGGAGGGTGGGTCAGGAGGACGGTTTCCTGATGGGCCCTCCTGCTGGCTCACGCTGGCACTGCTCTGCTTGGCTGTGTTCACAGTTGACTTCTCATTTGAATATTTCCCATTATCATTCAGCCCCAGCCTGGCTAAAATCACCTCCACCCCAGGATTTCCCAGTCACAGGGCCACGCCACTTGGCTGTTCCCCTCATTGGTTTGAGTTAAGCAGACTTTAGAAGGAAGGAAGGGTTCTGACTGACAGGCAGAGGCACCATTTGTGAGAACTAAGCCAAGGTGACAAGCCTTCTGTACCGTCTGAAAGTAGAACTTTTTTGGGGGGTGGGGTGGGGTAAGGGGTGGGGAAAATTCAAGAGTCCCAGACCCACTGTGTCCCTTTCCCTTCTTTGGATCCCCCCCCTTCCCCCAAGGCTGCCTAAAAGAATGTGACACTCATCAGGAATGGAATGACTTCCTCAAGAATGAGGTCCGTGCCAAGAACCTCATTCCTCATAAAACCCGCCTGGTCCAGGTGAGGCATTTCACAAGGTCATGTGGAAAAGCCAGAGGATGATGGGCAGGATGACAATAGCCAATGAGCTGAGCCCTCCTGGTGGAGCCGCTTCTAGGGGGTCTGGATCTGCACTTTGACCTCCTGATCTGCGGGGAAGGACTATCAGCATGCTGGATGGAGAGCCCTCCAGGAACCAGCTGAGCGGGGCCTCCTGGGCAGACTGATCTGGTTGCTGCTGGGTGCGGAGACTGACCCGCATACAGCTGCGCTCTCCTTGCTGCTGGCTTGAACGACAATCAGGTAGCTGGTAAAGGGCTGGAAGCACCTGGGTTATTTGAACTGAGGATATTTGGTTTAAATTATACTAATATTTGAAAGCAACTGATTTCTCTTCACTTAACATTTCTTTAATAGCAGCTTGGAGATACACTGTCATTTTGACATCACTTTGTGGAATGTTTTTACTACCTTAATAAAAATCCAGGTGATGTATCAACAATCTTAATAGGGGTGAATTTCTAGAGAAGCAGTGTTGTTTTATACACCTCTCTATAATTTTATTATGTGTGTTTAACATAATATGCAGCAGATATGATGTGTGGTAAATAAACAGAGACTCTAGCTACCCAGAGGAAAACCACAGCTATAGCTGTGGGAACTGATGGAACAGTATGGACTCTTTCTAAGAAAAGGGATTGGTGGAGACAAATAATGTAGTTAAAATATAAAAATGTGGCCTCAGCCCCACGGCCAGGCATCTGCCTCCCAGTCTCCTGCGTGGGAACGCGGAGCAGGCTTGCCGTTCCTGCCCAGGGTACCTCCTACTCCAGCACGTGATTAATCAAAACAAAGACCGGCATTTCTATCTCACCTGAGATAGAAATCTGAACTGGGCGGTCCCCACCCAGGTGACATGGCCTGGACTTTGGTCTTCACCAGGTTGTGCGTGGCCACCGCGCTCTGATGATGGTCTCAACACGGGGGTTTTCTCTTATCCACCCAGGCCCCCAATTCTCCTGATGTCTGTTATGGACTGAATCATATCTCCCAACTTCTTGTATCCATAAGGGGACTGCATTGACAGAGAGGGTCCCAAGGAGGTGACTAGGTTCAGATGAGCTCACTGGGGGGCCCTTAGCATAAGGCCTGGTGTTCCTACAGGAAGAGGAGGCTAAGACCCAGGCACGGGGAAGACCCTGAGAGCATGCAGAGGGAGGATGGCCACCAGGAGCCCGGGAGCAGGCCTCAGAAGGAATGGCCGCCCACACCTTGACCTCAGACCTGCAGCCCCTGAGAAACGAGGCTTCCACTGTTTAAGGCCCCAGCCATGGCCCTGTGGTATGGCAGCCAAGAGAGCAGCATCTACTTAGTATCCACCTGCTGGCCAGTGTGCCTCTCAGCCATAGCAAAGCTTACTAATCAGGCTGATCACAGTAAGACACAGCCCTGAAATTAACTGGTCCCCATTCCGTCATCGGTTATGCCTGCAGTGCTGGTCTTGCATTTGTCCCCAACATTGTCTGCTCGCAGGAGGCAGGGCACAGAGGGGACTTTGATTCCTGCTGCCCGCCTGGTTAATTACAGGGCATCCCTGCTGAAGGCCATGGTAGGTGGACTCTTGGCTCACCAGGGCATCTCTGAAGTCTCCTGGGCCTGAATTCACAGAATCTTCTAATTGAGGACCTGGGAAGAAAAGGTGACTTTGGCTGCCTCGTCCCAGACTGCTGTCCAGTGCAGTGTCCCCAAGGCAGTGGAAGTGCCACAGCATCTCTGATGGCTGCCAGGATCAGGGTCACTGGTCCTGTGTTCTGGTGGCCTGGAGGTTGCCCCCAGGTGGGGCTCTGGGTGCTGGTAGAGTTCTCGTCCCGGTCCGCACATGGGGCGCCACCTCCTTCCTCAGCAAAGGATGCGTGTCCCTCCCTCGCCCTTTTCCAGGGCTAGCTTTTCCACCGTGCCTCCCGTGATGGAGGGTCGAGCCGCTCCTGTCCTTCTGAATAAGATGCATGACCAGCCCTGTCTGCTGAGTGCACAGGAGGCCGCTGTTCCCGCCAAGTGTGTCACACTTGTTGAAGTTGAACTCCTTGCGGCCTGAGGTTGATCCATCTAAGGCGAAGGAGCTCTGGCTCAGGGAGGGGAGTCGGTTTCTAGCACCTCATGCTCCCGAGAAGCAGTGCCGGGATGGGGGAGGCTGTTCTGTGATCCCACAGTCCCCCTTCTCAGACTTCCATGCTGGATCTTGTTTCCAGGTCGCCCTCCTGGAACACACTTGAGTGTCACCACATGCCCCTTAAAAAGAGCCATCGAGAGAAAGGCAGCAGCTGGGCGTGCAGCGTGGTGGCCCCAGGCCTGACCGCTCGTCGGGCTCCAGGGTCCTTTAGCCCACCCACAGCTCTAGGACTCTGCTGAAGCCCGCACCTTTTCCAGCGAAGGCCCCAGGCTCCTCAGGTGTGCCTTGAGCTGGTTGCAAGTCCGCGCTCCTGCCCTGAGTCAGGTCATTTGGCCATGTTTCGGCCAGCGGTCCGAGTCTAGGGTCTCAACCTCGGCACTGCTGACCTTTGAACGATTCTTTAGACACTGGGCAGGGGGAGTCTAGCAGCCACATTGGTCTCTGCCCACTGGTTACCAGTAGTGCCCCTGTCACTGGGCAGCGCTGCTGTTGTTAAGGCCTCTCCCGTGGGGGGCGTTTCAGGAATCGAAAGACGGGCCATTTGTTTTGAATTATTGGGAGAAACCCAGGACTTGGGAGGAAAGGACGATGCTTCTGAAAGGTCGCTGGTCTTTCTACGAATCCGGACAACTAGAGACAGGTGGCTATAACGGATGGAGAAAGATGTAAGGTCAGGAACTGAGAATGACGCAGCCTGTAGATTTTCCGTGTGTGACATCACGTGATGTCGTGTGCTTGAGGCAGAGAATGCAGAGTGAACACTTAGACTCTATTACGTGGGGCAATAAAGTCCATGAACGAAATGTTCACCTCCTCAGGGTGAAAATGAGGCTATTCGTCTCCTGTCCCCCCATCACGCATGGCCAGCTCCAGCCAAGTGTGAATTGTCCTGGTGACGAGTGTGCTCTAGGAGCTCACCGTGGACAGCAAAGCTGCACTGGCCTTCTGAGCAATCAAGGAAGCGTCTTCGGGTGTTTGCTGGGTACAGGGCCCAGGGGCACGTGGGGGCACCATCCCCGTGCTGAGCAGTGCCCTTCATATGCAGCACGTGCAGGGCCCTGGGTGTGGAGGTCGGAGGCGGGATGGAGGGAAGCCAGGCCGCAGCCCTGGTCACTGGGAGTCCTGGGGGACTCATGGCTTAGAAGAGGAAAGCAGGTGAGAATTAGGATATTAGGTTCCTGTTGCTCCTGCAGCAAATTACCACACAACTGTGGCTTCAAAAACTCAAGCTTATTATATTATCTTACTTTGGAGGAGGTCTGAGCCCAAGGTGCTGGCCGGGCTGTGTTCCTTTTGGAAGGCTCACAGCGTACTCATTTACTGCCTTTTCCAGATTCTAGAAACCACCTGAATTACTTGACCCTTAACCCCTCCTCCCATCACTCCGGCCTCTGCTTCTGTTGTCACATCCCTCTGACCCTGACCCTCCTGCCTCCTGATTATAGGGACCATGTTTTACCCTCTCCTCAAGATTCTACCTTTCCGGCTCCATTTCTGGTCTGCAGGGTCTGTCACAAAGGATGTGCCCCACGCAGTTCCCTTCCATTTCCTCTTTCTCCTGCTCCCTTCTCCCGCCCTCTTTCTCTCTTGCCATTTGTCCACTCAGTGACCATTTATTGACCAGCTACCAGATCAAGAGCACAGCCCCGAGCATCAGGGAATGTGAAGAAGGTAAAGCTTGTCTGTGCCACTTTGGACAGGAGCCAGACAGGGCAGAGGGACAGAACAGGGGGATGGCAGTTAATTTTGAAATTGCTGTACTATTTGTCTTCGTGTGCCTTGTAAAGACACAGCCAGCACACGAAGGGGAAGTCACATAACAGAAAAGACAAGCCAGGCTGGAGACAACGTAGGCGAATGGCAGGACCCAGAGGCCCGTGGTGTGTGGGAGGTGACAGTGTCTGTGTGGAGGCATTTAGATGTGGCGAGATGGAAGTGATGGAGGGAAGGAAGAAGGTGATAACGGCCCCAGAGAGATACAAGACTGGGGAGCTCCAGGAAAAGGCGGCCATTTCTTATGCACCAAGAACTCTGGGGACCCTGTAGCACGATGGGACCAAATGGGCCTAGAAAGACCCAGTGGTCTGTGACAGGAGAAGAGGGAGGGGGTCCTTCTGGAAGAGCATTAGGCAAGGTGACGGGCAAGTGTGGAGTGCAAATGTTTGTGGCAGCTGGGGACAGGGACAGCTGGGGATGCCTGTGAAGTACCCCCCAGAGCCCTCTGTCCACGACCCGCCTATTCCTTACAGTGACCAGAGTGGACATACCACTTGTCTAGGCTTTCCCCTTCAGGGGAGGGCCTCCTCTTCCTACGGCTGCAAAGGAAGACGCCATCCGGTGGGGCTGCCCGTCATGGAGCCTCTCTCCCAGTGATGACGTGAGCTCAAGGCTCCAGGCAAGTCTCTTACTTCCTGGGAACACGCGTGTGCAGAGACGCCAGGCTGGGGTGGTGGAGCCGGAGGGGGAGAGCTGGGGTGCACGTCTGGTGCTGGAAGCAACCAAACGGCATCTCCACTGGGACATGGGGGTGGCCCCAAGATGGGCCAGGAGCAGGTGGAGCTCAGAGGGGACAAGACGGAGAAGAGCAGTGTTCTGACGTCATGAGGAGGCTGCGCAGTCAGAGGGAGGGAAGAGGAGGACCGTTGGCGGGAGATGCGAAGTTGGAGATCTTGGAGCTGGTGGAGTTTTGAGTGACAGCAAGATTGACAGTTCAGCCCGCAGAGTCCTTTCATTCCCAGTTCCCGTGACAGTTTCCCATGGCAGATCATGGTGAAATTCCTCTGCCAAAGGCCACACTTTCTAGTCTCACCACATGAGGATATATATATATTTTTCTTATTTCCAGGACTGTATTTTTTCCCCGTTCCTGAGCAGGTTGGGGAATGTGTGCCAACCACAAAAGCCAGGGGAAGATGCTCTGGACTTGCTCTGAGACACGTGCAGGTACCCTGGGCTTCACCTTCGTTGCATCCATTTGGCGTCCGCCAGGCTTTGAGCGAGGTCAGCCACTTCAGAGGCTCTGCACCTTGGTCTGCTCACCAGAGAAACAGGAACAGCACGCTGATCTTGCAGGGGAGGGTGAAGATGGACTGACAAGTGGCACGGTGGCACCTAGCCCAGGGAGGGGAGTCCAGGAGCTGCTGAATGAGTGCTTGTTAAGGAGCACACGACCAAGATGTTTCCTCCATGGGCTGAGCTCTCGCTCCAGGGTCAACGGCCCCGTTCACAACACGAGCACAGTGACCCCTGACCTCCAACAGAAAGATCCAGGCTTAGCACGCGGCAGGCTCCCTGTAGGTGTGGGCTGGCAGCGCGGCAGGGGATGCGCGTGTGGCAGGGGATGTTCAGTGAGGACACACCTTTTCCTTTTCTTTTCTTTTTTTTAATTTTACTTTATTTTTATTGTAAACAAATGGCATGCATGTTGTTTCTGTGTACATGGAGTAACAGCATACCGTTTGCGTAATCATACATTTACATGGGGTAATGATGTTTGATTCATTCTGTTATTTTTCCTTCCCCCCCACCCCTCCTACCCCTCTTTTCCCTGTATACAGTCCCTCCTTCCTCCATTCTTGCCCCCCTCCCACCCCCCATTATGTGTCATCATCCACTTATCAGTGAGATCATTTGTCCTTTGGTTTTTTGAGATTGGCTTATCTCACTTAGCAGGATATTCTCCAATTTCATCCATTTGCCTGCAAATGCCATAATTTTATTATTCTTTATGGCTGAGTAATATTCCATTGTGTGTGTGTGTGTATATATATATATATATATATGTATATATATATATATGTACATATATATATATATCATAGTTTCTTTAGCCATTCATCAATTGAAGGACATCTAGGTTGGTTCTACAATCTGGCTATTGTGAATTGAGTAGCTATGAACATTGATGTGGCTGTATCTCTGTAGTATGCTGATTTTAAGTCCTTTGGGTATAGGCCTAGGAGTGGGATAGCTGGGTCAAATGGTGGGTCCATTCCAAGTTTTCTAAGGAATCTCCACCTGCTTTCCAGAGTGGTTGCACTAATTTACAGCCCCACCAGCAATGTATGAGTGTACCTTTTCCCCCACATCCTCTCCAACACCTATTGTTGCTTGTATTCTTGATAATCGCCATTCTAATTGGGGTGAGATGAAATCTTAGGGTAGTTTTGATTTGCATTTCTCTTATTACTAGAGATGTTGAACATTTTTCCATATGTTTGTTGATTGCTTGTACATCTTCTTCTGTGAAGGGTCTGTTCATATCCTTAGCCCATTTGTTGATTGGGTTATTTGTATTCTTGGTGTAGAGTTTTTTGAGTTCTTTATATATTCTGGAAATTAGTGCTCTATCTGAAGTATGAGTGGCAAAGACATTCTCCCACTCTGTAGGCTCTCTCTTCACATTGCTGATAGTTTCCTTTGCTGAGAGAAAGTTATTTAGTTTGAATCTATCCCAGTTATTGATTCTTGCTTTTATTTCTTGTGCTATGGGAATCCTGTTAAGGAAGTCTGATCCTAAGCCAACAAGTTGAAGGTTTGAACCTACTTTTTCTTCTATAAGATGAAGGGTCTCTGGTCTGATTTCAAGGTCCTTGATCCATTTTGAGTTGAGTTTTGTGCAGGGTGAGAGATAGGGGTTTAATTTCATTCTGTTGCATATGGATTTCTAGTTTTCCCAGCACCATTTGTTGAAGAGGCTATCTTTTCTCCATTGCATATTTTTGGCACCTTTGTCTAGTATGAGAAAATTGTATTTATTTGGGTTTGTGTCCATGTCCTCTATTCTGTACCATTGATCTGCCTGTTTTGGTGCCAATACCATGCCGTTTTTGTTACCATTGCTTTGTAGTATAGTTGAAGTTCTGGTATTGTGATACCCCATTTCATTCTTCCTGCTAAGGATTGCTTTAGCTATTCTGGGTTTCCTATTCTTCCAGATGAATTTCACGATTGCTTGCTCCATTTCTGTGAGGCAGCAGGGGACTGCATGTGGCAGGGGATGTTCAGTGAGGACACACTGTTTCCTTTTCTTGCACCTCACCCAATATAGCTGAGAAGCCCCCACCTTGGGGCCACTGCACCTCAGGGAGGTTATGACTGGCCATCTCTTGGTCACTCACATTTTTTAGGAAGACACAGTTGGTTTCCAGCTTGTGACCGCAGAAGGAGGTAGCTGGGGCTGCCTCTGTTCATAGGACGGAACCCAGGGCAAGCCTGCCCCAGAGCAGCACAAAACAGGCCTGAGCCCCTCTGTGGACAGCCAGCACTGGCACCCCCAGTCCTCACGGGCACAGAACCCACGTGGAGGAAAGAGAAAATGTTTGCTGAGACTGTGAAACAGGCCTGTGTCCTGGGAGCTACAGCGGGAGAGACTGGCTCAGCTGTCACTTCTCAGCTGCGGGGTCGCCAAGCACGTGTGCAGCCACAGCAGCATGTTCTGTGGGTGGGGCAGTAAGACCTGTTCAAGGGCGTTTTGGAGAATGAAGTGGTAAATGCACAGAAAATGCCTGACACTTAATAGCAACTCAATGAAGCTTAATTCTATTTCTCTGAGACGAACTTAATAACACTGATTTTTCTTCTCCTTTTTTCTTTTTTAAATCCTAGCTCCTAAAACACTTGGTGTCTAACTGAATTCCTAGGGGATCCAGAGGCAGGCACAGTGGGCACAGTATGGAATTTTGTGTGAAAGCACAAAAGGCAGCAAGATTCAAAATCAGGTAGAGCATTGCTTGGATCCATTCATCCACCTACGAGAACTGCTATAAACCCCCCTTGCCTGTGGTTTTGCTTTTTGTACTTTCGGTTGCTATGGTCAACTGAGATTAAAAGAAAAAAAAAAAAAAAAAAAGATATGGAAAATTCCAGAAATATGCAATCCACAAGTTTTAAGAAATGTGCTGTTCTGAGTGGAGTGATGAATGCTGATGCTCTCTAGCTCTGTCCTGCCAGGAGCCAGGAGTCATCCTGTGTCCTGGGCCTTCTGTATATGTGATCTGCTGCTCCGTCACCTAGTGATAGAGGGGTTGTCAGACCCAGCATCCTGGTATGGTCAATGTCCCCAAGGCACAATAGTGGTGTGCTGGTTTTGTTGTGATATTGTTATGATTGTGCTATTTCACTGCCACTTATTAGTACTGTCTTGCTGTGCCTGATTTGTTAGTCTAACCTTCCTGGAGGCATGGATACATAGGACAAGCAGTGGTCGTGGGCTTGGCACCATCCACGGTGCCACCTGAGGAGTCTGGGATGTGTTCCCCGGGGTGGGAGACTACCGCACTTAGAGAACCCTGAAGCCCAACCCCAGGCTCCTGTTGAGGAATCAGAAGGGCATAAATTTTAGAAACCTAGTCAAAAGTCAAAAAGATATAGTACCTGAAGGAGTGAACTTCATTTTCATAGAAAATCCATCTAAGGGAAATGATTCATTCTCACATAATTCCAGAAAGATCTGGAAGTTTCCGAATTAATGTTGACCTCCCAGAAAGTCCAACCCTGGGAGACCAGGCATCCGCATGTGTGAGAGGAGAGCTCTGATGTGCCTAACAAACAGCGTGATTTCATTCACGCTGAAACCCTTTTCCTGAAATTGGACCCTTATTACTAAGTTAATAGAAAAAATTCCAATTGAACTTTGGAAGCTTTTCTTCTATTATGGTAACATTACAGAGTTCAATTTGGTGAAAAATGAGCACTGAAGGCTTTCAACAATTTTCTAACAGAGCTTAAATTTGATTCTAAGAATAGGCCCCATGTAATGGGCCAGGGAGGAGGCTCTCCATTCCTGGAACTGCTGTGCGGGGGGCCTGTCACTCCTGCTGGCATGGAGCTGCGACTGCAGCACTGCTGGGGGGCTGCATCTCAGCACCCCGAGTGCTGGAGAGGCCCAAGCTCAGAGGGGGCACGTCTGGCAGCGCCATGCATAACGCACCTTGCCCTTCCTTTCCAGAACAGGTACTTGTCTGGGTGTATAGGTTGGAAAATTCTTTGGCACAAAGGCAAAAACAAGCCACTGTGTGTTTTTTTTTTAATTTTTTGTGCCTTTCAGGGTAAATTATTATGACTGTCTTTGCTCATGTCCTCAATTGTCTTACCAGCCTGACCCCCTGGGATTTGAAATCCCAGCTCAGAGGAAGCCCTGGGAACACAGGTCTGCTCTTTAACACGCCTGGAGCAGTTTTATCCTCCAAACCCAATGGGAAGGCACAGCCTCAGGTGAGGAGGTGAAATGCTTTTCAGATCCCCAGGAATGTTCACGAACTGTAACCAAAGCTCGTGTGGGTAGGTTGTGAAGTCTGGGTGAAGGGTCCATGTCATTTTTCACAGATGCCAAGAGAAGTCTTTACAGAACTCACAAAGGAACAAGGCTTTGTCATTTCTCGTGAAAAACGTGTGGTGTGCAGGGTTATCTGGGTGACTGGAGTTTGGGATGATCTGGTTTGTGCAGCTGGATGGACGTTATAACAGCTGAAAGGAATGTGTCCCAGGCAGCAGTCACCGGTCTGTGCCCATTACTGACGCAGGCTGGTGGTCTGGATTAGCATCCGAGTCCCGCAACGCTGCAGAAAAGCACTGGGGTTTCTGACGGGTCTGCAGAGAGAAAGGATGTCTCCTACAACTTCCTTGTTCCTTCTTAAAAATATTTTTCTATTTATAAAAGCATCCTGTGTTCAACATTGAAAAGTTAACAATTAAAAAGAGTGTAGAAAAAATTGTAGATCATTAGTTCCAGGAGTGTGAGAGTCACTCCTAACCTGGGGTATTTTATTCAAGGTACTCTCTTAGGATTGTACAGTTTACCAGCTTGGATGTCCTCCTTTCTCCACTTCAGTTATTTTGGGAACAGTTCCCCCACCTTAAAAATTCCTATAAAGCACCATTTCATCACTACATATTATTCCAGCATAGGACTGTTTTATAATATATTTATGCAGCCTCCTATTGCTGGACATTAAGTATGTTTTCTAAATTTCTGCTATCATAAATAAGGCTTCAGTGTACAGCTCTGCACATCAATCTCTCTTTCCTGAGGACATAAGTTTTTTACACCATTTCTGATTATTTCTTTGAGATAAATTCTAGGAGTGGAATTACTGGTTTGGAAGAGTAGACTGTTTAAAAAAAAGGCTGATACATAATGCAACATGTCTTTCAGAAAGTTTCTATCTGTTTGCATTCCTTGCCTGCTTTTCAAAGTATTATTTGACACAGTATTTTCTTGTCTCAAGCAGGAGACTCTGTTCAAAGAGGGGGCGACCCAGGAAGACAGCTCTTCCTAGGCTTGCCATTGGAACACAGGATACGGAGGCTCCACAGCACAGGCAAATGCATTCAGAAATGACCTCTGCTCCAAGAGGGGCAGCTCTGCTCCCTCTCCCTAGGCCGCTCTGGCTCACCCCTCCCCTCCTGGCATCCTATGCTAAGGTGGCCATGAGGCGTTTTCCTGCAGTTCCCTAGTGCAGCCCAAGGGGTGCTGCTGGGACCCTCAGCCCTGGCGGGTCCTGGCGGTCCCTTTGCCCCTTCCATCTTTTGCTCCTTGGAAGCCACTCTGCACAGTGCCACCTGGTCAACTCTAGAATTCATTCTTGAAACAGTCCAAGGGAAGGCGGAGGGAACACGCACTGGGTAAGAACCCCAAGGGCCTTGGTCACTGCCCTTGGGCGTCTCCTGTCCTGGTGGTGAGATGAGAAGCACTTGGATGAGCAGAGACAATTCCATTTTCCTTCCAGACACACAGGTGGGCTGCATCTCTCAGCTCCCTCTGCAGCTAGGCTGGGCCAAGGGAACGTGGGTGGAAGCGGTAATGTCACTCTCGGTCCTGGCCACAAAATCCCCATGGGAATTTCTGAGGCACCCCTGCCCCACCAAAGGAGCCTGGATCTCTGCGTGACACTGGAGCAGCTCCCTGCACTCCCATCACCTGCAGCTGGACTGTGGAGGGAGTGCCCCTCCTCCTGGCTAGCCATTGAGATCCGGGTCCAACATTGCCCGGCACTGCTCCTGCTGACCAGCACACTCGCCAGCAACCTCACCAGCCCTTGTAGGGCTGGCAGTGGGAGATGAGGGAAGATTGCAGGGTGAGCTCTGGCTGGGGTGATTCTTGAAGTATTACAGGAGTAACTGGTGAATGGAGTTGTGTCACATTCCACAGCTCCTGCTGAGAGCTTTGCGGGATTAGCCCATTTAATCCGCTCCACCACTCTAGATAAGATCTCCTTTTACATCTGCAGAGAATGAGGGAAGGGGAGGTTAGGTGACTTGCCCAGAATCCCCTACCCCTCTGTGGTAGAGCTGATATCAAACTCAGCTGTCAGCATCTGAGCAGACTCAAGGCAGCTGGAGGTTATTTGGAGTGAGAAACAGACAAGCAACACACAGAGGAGTTCATTTGCAAATGCTTGGCTGTCATTCACAGGGGCCTGGGCAGTGGGGGGGGGGGTGCTGACCATGGTGCTGAAGCGGGACTGTGTTGAGCTAGTGCATCTGGGGACGAAGCCCAGGTGGGCTGGGGGGGGGGCCCTCTGTGAGCCACCCTCACTCAGAGGCAGAGGAGAATCCGATGTACTTGCGGAATGATCAGATGATGGCAAATCCACAAGGGACCTAGCCTCTCTAGTGTTAGTTCAGATTCCCGAACCCTCAGTCTCCCACAGGACCAGAGGCCTGTTCTGTCAGCGGTATGGGTAGAACAGCCACGCCCAGGGATGGCCTGTGACCAGCTGTGGCCAGGACTAGCTTACAGGCTGCATTCCATGGACACTTGCAGACTGGAGAAGCCGATGAAGGAAACAGCCATATGTGATTCAGACTCAAGAGCACTAAACCCAGCACTGGACTTCATGCACCCCAGTGGTCCCTTTCCAATGCCCTGCCTTTTCTGTTCCTTGACGTCCTGACACTGAGTCCCCCACCTTTTTGGGGACTGAGGTTTTCTACTCTGGCTCAGTACCTGCAGTCATCACAGAACTAAGTAATGGCACAGTGAGTTATTGCCTGGCCCTGGCTTCAGCTGGGAATGGAACCTGCAGCAGAGATCCCTCGCGGTTGGAGAACTCTCACAACTGTCTCAGAAGTGACATGAAAAATGTCCCCTGAAATCCCAGCTCCATGCTGTACATCCTTAGCGTCCTGACTCCACATGTCCTGGGGAATGATGTTGTTTTGTTGAGAAAGGGAAGAGGGTGTAATTAGATTCCTCTTAAATGTTACTTTCATTCTTGTTAATCAAAAATTAGTAGCTCTTAAAAAAAAATAAACACAACTCAGCTCCCCGGGAAGCTGATAGCAGTTCCCGTGGCCTGTTTAATTACACAAAATGAAACAAAACATATTCCTCTGCTTCTCGCCTGTGAAATTAACAAAATGAAATATAACAGTGGCCATATCAGGTGTTGGGATTAAAGGTGAGTTTTAATTTGCTTCTTTATTCTGTTTCATGTTCGTTAATTTTTATACAATGAGCACATATTGCTCATTAGAAAGCATTCAAAAGACTAAAAAAACCCTCTAGAAGTGCTCTAAGAGCTTGTAAACAAAAGAAATCTATGGATACTTTCTCTGATTCCCCACCCTCATTCCGCTCTGCAGACATGGCCACTGTGGCTGGTGGGATGTTTGTCCTTCCTGGTGGATCCCCAGGCATCTTCTGGTCTCTTCACAGCCCCATCCAGGTGGCACCAGCCCGCGAGCCATTCATCTACTTATCCTCCGATCTTCCCAGGAGGAAGGCCCTGTTGATCTGATTCCCACTATGTCCTAATAACTGTGCTTGGCATACAGAAGGTGCTTATTAAACAGCCACATGGTTGACCAAAGGGTGAGAAGATATTTACAGCTTAGGGGTGCTGTTTAAAACTGCCACCTCTTCTAAAGAAAGTGGGCCCCTTTGCACTTCTGATGTTTCTCCTCTGGGTAAGAGAGAGCCAAGGCCCTTGAGGGACAGGGCTGGATAGAACTGAGCTACTCTGTAGGGGTCTTCATGTCTGCTCCTGGGAGAGTGTTGACACAGACAACGGCATAGACGACCCCAGATGTGTTGTGCCGAGTGAAAGAAGCCAGATGAGAAAGAGCCTGCGTGCTACGACCCGTTCACATCCCACTCTGGAGACTGCACACTGGCCTGCAGCAGCGGGGCAGAGCCCAGGCTGCCTGCACAGGAGGGAGGGCTGCAAAGGAGCCAGAGTCGCTTTGGGGCTGCTGGGCATGCGTGCCATCTTGACTTGGGCTGTGGTTTCATGGGTATGCGTGGTATGCCAGATCTTATCACACTGAACAATAGACACACAGTGCCCGTGTGCCCGCCATTCCTCCTTAATGCCACTGCCAAAGAGAAGGAGCCGAGGAGAGCGACACAGAGGGGAGAGGATCATGATGCTGGCTGAGGTCAAGAAGGCAGGAACCATGTATCTTGTGAACACCAGGGGGGATGGGCTGGGAGAAGCTGAGGACTGTGGAGCTCAGATAGAAGCCATCCCAGAGACATCACTGTCCTCCCTGTGTCCCCAATTTCCTCAGCCATGCAGACCACAAGCACCCAATTCTGATGATGGTGGGAGTGCGTGGCCAGTGTGCACGGTGTGTGTATGCTCATGCTCGTGTGCACCAGGGGAATTGGGCAATGGGGTGTATCAGGCTGCACGGAGAGGAGGAGGCAAGAAACAGACCAAGTTGCAGAAGTGAAAGCTCAGAGCCTGAAGGGACTCTAGAAATACAGGGTCTCTTTCTCCAACCCTTGGGGATTTGACAACTCTTGGAGGAGCCCTGGACTGTCATAGGGCAAGGAGCAGGACTTTCCACGAGTTTGTTTAAGTCTCGAAGGGAGGCAAATCCAAGCTGACATCTGGATGCTGTCCTCATACCCAGGGGCTATTTGTTGAGTGAATACAGGAATATCATTTTGATTTGATGTTAAAAAGATTGCTGCAATTCTGATATTGACAACAGGAGGGAGGTTGATGGATAGATGGGCTGTCATGGGGGCTAAGGTCACCTTTCATCTGATTGGCATGCTTTATCACACCTGTGGATCGAGGCTGGGTCTTATAAGTCATGCATTTGCAAACACTGCCCAAGGACTTGGTATGGAGCAAGCTGTACTAGATATTGACTTGAAAAAAACAGTGAAGGAGACCCAAACCATCTCCAAAGAGACCCCAGAGCAGAGGACAGGCAGATAAGACACCAGAGAAAAGAAGAACTGTACTGTGGGAGTCAGCAAATTATGGTCCATGGATGGAATTCAGTCCTCTGCCTGCTTGTGTAAATAAAGTTTTATTGAAACAGTTGCATCTATTCATTGATGTGGCAGCTTTTGAGTTACAATGACAGAGCTGAGTAGCTGAGATAGAGATTGTGGTCCACAAAGCCTACATTCCTTATCACCTGGCCCCCAATGGGAAGTTTGCCTCCCTGTCCTAATGAAAGACCATACAGAGTAAGAAGGTTACTGGCAATGTTGTTCTCAAACCCAGTTCAGGCTAGGCGGCAGGGGAAGTGAGGCCGGTTCAGTGAGAAGCAGAATGGCCTCCGTGGGCAGCCCCTCTTGCCCAGAAGGAAGGGCCATCACGGACGCTTCCGGCATTCCATCTGCTTTCCAGGGCAGCAGTGCAGGGAGAGCCCACAGGGAGGGAGCACTGAGCAACAGCACCTCCCACGGCGGCCTCAGGAGAATCAGCAAAGCTGACGGTACTGAGCCCAGATGCTGGGAGAGAGGACAGTAAGAATATCTGCTCTCGTTCTCTCAAACCCAAGGAGAAGCTCAAACCAGGGAAGAGCAAGTAATAATTAAATGAAGGCACTTAATTAGTTTTCATATGCACTGTTCATCAGAGTCAGGCTCTGATAGGAATCCCTTCTTATCTTGGCAAAGATATATCATTAACTCCCAAGTGGGGTCCACTAGAGTCGGATGCCTGGGTAACCATGATCTTTGAAAACCACTCATTTGCAATTAATTAATTCATTAAATTAAAATGTACCGAGTGCCTAGGATGTACCCCAGGCCCTGTGTAAGATCAGTGTGGTCTCTGGCCCCCAGGGGATAGCAGAGCAGCGAGGGAAGTTAGGCCATGAATGCGGAGGCAAGCACCAAGGAGACTCATTATCCACCAAGGCTGAGCCCTCTGGCGTCACCACAAATACCAAATTAGCCAAGCTGAAACATCACTCCTGGGACATAAGGGACTGGTGGCCACCAGCCTCTGGTCCCATTTTTGTCAAGGGCTAGAACAGGACCTTGTTTCACACGGGTTTCAGCCTGAGACACCTTATTTAGCACATCCCGCTGATGCGTCGACACAGCACACAAGGCCTACAGCTGTGTGAGCCCGTCGGAACAAAGCTCACGTAACGCACGAGGTGAGGCACACACATTTTCTGTGCTCAGGGACATGAGGCGGCACCTGAGCACCGTGCTCGGCCGTTTCCATCAGTGACGTCATAACAAAAAGCACACAAATGGGGGTCACGCTCTCATGTCCCCACCCCTGCTGGTTCCCTGGTCCTCATTGTCACAGGCTGCAAAAGAAGTCCTCCAAGACCCAAAGTGAATCAGTGGGGACAGTGATGAGCCCAACCCTCGAGCACCGGACCTCCACCTAGCGAGGAGGCAGATCTCGCCTTGAAGGAGCCACAAGCGATGAGCTGGGAGCTCGGGAGCCAACCCTCCAAGGGCGCAGACTTGAGGAAATGTTCTGAACGGTAGCACCTCTTGCAACATAAGAGAAAAGAAATGTTTCCCCATTACGACGTCCTTTGGAACAGACCCATCTAGCTTGACTTCCGCCTCCTTCCCTCAGCGAGGGTCCAACCCTCAGCTCTTGGGCCTCTCTGCTCCTCCTCTATGAACGGGGATGCCCACACCCACCTCACAGGGTCCGCTGTGCTGACCAGCTGATGCGGGATCGGATTTCTAGACACACAGCCCCTTCTGTTCCTTACCTCCACCTTCCCTTCACGACTCCTCTTTGTTCCCCTATTGTTTTAAATTTTACTGTTTTAGAGTCTAGTTGTAATTTTTTTAAGTCAGAGATTTCTTTTTTTACTCCAAGCCCAGTTTTGAGTTTCTATGGGTGAAGGACTCACAGTTGACCCACCTGCAACAGTTTGGATCCAGAATGTTCCTCAAAGGCCTGTGTGTTGAAGAACTGGTCCCCAGCCTGTGGTGCTATTGGGAGGTGGTGCCTCATAGGAAGTCTTCGGGTCCCTCGGGGTGCCCTCTGAGGGGACTGTGAGTCCCGGGTTCCTCCTCTTTCTTTTCTGATCCTTGGTTTCCATGAACCAAACAGGTTTCTCTGCCAGGGCTTTGCCATGATGTGTCCCAAGCAGCAGGACCAATCAGTCAGGGGCCCAAATCTCCAAAACCATGAGCCCAAACAACCCATTTCTCATTATAAGTCGATTCCCCAGGTAATTGTTTCAGTAACAGAAGCTGAGTGCCCATCACAGACAGGGCCACCTATACGGAGCCACCGGGTTGCAGGTTCAGGCCTGGCCCAGAGCACCTTTTCCATAGCCTACGTTGTGCCTGAGCTCTTTCCCAGCCCTGCTCCTGGGGCTATGATCACACAACATTTCGGATCACAACCTTTAATTTTATTGAAGAAGAAACAGGCCCCAAGTGGGAAAGTAGTCGGCACAAGCAGGGTCACGCCCAGCGGTGTCTGAGCTGAATGCAAAAGGAAAAGCAGCAACATCGATGGACTTCCTCAGAAATTTGCCGTTTTGCTTATTGTGGATATTGGCAATACTTTTGATTTAAAAAAAAAACACCGCATTAGAAGATAGTCTCTCTTGACCAAGTGTTTGGTGCTCCACTGAAGCCTGACGTGTCTGGTGGCCTCACCCTCGTCCCACCTGTCCTGTAGGAGGTCTCCATGCAGAGCTCCTCCCTCTGCCTGAGGGCTGTCCGGAGCCCCACTGCCAGCAGCCACCGCCTGCTCTGCAGCGCTCTGGCCCTCGGTGCCTGTGTGGGTCTACCTGGCCTCTGCTCCATGCATCTCTGCAGCGGGGCAGACTTGCTCTTTGGCAGGAACTGAATATGCAAAGGTTTGCTCCTCTTGTCACAAGTACCCATCGAGACAGGACAACTGGGGACATTTGTGACCTGCAAGCCTGCCACAAGGGCTGTCACAGTTGTGAAGACTCAGATCTGTGGAAGGGGTTTGGAGTGGACACGGTTACTCCTGGCTGCTCACTGCCTCTGTCATTCCTCAGAACCTCCTGCCTCTTTGGGGAAGCCCCTGTTTTGTGCAGGGTTGGGGAGGGAGGTAGAAATTCCAGTCCTTGCTCAGATGCAACAGGAATGGACGTGTGAATTGTGACTTAGCTCTGGCAAGTCTGATCCTCTTTTAAAAGTGAGTCATGTGGGGGTCAGATGGAGGTCATGTTCCTTGCAAGACACGTACCATGTCCCCTTTGTAGTGGTCCCTATCGCCTCCCCTCTTGAGTTCTATATGGTGGCCTTCCATTTCTCCAGCTTATCCTCTGGCCTCTTGTCCATTCAGTGATGCTCAATATCAATCCAGTAATTTATTTTATGGTGCTGGGGGTAGAGCCCAGGGCCTTGCCCATGCTAGGTAAAGGCTATACCACTAGCCACATGCCCAGCATATTCTTCTTTTTCTCCACCTAATATCACTGATGCTTTCTGTTGCTTGCAACCATGAATCCTGACAGACACTTAACTAGAAATGACCACAGGTTCTAAATCATGAAGCCTTCTTTTGCTCATAGGGAACATCTCCTTTGATTGATCACATTACCAATGTTCAACCAGATCCTACACCTGTTTGGGTGACAATATCTACAACCCCTGGTGATATTTGCATAGCATGCCATGCTTTGCTGAGCACCTTAAAATATTGATCAATTCAAACCAGGAACAGTTTCACTAGTGGAAAATATGACTATGTTATGTTTTTGCTTCAGAAGAATTGCAAAATCAAGCCACCTTGCACCAAAGGGCCATGCTGCGGACCTCGCCAGTCAGCCATCCAGGGTTCCCTGCAACAGAGCTCATTCTCTGTTCATGGGCTCTGTCACCTCTGAGTGCTTGCTTTACGGTAAGAAAACAGTGAACACACTTAATGTTTAGGCACTTCCATCTGCCCTTTAAATTTTCCCTGGAGTGGGGGTAGATCGCCACCGTGAGGCTGTAGTAGTGCCACACCTGGGCATGGCTTGTGGACCACCACCAGGTTCTGTGGGAACACAGGTGGAAAGCCATCTCCATTCCTGGTGGGGGTCACTAACTTCCACTGACATCCGCACTAGTGTTTCCACAGGTTGGTTTTAAGTCGATAAAGCACGACAGCCGTGGATTTTAGGAGTGCCTGTTTTTGAAGAGCTGTGTCTAGAGAACGGCTGCGTGTTGGGCCTCTACCGAGAACCATGCAGGGTTAGGTGAATGCTTGCTTTGCGCCAGGCACTGTCTGAAGCACTGGCTGGCTTTATCTTCTCGTTTCTCCTCTGTGGTGCCTCTACAACCTGGATATTACTTCCCCCCACTTAACAGATGAGGGAACTGAGTCCACAGAGATCAAACTGTACCCCAGGCTACGCATCTGAACGATGGCACCGCACTGGCAGGCAGAGTCACTGGGGCTGTGGTTCTTCTCTTTGCAGGGCTCTCCTAGGGCCAGGCCTGCCTTTCCCAGCACGGCTCTCTGGGGTGGCCCCAGAGACAAACTGAACCTCTGAAGTCGCAATTTGAGGTCTGTTGCTTCCGTAGGGAAAGCGTGTGCTTCAAGCCCAGTTCTCTTTTCTCCTCTAAAATGTTGGGTGGGTAAGATCAAGTGCTGCTTTTTGGAAGGCGACCCCAGAAACAGAAGCTCAGGAAGTGGGCAGGAAGGAGTCCGTGGAAGACTGTGGTGTGCCCACCAACCACAGGGCGGTCGAGTCCAGCAGGAAGGTCCTCCCTGCCACAGGAGGCGGGGGAGCCTCTGCTGGGAAGAGCAAGCCCGGGAGCCTGCTTCCTCGAGGGTTTGTCTCGATCCTTCCTGGCTCCTTCCTCTCACAGGCATCTGGGCGGTGGAGATTTTTGCTGTGGTTGAGGGTGGGAAAAACTGTCACAGAGTTAAGGACCACCAACTAAAATCAGAAATGGAATGTCAAATGTATTAGGGAACAGAGAAACTAGGTAGCATAAAGTTGTCAGGTCTCTGTGCCACTGGACACTGAGCACTGGCCATTGTGGTTGTGCTGTGGTGGGAGGTGGAGGAGCAGAGGAGAGGAAGAGGCCTGTCTCTGAATCTGACTTCCTGCACGTGCATCGGTCTGACCCTGGTCATTTCCTGGTTCTTCCTTGTCTGTAAACCCTTCCTCACAGGGTGGCTGTGGAACTGGAGGCGATGCTGTGGTAGGCAGCACAGCGTGTGGGTAGCGGGGACCAACTGCTCTAGGGTGGCCTTGACCACGTCCCTGTGGCTCAAGGGTGGTGGCCGTCTTTGGCCCAGAAGGAAATGGCCCACACATGCTGTTGGCTGAGAGAGGAATGGGCCAGGACACCCAGATCCACCCATTCCAGTGGGGTGTCCACTCTGTCCAGGGACTGCGCAGACTGGCTCTGCTGCTTTGGCAGCTGGCCGTCCAGTGAGTAGCACATGCAGTGTGTCACTGCTGCCCAGAGGCTCTTGGGAAGCCATCCTCATGCAGACCAGGCGGCTCCTCTGCATGTCCGAGCAGGCAGGGCTCGGCTGTGGGCTCCTGTGCTTTCTGCCTGCCCTCCCCTCTTCAGGGATCTCAAAACCTCAGGGATTTAGAGTCACCTCCAGCCCGGACTCCCTTGATATCTGAGTCCAGCCTCAGCGAGAGCAGAGCCAGCCTGGAGACTTCCCTCCCTAGCCAGCCCACCGTCTCAAACACCCGCTCAGTCCTTCCCGTCGTTTAAGATGAAACCTCCCTTGGTGTTGGCCTCTCTCTGCGTCAGACACTCACACACGGATGGTCAGCAGACCCACCTGGCCCTGCCAGCTGCCCGCTGCCTGTGCTGCTGCCACCGAGCTCCAGTCCAGCCCCCTCCTGGCTGCATCTCTGCAGCACGCCGCCCCCCCCCTCCCCCCCCCCCCCCCCGGCCAGCCTCACTGCCCCATCCGCCGCCCCTCCTGACCTTTCCTACCACCATCTCATTCAGAGAGAAGCCCTGACCCACGCCCTGGGCCTCTCCCCCAGCCCCACAGCGCTCGTGCCAGGTGCCTGGCTTCCCCTCCTGGCTCCTGCACGGTGCCTCAGGACCTGGCCCGTGGCTCTGCACTCCGTCCAGTTCTCTAGTGAAATGCTGCATCCCCACGCAGGCCAGTGCCGGCCCTCTCCCTGGGGTCTCGGACCCTGCTTCCTTCTTCACGTCCTTGCTATGGGCTGATCACCAGTTATTCTGTATTTACTTTAGTTATTAATTCTCCTGTTGGGTTTGCTGCCCCCACTGGGCTAAGATCACCATGATGACAGAGGTTCTTAACTGTTTTCTTTGCTGCCACATTCCTGGTGCCTAGCAAAGCGTCCACAGGTTAAATCTTTTTGGAATGAATGAGCGAATGCAGAGATGGATTCCCCATCACAGCCCAAACCCAGAGGATCCATTTCACACACGCAGCCTTTGCCAGGCATCTAAGATGGTCCAAAGTCGACGACACAAGGTCTGATCTTACGGGGAGGTTCCTGCCACACCATTAGAACACACCACGAGAACCTAAGTTAGACACAGGCAGGACTATTGTTCAGAGTCTCGTCACCTGAAATCACAAGCTTCAAGAGTCACTGGGAGAGCGAGCTGGGAGCAGGCGATGAAATGTGTGTCTTGAGCCAGCTGTGACTCATGCCAGGACACTACAGTGGCATTGCCTACAGTGGGGCTAGTGCTGTGACAAGCTCCTCGAGGGACCCCAGGGTGCGACTCCTTGGTGCCAGTGACTGACAGGTGAACGCAGGTGATAGAAGGCCCTTTCCCTATTCTGCTGACCTGTGCTCAGTCCTGAAGTGGGTGGCCTTCTCTGGCCACGTGGGGGGCAATCCTTGTCTGTTTCAAATGCCTTTATTAAATTTTCTAAAAGAAAAGCCAAGCAGACTGAACAGCTTAGAAAATAGTGGGCAGGAAACAATATTAACATTTGTCAATATTTTCTATATTGGTTCTGAGAATTAATTTCTCAGGCTGATGAGAAGGACCATCATAATTATATTTAGATAAAGCCAATTCGCAAGCATGTTTTCAGCAAAAAAAGTCTGCCCCGTGGCAAATTCGTAACAACGCAAGTAGACAGATGTTAAAAAGCTGGTTGATTTCTAAAACAACCATTCAACTGTTTATTCAAATGGTTCACTGTTTCATATTAACCAAATTAGGCACCTTTAATGGAAGTTATTATTGGAAACCTTTGTCTCCAGATCATTATAAAAGGCAGGATTCTACTTTTAGCCAGTGAGGATGTTAAGCCTTTAAAAATTCAGGGATTTAATTTATTAGACTCTGCTTCTCTCTGGCACCTTCCTAACAGAAAATCTGACCACTGAGCGAGAGGGCCAGCGGCGCTGCTCCATTTACATAAATAATTAAAAATTCCACACAGAGCGGGCAATAAAATGTATTGCCACCATAAACTTCCAATGGAAGAACATCACTTTAATTAAAAATTACGAGGGCACCACTGTAAACAATCCGTTTACATTTCCAGCTCTGTCTTTGTTGACTCCAGAAAGAAATATCTAAGCTCATTAAAAAAACAACAAAATGACCTCACCCCAAATCCTCTTATTGAGGTCAGTCGCCACAGTTAATTAAGAGGAAGTGTTAATAATAGATTGTAGTAGACGGAGGTGTTTCTCTTAATTTCCCCAGATAGAAATGCTATTATTTGGCCTTTAGCTTCTGATTAAAATTTAAAAGTTGGGAGTCACCCCAAATTAAACTCTACAATCTGGTTTTGAGGCCTGGTTTGGGGGTTTAGAACCCTTCTCCCTCCCAATAAAAGGCAAGACCCTGAACATCTATACCCTGAAGTTCGTTAAAATGTCAATGATGACAAGGTTCTCATTTTTGAAGGAATTGACTTTCGCCTTCTACTTCCAAAGGTCTTTGAAAGTACAGAATAAAATGTCCCTCAGTCAGCCTGTGACGATTTCCACTCAATTTCCCATCATTTTTTTGTGGTTTCCTTTGAAAGGACTCCAATATTAGATTAAACAAGATGTTAAAGAAGGGGACTTGATGAGTCACAAGAAGACCAGCATGAGCCCAATTGGGCATTCTGACAGATCTTTTGGGCTGAATTCTTGTTATTCAATGTCACATTCTTAGTCGGTATGAATGTGTGAATGGATTCTACCATGCTGCTAAAAGCACCCAAGTCCAGAGGAGGAGGAGGGAGGAAATGACCTGAAAAGAATAGACCCAAGGAACTTAGGACAAAGCAGGGTGGAGTTTTCTGAGGGATGAGTAGCTAATTAGGATCTGATTGAGATATTCTGTGTTTAAAGAATAGGCTCAATTTGGACCAAAGCTTTGGAGGGAGAGCTGGCTGATGGAAATGACTCTTTAACGTAACTTTCATGGACCTGGGAAGGGCAGCGAGGGCTTGCGTGTCTGCTAAGGCCTCTCTCCTGGGTGGTGGCCCCGCCAATTTGAAACAAGGCCATATACAAAGTTTTCATGGTTGGTGGGCATTAGTGAACGCGTGAAGATTAAAAAATCAGCAATCCCTATGTTTGTTTATGCACAAAGTGTTTGCACGGAGACACTCTTACCCCACCTCCATTAATCTGTTGTGTATCCATGAGCCCTTGCCACTTGCGGGGCCTGGCCCTGGGCTTGGGCTGTTTAAGACCTTTGAGCCCTGAGGAATATTCTCAGTCTATGATGGCTTCGGCCCAAATCCCATCAAACACGCTAGGACAGCCCATCTTCCAAATTGTCTGAGTCAGCTTTGTGCTGCCGACCAAAAGATCTGACAAGAACAAATTAAAGGAAGAAAAGTTATTTTGGTGCATGGTTCCAGAGGTTTAGAGGTTCAGTCCAGGCTCGGCCAGCTCCCTGGGTGAGGCAGAACATCGTGGAAGAAGGGCATGGCACGGGAAGTAGCACAGGACACGGCAACCAGGAAGCAGAGAGAGAGAGAGCGAGCCAGCTCTGCTCACCAGGGACAAAATGTAAACCCAAAGGCACCCCCCAGGGACCTACCTCCTCCAGCCACAACATACCCACCTAGAGTTAATCCACCTCAGTGGATTATCCACAGATCTGGTACACGTCTATAATCCAATCATTTCACCTCTCAAAATTCTTGTACTGCTGAGTGTGGTGGTGCACACCTGTAACCACAGTGACTCAGGAGGCTGAGGCAGGAGGATGGTAAGTTTGAGGCCCCTCAGCAACTTAGCAAAGTCCTAAGCAACTTAGTGAGACCCTGTCTCAAAACAAATAAGAAAGATTGGGAATGTGGCTCAGTGACTGAGCTCGCCTGGGTTCAACCCCCAGTATATAAAAAAAAAATATTGCATTGTCTCACTCCTGAGCTTTTTGGGGATACCTTATACCTAAACCATAATACAGTCACAATTTTCCCTGCAAAAATTTTGAAATGATATAAAAATTTTTGCTTTAGAAATTATTCAGCTCTACAGAAAATTTTATTAATAATCACTCACAATTTCTCTGGCACCCACGCAGACATTCTTGCAAGGTGAGATATACAAATAGTTTGCAAATAAAGATAGTTTTGCAAACAGTAAATTCAACCTGCTAACGTTATCGTGATTTATGGAATTTTGGTATTGGTTAACTTTCTTTTTTCTTCTCTTTGTTCCTCCCTCCCGCTTCTTGGGACACTTTCTTCTGTAGCAGTAGTTCTTGGTCTTGTGGCTGCAAGCTCCCCAGGGTCTGAGCACAAATCATTTCTTCCATCAATGACTATGTGGCACCCGACACAGAGTCAGACCCACAGTGAGATCTAAATAAGTGTCATTCAATGACTGAGTGAATGGAGAACTATAATCCTTGTACTTTTTTTTCCCCCTAACCCAATGATCTATTATTTTGGTTCTGCCAAAATATAATACATTAAATTCCATGGCTTGGATGTCCTCCAAAGGCCATGTGTTGAAGGTGTGTGTGGTCCCAGCCTAAGGTGCCACAGGAACGCAGGGAGCCATAGGAAGTGGGACCTGGTAGAAGGCAGGTAGTCACTGGGGGTATCCCTTGAAGGGTTAATGGGATGCTGGCTCCTTCTATTTCTTTCTTTGCTTCTGGTCTGTCAAGAGGTGGCAGCTTGCTCTGGCATGCACTCCCCATGACATGCTGCCTGCCCATAGGCCCAAAGCAATAGGGCCAACCAGCTATGGACTAGAGCCTCTGAAACAGTGAGTCAAATCAAACCTCTTTCTTTTTAAGGCTGATATCTTAGGTGTTTTGTGAGAGTAACAGAAAGTTCACACATTAGATATTTTCATTAAATAAATGTACTTTCCAGTTTTTAATTTAACTGAAAGGTTCAATCTACCACCCAATACCCATTCTGCTACAGTAAACGACTTCAGTTTTGAAAGCTGGCACATTACAAGTCCAGTGGCCATCTTTCCCAGGAACCCTTGGTGTGGTCAGGTGTGGTCCCATGGCCGATTCTGGCCGATGAGATGCAAATGGAAATGAGGGTGACCCTGAGGAGGTCTCGTATGAGACTGGAAAGCCCTCTTCTTCCCCTTCCTCCCTCCCCGCTTTCTGGAAGGAAGTTATGGAGGTGGGAGCACGAGTAGCCACCGCTGACCATGAAGCAGAGGGCGCCAGCCTGGAAGTGGAGCAAGAAGGACCTGGGCTTCCGATGGCACTGTGGGGCTGCCGCTCACACTAGACTGACTTCACGTGAGTACAAAGCGAACCTCTATCTTCTCCGAGCCTGGCATTTTGCATTTTCCTGTGGTGTTCAGCCAACCCTATTTCCCACACAGACAGCGTTTGACGCTCCCTTGCGGGTCTCCCTGATGAACGACGCTTTCCAAGACAGCTTGAGCAGCGTGTGTAATCTTACATGGTAGGGGCGATATTTTTCCTCGACATGCATCATCTTGCCTATCCAATGGTAGGCAGAGGCCCCGGCAGCAGGATGGTCTACCACGGCCTGCCCACCTTGAGTTCCGTCCCAGGAAGGTTTGGAATAGGAATTGCTACTTGGTTTCATCCACAGAATCCCTTGTTACTGGGACAAGGGAACGGGTCCCCAGAGGTAGTTCGGGATGCTTTAGCTGCCTGGCATCCCAGTGTGACACAGTCAATGGGCGGGGAGGGCCAGTACTCGCGGCTTCTTGAGTGTCCCCCTGCCCCAGTTAGCCACGGCATGCTGGCGGATGCAGAGGAAGCAGTGCTCCATCTTGGCACAGCTCCTGCCTCGCTGCCCTCTCTGACTTGCCAGGTCCACTCCTCCTCTGAGATACAGAGGTGTCCCTGGGGTGCCCACCTCCTGCCTGGCACCCCTGGAGGACTGTCCCAGCCCTGGGAGGTGGAGCATGACCAACCATCACCCCACACTGTGCACGACAGCACAGGGTGCCATGTTTTAGGACCCATCAATACTTATGTGGTCTTGGAGCAGACAAGGACTTTATAACCATAACATTTATTTAGAAATCATGAGGGAAAATGTAAATTTGACTGCCTAGAGGTCAAATCCAAAGGATTCTGTGCATGTCAAAAGGCAGTATCAGTGCTTTTTTCTCCTGTAAAGTATTTTCAGGGACTTATCTTCTGAAAATCAGTGATGCATTAAACAATGTAGCTACGAGCATGTCTACTATCTTTGAAAATGTTGCCAACAATTGGAAACAAGGCAAATATTCAGTACAGGAAGGCATAAGTGGATCAGTAGATCCTGCTAGTAGGATAGTTGGTTGCTCAGGATGGAAAACAAGAGCCACTTCTTGACCTGGGCGGCTGTTCTCCCCACCCTGGGAAGCGAGAGGGCGGAGAGTGGACTTACGAAGAGCAGCCCGCGTGTCTGAATATGGCTAAGCCCCGTGGGTGAAAGGGGGTTTCCTTGGCTGGATGACCACAGTAGTTTATCATCTCCTTAGTCTCAACTGCCTTTTCAAAAGCTTCCTCGGCGACCCATCTTAGTGTTGTAGGAAGGATGAGAGGATGCCAGTCGTAATAGGGAAGTTCACCTGCTGTTCAATCTGTCAGGTCCATTCCTATTGGGTGAAGGGCACAGGTGACGGCTTCGTGACAGGCCTTCCCTGAGAACATGAGCTCTGCTGCCCCAAAGCCCTGACTGGGGTCACGGAGATCAGGCATCCTGGGCTGCCGTGCTCCCTGGAGAGACGGTGTGTTCAGCGGCCAGCAGAGGAGAGGGGAGTCCGCGTCCTGCACTTCCTCACGCAAGACAGGACATGGGCCACGAGCAGGGGTCTGTTAGAAGCCCCCCATGTTTTTTTTAGGTGGGAGGAGGTTTCTCATTTTGACAGTAGACAGAGTCCCCCAGGGAGGAGACCAAGGGAACCATAGGGGACAGGCAGGGCCCCCGCTGGGCTCTGAGGACGCTGGTTAGTGGAGAGCCTCCCATGGCGTGTTTCAGTCTCAAGAACCCGGAGGAGTGATGGGCTGAGCCCCAGAGATTCATGGGGGAGAGAGAGGTGGCTGTGGTGGGAGGGAGAGAGCAAAGGAGAAAGGAGGAGGCAACGGAGGAAAGGGAGGCGATCAAGATGCTCAGACACCATGGGAAGGCGCCTGACCCCTGTTCTGTAGAAGAGGAAGAGGAGGGAAAGGAGTGGGAGAGAAGAGGAGGCAAGGAGAGAGAGGGAGAGAGGAGAGAGGAGAGAGCCAGACAGAGACCCAGGAGGAGGGACAGGAGGGACAGGATGGACACCAGAGAGGCAGAGGGGGAGGAGGGAGGGCAGAGGGGACAGAGGTAAGGGGAGGGAGCACCAGAGACATGGACAGGGCAGAGGACACACAGGAGGGGGCCGCGCACAGATTGGCCCGGAGATGGGGACCCCCGCGAGGCTCATCATGGGGCCGTGCCTGGGATCAGGCCTGCCAGGGCAGAGCTGGGCCAGACTCTCTCCTGTGCCAGCCTCTCTCCTGTGCCGAGACCGGCTAAGCTCAGGGCTCTCCTTGAGATACAACAAGTTCCCAGAGAGAATTTCCTCCCCTTGCCATTGCCCGCCCCCTGAAGAATCATTACAGCAGCAACAACGCAACCCCCAAGGTCACTGCGTCCGCCTGAGAAGTCTGGAGAGCCAGGTGAGGATCATCGGAAACGTCTCTCATCCTGGTCCTCCCCACCGCCCCGCTCACCCTCTGCACACGCAACCCCCTGGAACAGCGCTTTTCAGTGTGCAGGATCAAAAACTGCACATCACGAATGAGCCTTTTCTTTCCAGAGTTCCCAGGACAGCAGCTCCACCCGCCCATGACATCATCCCTGCCTTGCACAGGCTCAGAACCAGCACCCGGTGGGGGAGGGAGGCTCAGCCAGTGCGAACGGAGTGAGGGGCAATGACTTTGAGGAACGGGGTCAGAGAGAGAAGTGTGTGTGTCACACACACACACACAGCACACAGAGGACACAGGTTCACCCCGGGACAGGGATCAGTGCATCGCCTCAGTCGGGCGGGTGTGCTAAGGCTTTTAGATGCACCTCCCCACAGAAGCACCGTGGCTGTGTTTGCGGGGGGTACCCCACATCACGCTCAGCTGCAGAGGCCACCTGTGCTTCCTGAAGACTCAGTGTGCATTCCCATCTTCTGTGAAGACCTCCTCTACTCTTTGGGGCGGCCACGGCTCACGCCCTCACGGCCTTGCTGGGTCTGTCGCGGACCCTAGCTCTAGGACCTGCCCATTGGCACAGTCTGTCCTGCCTTTCCAGGGTGTCCCCGCTGTCTGGATGGGCCTTTGTGGGACTTGATGGGGGATGTCTCTCCTGCAGGTAGATGAGGAGGTTCTGCCGGTAGCTTCCCCTCCACAGACACATGGGGAAGGAGCTGAGGGGGAGAGTGGCCAGGGAAGGACAGGGACCTGTCTGAGCACCTGAACTCTTCACACTGACGCCCTGGTCCCTGTGGGCCTTTCAGTTGCCTGGGCCACGCCGTGCGTTCTTAGGCATGTCACCCTGAGCTGGGTCCCGGTTGCCTGTGATGGAGGGTCACTTCTGTTGGGATCAGGATTGCTATGGAAACATGGGTCCCTCCAGAAGCTTCCACTTCCCACCTTCCCCACAAGTCACAGCTGTGGCCACTTGCGTTTTCTGACCTCCTCCCACGGTGCTCTCGACACTGTCCTGGAGAGGATGGGGACCCGCACTCCCAGTTCCAGTGACGGACATCTGTTCTCCATGGCTGGATGTCCCTCGGTGTCTTGGCTCACACCTTGCCAGGAGGTTCTCTTCCTGTGGCCTGTCCCTGGGCCTGGGCAGGCAGGTTTCCCTCCCTCCTCCCAGCCTGCTGGGGTGTGTGGTCATCTGGGTGGTCCCTCCCTCAAGGTGCCCTGGGCCGGAGGCTCACAGCTCTGCCCAAGCCCTGCAGGCTGGCCCTGGCACGCGGACCATGGGATGAGTGGCAGCAGTGGGCTTGCTCTCCCTGTGCCAGTCTGTCAGCTCCCATCACCTAAAGCCTCCTGTCACCCTGGTTCCTGTGCCGTTTCAAGCTGGTTCTTCATCCTATAAATTACCCTTGAATCTTCTGGCCAGTTACCTCCTTTCTAAGTCAGCCAGAGCTGGTCTTAACCGGAGAGGGCAGACTGACCCACGCCTCCGCTCCTCAGCGGCCCTGTAGCTCGTGCCCCAGACACTGCCCGCCCTTCCCATGCACCCTTCCGCTCGGGGCAGTGTTCCGGGTGGTGACCGCGTGGCAGCCGGAACTCAGCAAGACCAACCCCATTTCCGCTCATTTCACCCCCCAGAATCGCCTGCTGCCCCCGCTACTGTGGAAATACAGAACGGCAGTTAAGCCCCCGGGGCGACCTGAGTTGGCCCAGCTCTTGTCGCCTGTTGAGCTACAGGTTTTCCATCTAAGTACTGGAGGAGAGCGTCCTCCTTCGTGTTTAAATCGCACCTTTCCTTTGCCAGATACCAGGCAGTGGGGAGGGGAGGGATTCAGATTCACGTTGTTATAGGATCTGGCACTACTCCGCGCCACTACCAGCTTACCTGGCATTCCAGAAACAAATCCTCTTTCCGGTTGGGAGGATCATCTTCGCTCCCTTCCCGCCAGCTAGCTCAGTGGCAGGGCGTGGCTGACCAGGCGACGGTGCCATAGGTATTTCAAATCAGGGAAACAGGACACACGCGTGTGTCTGTGTAGGATTGCCTGTGCCTTCCACGAGGAGAAGGCGGATTTGCGGAGAAAGACGAGTAACTATGGTGGGGGCCACGCGCATTTGGACCTGCACGCTGACTTGTGAAACCCCGTCCCCGTGAGGGCATCTTGTGTTCACTGACATTGAAAACACCGTAGTAACGACCACTTCATTCAATCTCATCATGAAAACACCTGCCGTCTCAGCACCGGGCGGAGCTTAAGAAATGAAGTCGGGCGTTTCTGCCGCCTCGCCCCGCCCCCATGCCCAAGGCAGAACCCAACCTGCGCCGTGTTTCGGGGTAGCAGGCGACGCCTCTGCCCCTTCCTCTGACAGCTGGAGTCAGCCGGCATTCAGCAGAGAGGGGCACGCGGGTGTGGCCGATTGCCCGGCTTCTGCCCCAGCCCTCTGCCAGCGTGCTGGGCTGCCGTGAGAAGTCATTGAGCCTGTCTGAATTCGCAATACCCGTTTGTAAATGGAGCAGCTGATACCTTTCTTACGAAGCTGGAGAGAGGGCAAAGCAGGCCTGGTTTCTGCCATGCTGCACCCTATGTGGCCCCTTTCTCTCCCCCAGGAAATGGCTTGGTGCCAGCATAACTGAGTGGTCGGTGGGAACCCAGCCCTGAGGCCACGCTCCTCCTGTGCTGGAGTCAGGTGTGGGCACTGCTGGCGGGGGAGCCTGCCCCCTGGTTCCACCAGCCACAGACTCCGCCTTGCCACGCTGTCCTCTCTCGGCCAGATCACTAACGGCTCAACTCCTGCAGCAGGGAGAAGCCCCAGCGCCCCGGCCTGCCGGCCTGCCGGCCCCAGCGCCCACCCACCTGATGGTCTGATGCTGCAGGGAATCGGGGTCCGTGGCGTTGGCCGTCAGCAGCACGCTGCCCACCGAGATGTTCTCTCGCTTGGTCACCATCATGGGATCCGGGGAGAAGACTGGGCCCTCGTTGACATCCCGGACGGTGATGTGGACGGTGGCCGTGGAGCTGGGGCCGTAGGAGACATCAGGGACCAGCGGGTCCTCGTTCTCCACTTTGATCAGCAGCGTGTGAAAGGCGGAGATCTCGTAGTCCAGGGCCTGGAAGGCAGATGGGAGTGTCAGGACTTGCACCTGCCAGAGGTGGACGCTCCCCACAGCGTCCCTCTGACGTTCTGTGAGCAGCAGGGGTGGACCCGGGCTTCGTGGCCTTGGTCTCATGCAAGCTGGATGTCCTCTTTAAGAAGATTAAAAGGAAACATGTGACTATAAAGTTAGGTCTGACAAGCTGGTGTTTTTAGGTGGAGAATAAACGAGGGCACCCGTCCTGGCCTGAGCCTCCCGACCTCCCTCTGTGACCCGCAGGCCGCTCACTGACAACCAGGCTCCGACAGGCTTCCTGCCTGTAACCTGCAACTGCTGACACCTGCAGGCACAGCGCACGGGCGCCTGGAGCCCCAGCTCCATCAGCTTCCAGCAGGTCCCCAGGCCAAACAAACAGCGCGGGGCTCTGTTTCCACACGTCCCTCTCACAGGCCGGGGCTCCGGCTCGGTGTCTATGTTGCCTGCAGGGAAGCCCTTCTCCAGGAGCATGGAGCCCCGTGGGGAAAAGAGTTGGAGGGTCCGGGGCGTGGGGGGCTGAGGTGCTGGGCCTTTGTCCTCTGAGGGGGTTGAAAACATGTGCGGCATTTTTAGCTGTCATCAAGATGCAGGGGCTCAGTGACCACACTGGGAAGGGGACAGAGAGGCCAGTCACACAGCCATGTCAGGAGATCCCTACACAGTGACGACTGTCCTGCCCCAGTGCCAATGGGTGTCCCCAGGGAGGACCACTCCGGGCCTCTTTGCAAAGGGCCCCAATAGCACACCCACCCCTGTCTGCTGCGTGGGCTGCGTCAGACGCACAAACTCCATGGCGAGCAGTAGCACTGCGGCAGTCCTGGGACCAAACATCACAGGAGCCCTGCCCTGCAGTCAGAGTGACACTTTCCAGAATGGGCCTCCTGTAACCCAGGGTGCATGGGGAAGCATTTAGGTGAGACCAGGATAAACTTGTAACTTGGACAATGATATTCTAATGTCCCCTGGGAAAGCAAGCAGGGAGCTCATGGGAGCCAGGCTGCAGGGGCAGCGGGTCTGCTCTCTAGGAGGACATGACGCTTGAGAGCCAGGGGGTTTGACTGGCAGCCCACTGAGGACAGCAGAAGGGCAGGGCACAAGGGCTGGGGCAGTGGGCAGAGGGGAGTGGCAGGAGCTGGGTGAAGAGCCAGGTGCACTAGAGTCCTATAGAGTCCCGTGGACAAAGACTATACTTTCAGGGATCATTTCTACAGAGTCCCGCGGACGGAGCCGGTCACTGTAGAAGTTACAGTGTCTTCCATGATGATTGTAGCTAACGTGTGCGGTGCTAGCCTTCCACACTCAGGAGGCGCGTGTACATGTGTGTGAGCTCGTGTGCACACGTGCACGTATGTGAGCACACATCCCCTCCGGAGAAAATGCTTCCTGGTCACGACCGCTCTTCTCTTCCCACACGGACTCCCAGCAGGGTTGGCAGTAGGGTTTTAAGTCAGCAGAGGCAAAATTCTTGGGGCCTGTGAACTGCCTGGTTGTTGTTTTGGCGCCTCTCTCTCTCTCTCTCTCTCTCTCCCCCTCTAACATAAGGACAATTGACCATGCTTCTTCCTTTTCTTGGATTCTCTCTCTCATCCCAAGAGATGCCCCAAATGTGCCACCTTGATAAAGAAAATTTCAAACAAGGCTCAGGAAGCTGCCCCACTTGGAAAACAGTCGTTCGTCCCAGTGAAGACGTTGAAGGGGACAGAGACCTCTGGCCTGCTGGGCTGTGCTGCTCGGGACTGAAACCCGTCTCCTGAGAACCCCTCCGCCTGTGTCAGCCGGGCAGACCCAGTGGGCCCAGCAGGTGGTGCTGAGGGTCCTTGTATGCTGGATTCCCAGGAATTCTGCAACTTTCCAGAAAAAAGGAGAACATGCTGACACCAGGAAACCCCAGGCCGTTGCTGAACTTTCTACTGCAGTGAAAACGCGCCTGGGACAGGCTTTCCTGGGCTTCTCAGCTCAGCGGGGCTCCTCACACCACGGAGTCTGGACCATGGTTTGAGGCCAGTGTGGTCAGCAGGTGGCCAGCAGGATGGGGTGGAGCAGACTCAGAGAACCAAGAGAAGGATGAGAGAGAGACGGCTGAGACTGTGCATTCGGGTGTGTGTGTGTGTCTGTGTGTGGTGTGTGTGTGTGTATGTGGTGTGTGTGGGTATGTGGTGTGTGTGGTGTGTGTATATGTGTGGTATGTGTGTGTGTGTCTATGTGTATGTTGTGTGTGTGTGAATGTGTCTGTGTGTGATGTGTATGTTGTGTGTGTATGTGGTGTGTGTGAATGTGGTGTGTGTGTGTGTATGTGTGTCTGTCTTTGTGTGTGGTGTGTATGTTGTGTGTGTGGTATGTGTGAATGTGTGTGTGTGTGAATGTGTCTGTGTGTGGTGTGTATGATGTGTGTGTGGTGTGTATGTTGTGTGTATGTGTGGTGTGTGTGAATGTGGTGTGTGTGTGTGTATGTGTGTCTGTCTTTGTGTGTGGTGTGTATGTTGTGTGTGTGGTATGTGTGAATGTGTGTGTGTGTGAATGTGTCTGTGTGTGGTGTGTATGATGTGTGTGTGGTGTGTATGTTGTGTGTATGTGTGGTGTGTGTGTGTGTCTGTGTGTATGGTGTGTGGTGTGTGTGTGTGTGTGTGGTGAGTGGTGTGTATATTGTGTGTGTGTGGTGTGTGTGTGTGTGTGTGAATGTGTCTGTGTGTGATGTGTATATCGTGTGTGTATGTGGTGTGCGTGAATGTGGTGTGTGTGTGTGGTGTGTGTGTGTGGTGTGCATGTTGTGTGTGTGGTGTGTATGTTGTGTGTATGTGTGGTGTATGTGTGTGTCTGTGTGTGTGGTGTGTGTGTGTGGTGTGTAGTGTGTGTGTGTGGTGTGTGGTGTGTATGTTGTGTGTGTGTGGTGTGTGTGTGTCTGTGTCTGTGTGTGTGGTGTGTGTGTGTCTGTATCTGTGTGTGTGGTGTGTATGTGTGTGTGTGTGTGAATGTGTCTGTGTGTGATGTGTATGTTGTGTGTGTATGTGGTGTGTGTGAATGTGGTGTGTGTGTGTGTATGTGTGGTATGTGTGTCTGTGTCTTTGTGTGTGGTGTGTATGTTGTGTGTGTGGTATGTGTGAATGTGTCTGTGTGTGGTGTGTATGTTGTGTGTATGTGTGGTGTGTGTGTGTGTCTGTGTGTATGGTGTGTGGTGTGTATGTTGTGTGTGTGTGGTGTGTGTGTGTGTGTGGTGTGTGTGTGTGTGTGTGTGAATGTGTCTGTGTGTGATGTGTATGTCATGTGTGTATGTGGTGTGCGTGAATGTGGTGTGTGTGTGTGTGGTGTGTGTGTGTCTGTGTCTGTGTGTGTGGTGTGTATGTTGTGTGTGTGTGTCTGTGTCTGTGTGTGGTGTGCATGTTGTGTGTGTGGTGTGTATGTTGTGTGTATGTGTGGTGTATGTGTGTGTCTGTGTGTGTGGTGTGTGGTGTGTGTGTGTGGTGTGTAGTGTGTGTGTGTGTGGTGTGTGGTGTGTATGTTGTGTGTGTGTGGTGTGTGTGTGTCTGTGTCTGTGTGTGTGGTGTGTGTGTGTCTGTATCTGTGTGTGTGGTGTGTGTGTGTGTGTGTGTGAATGTGTCTGTGTGTGATGTGTATGTCGTGTGTGTATGTGGTGTGTGTGAATGTGGTGTGTGTGTGTGGGGGTGTGTGTGTGTGTCTGTGTGTGTGGTGTGTATGTTGTGTCTGTGGTATGTGTGAATGTGGTGTGTGTGTGTGTGGTGTGTGTCTGTGTCTGTATGTGGTGTGTGTGTTGTGTGTGTGGTGTGTATGTTGTGTGTATGTGTGGTGTGTGTGTTTGTGTGTGTGGTGTGTGGTGTGTGTAGTGTGTGTGTGTGGTGTGTGGTGTGTATGTTGTGTGTGTGTGGTGTGTGTGTGTGTGTGTGTGTTTGGTGTGTATCTGTGTGTGTGTGTGTGTGTGTGTGTGTGTGTGCACGCATGTGCCCTCCATGCATATCTCAAGCTGGGGCTCCCGGCAGCAGAGGCCAGGCATGGGTGTGGGCTGGGCACCTGGAGCTTCATTGTGCCATGGAATTCACCTTATGTCCAGGCACAGGGCTGGCTTTTTCCAGGCCCTGCAGTTGGGACCTGGCTCTGGGCTTCCCTAGCAGGTGGTGTCCAACATCATTGACCAGGGACTTCCTTTCTGCTGGGCAATTCTACAGAGAAGGGGCTGCTGCCAGATGTCAGCGTCAACACCTGCAGCCTGGAGGAACGGGTGGTCAGCTTGGTCAGGGAGATCTGGGTGGATGTGTTAGTGTCCTGAGGTTGCGGGAAGAGGACAGCGCAACCCGAGTGGCCAAACAGCAGGAACGTGTTCTCTGATGGTTCTGCAGGCAGAGTCTGAGATCCGGAGGTCACAGGGCTGTGCTCCCGAGCCCTCTAGGGGAGGCTTCCTGGCTCCCCCCAGCCCCTGGGGTCCTTGGCCTGTGGCCACTGCTCTCCTGCATGTCTCTGTCTTCACAAGGCTTCCTTCTTATAAGGACACCAGTCCCTGGGTTTGGGGCCCCCTGGCTCCAGTGTGCCTCGTCTTAGCTAATTACATCTGTAAAGATGAGGTCAGTGCACAGGGACCAGGGTTAGGAGGTCAAGGCATCCTTTCCAAGTGTCCCAACTCAGGCCAGCTGTGGGCCACAGCTCCTGCACACAGGCCCTGCAGCGCACAGAGCTCCATCAGAACCAGGACGGTCACCTCACTGTGCATCCGCTCTGTCTGGGGTGCCCTGCTACTGAGTTTGTGGCCATTTGTTGTAGCAGTAGCAGGAAACTCATACAGACTGAGTAGTAGTTACTGTTCTGGACATTTCACATATTAACCTTTGAAGTCCTCACATCTGTGATAAACTGAATGTGTGTGTCCAGTCCAAACTTATGTTGAAATCATTCTACCCAGTTTAAGGCTTTGGGAGGTGGGGACACTGGTAGGTAATGAGGTCAGGAGGCAGATCCCTCACAAAGGGGATTAGACCCTGATGCCAGAGACTCCAGGGCGTGGCCTTGTCCTCTACCACTTGAGGGCAGAGCAGGGAGCCTCCATCCACAGAAAGCAGACCCTCGCTAGACAGAGTCTTCCAGACCTTGACCTTGGGCTTCCAGCTTCCAGAGCTGTGAGCAGCGGGTCTGTGGTACTTTGTCACAGCAGTACCCACGGCATGCAAAAGGTAGTTTGGTGCCAGCTCATGGGGAGTTGGGGGCAAGGTCTCTGCTCTGCCTGCTGCTTCTGTAGAAACTATAAATACACTTCCCGTCTGCTGGAGGCCAGTGGTTTCCTGTACTAGGAAAGAGAATCTGAAGGCCTGGGCTCTGGCAGAAACTGGCCCTGGAACTTCCCAGAGAGAGTGGAGCTGCGTGAAAGCTGGAGGTGACCCGCATGGCCCCTCCTGTGCCGGGTCCTCCCTCTGACCCTTCGGCACTGCAGCACACACGAGGGCTTTGTGTTGGGATCACATTTCTGCCTCCTTCCACTGGGAGCCAGGGGAGGCTCTGCGGCACCAGCAGCTTCCCCAAGAACTATTATGCATGTGTTTCTAGGACCATCATGGAGATTCTGTTAAGAAAGATTAAGATGAAACATAATAGTTCACACTCTGAGCAGAGATCTTTACAAAACCCTTACAGATCCCATTCTGGCACATCCTTTGCTAGCTCATTAGCAAACCTGCTGAGAATCACATTTAACATGTAAGTTTGGCTTTCTTAAAGTCACAGTTGAGTTTTCCAGAACCTATAAAAGAGGCGAAGAGCTTCGCGGCTGCTGGTGGCTGCTGCTGTGGGCGCAGCTGCACCTGTGAGCCACCACCTCAGAGGAAGAGTGGGCTTTACCTATGGCCTTCTCCACTCGTGGTCCCCCCACCCTCGCTGCTCACTGGGGGACAGCGGCACGGGCAGATCCTTACTTTGACGACGGAGAGCATCCCCTCATTGGTCTGTGGGTTGGTGTGGATCTCGAAGCTCTGCCCCGGGTTTCCGTTGATGATGGTGTAGGCAGCCCTCCACGCGCCTGTGGTGGGGTCGTCCTTGTCTTCCACCGTCAGATTGACGATGACTCCCACCGCGCCTTCCTCCACTGTGGCTTGAAACTGCAAACGAAGCAGACGGCCACTTGTCACTATTTCAAAAAAATACACAGCAAGGACCACGCGTGGAGCCCTCCCGCATGCACGATATCCGGGACGCAGCACATCATCTCATTTAATAGCAAGTGGTAACACGGGAGGCATATGGCTCCGCTCTGCCTCTCAGCTCCCCCTGAACTCAGGTGAGGTCACGAGACTAACTTCTCTCCTACAGGACCTGGGCGGAACGACGCCGGGCTGGCCAAGAGGACAGGACCACAGCAGTGCCTCCTACCCGTGCTCTGTCTTCTCTGCCTGCGTGAACACCCACAAGCCCAGGGCCCACAGGGAGCAGGAGCCACGGCAGGGGGGGCAGGGAGGGCAGCCTTGATCCCTGAGGCTCCACGTGGAGTGAATGGCCAGGCTGCCTGCTCTGCTGTTGAACAAGAACGTGCTCCACGGAGTGCAAGCCATCGAGTGCTCCTGTGTGCACTTATTCCTGCAGCCTGCTCACCCTGAACCACCAGGTCACCCGAGCCCAGGACTCGCAGCAGAGACCCTGGGGCTTGAAGCCAGGGTTTGCCTCCAGAACCTCTGTTGCCGCCACCCTCCCTTCTGAGAGGCGAACCAACTTGATCCCCGCCCTTTGCCCCGAACTCACATGGCTAGAAAGCCATTTGCTGCAGAAACATAGAGCTCCATGGTGTGGAGGCCCGTACACCCGTGTTTTTATTGTAGTACATCTCAAAGACTTGTTGCCAGTAGGCGTGGTGAAGATAAATCAATAGATGAAAAATTAGCTTCCCCTCGATGGAGGATTTCATGAGCTATCATTATCACATTTCCTTTGAGCTGGAAGCGTGAAGTATTGTTTTGCTGCTTACCTCTGACACACTACAGGTGAATAGTAATCTGTTTGCGAATATTTTATAAACAAGTAATACCAATAAGCTGACAACAAGAAGAAATATCTTGGAATTTTAATTAGGAGGAAAGTGAATCTGGAGACACTAAGATGATGTCAAAAAGGCCTTGTATTCAAAGAGAAGTCATTTGAGAAATGAGGTTTCAAAAGCAGCCACTGATTAATTGACTTACAAATCATTAATCAGGAGCCTCAGCTTGACGCCTTGGGGGATGGGCAGGATGGAACTCATTTGTCTGCAGCCCCTGGGCAAACCTGGGCGGTTGCTTGTCTGCCATGCAAGGGGAGCGGGATGCTCTTGGAACAGGTGCACAGGGTGTCCAGGATGCTGTCACGGGAACCGGCTCTAGTAGAAACTACCTCGGCCGCTCCCTTGGATCCCTGTTCAAGGAAGGTCTCCTTGTCTTTCCTTGCTTTCCAAAAATCATAGAATTCTGGAACTGGAAAACTAGACCAGGGGCTCTCAGTTCTGACTGCCCATAACATTTGCTACGGATCTTTGAACACATTCCTGGGTCCCATTCCAGTCCGGATGATCTGGGGTAAGGCCTGGGATTCCGATTCTCCGAACCTGCCCAGATAGTTTAAACGCACCGTCCAGGGTGAGAAGTAGGATGGAGTCCAAGTCTCAGGATGTCCAACTGGTGTCAGCAGAGTGCCTTCCCTTCTGGATGGGCAAGAGGTCTGAGCCCGGGGCTGAGGGGCCTGAGGTACAGCTGGCTCAGCAGGAAGGGAGGGTGCTGTGGCCAGGGGGAGCCTTGGAGAAACGCATGCTGTCAATCCCTTCAGATCCAGAGCAAGGTGATTGCCCAAAGAGGAGAGGGACTTTCTGGTCCCAAGTCCTGTGCGAGCCCAGGCCAGACCCAGTCTCTGGCTCCAGAGTCTCTGCTCTCGACCGTTCTTCTCCGGGAGCTCTCAAGGTTCCCACTGCCAGAACCGGGCTCCCTCCTACTGATGGCTGTGGCTGCCAGCTCACAACCTGTCCTCATGGCTCTTCTGACACCTGTGCCTTAGGCACGGGGGCAGACGATAGGTGGGCCTGGTGTGTACAAGACTGGAGGGGGCTGGGAATCACCAGCCAGGAAACGCGGTTACGTCCAATCACAAGAGAGAAGGTGCCTTGTCCAAGCAGCGAGTGCCCTGTTGCCAAGGTGAAGCCGAGAGGGCCGGGACTAAGGCAGCAAGCTTAGTCCACCGTCTTTGTGGCCGTCCCCAACTTCTCGCTGTGCTGAGTGCGTGGGGACTCCGGCATCTGTTGCATAATGAATGGTCCTGCACGTGGAGGCGAGGAGGGAGAGAACACCAAGGGACCAAGGCAGACAGGCGTGAGGCTCCGGCGAGTCACCGATGCCCGAGGGCAGGGCTGGTCCCTGCTCTCCGGGACAGCGCCTGCAGAAGTGCACCCGTGACTCCGACCCCAGGCCCTGCCTGCCACCATAGACTTTCATGGGCTTCCAAAATTGCACTTTTAAAATTTCTTTTATTTGTTCTAATTAGTTACATTTGACAGTAGAATGCATTTCGACACATAGTAGATTAACGGAGTATGACTTCTCATTTGTCTGGTTGTACATGATGTAGTTACACAGGTCATGGAATCATATACACACAGGGTAATAATGTCCCATTCATTCTACTATCATTCCGACCCCTCCTCTCCCTCCACTCCCTTCACTCCCCTCTGTCTAATCCCAAAATACCTGTATTTTTCCCCTCCTCTATGTGTGAATTAGCATCTGCAAATGGGAGAAAACATTCAGCCTCTGGTTCTTTGGGGTTGGTTTATTTCACTTAGCATAATATTCTCCAGTTCCATCCATCTACCAGCAAATACCATAATTTAATTTTTCTTTAAGACTGAATAATATTCCAGCGTGTATATGTACCACAGTTTCTTTATCCATTTTTCTGTTGAAGGGCACCTAGGTTGGTTCCATAGTTTAGCTATTCTTCATAGAAATAGAAAAAATAATTATGAATTCATTTGGAAAAATAAGAGACCCAAAATAGCCAAAGCAATCCTTAGCAAGAAAAATGAAGCAAGAGCCATCACAATACCCGGCCTTAAATTATACTACAAAGCCATACTAACAAAAATGGCATGGTATTGGCACCAAAACAGATATGTATACCAAAGGTACAGAATAGAAGACACAGGGATGAACCCAAATAATACAGTTATCTCATAATAGACAAAGGCACCAAAAAAATTGGAAAAAAGGATAGCCTCTTCAACAAATAGTGCTGGGAAAACTGGAAATTCCATATGTAGCAAAATGAAATTAAATCCCTATCTCTCACCCTGCTCAAAATTCAACTCAAAGTTGATCAAAGACTTAAGCACTAGAATACAGACCCTGCACCTAATAGAAGAAAAAGTAGGCCCAAATCTTTAGTCAGTTTCCCAAGTTGGCTTGGGAACTGACTTCCTTAACAAGAGTCCTAAAGTGTGAGAAGTAAAATCAAGAATCAATAAATGGGATGGAATCATACTAAAAAGCTTCTTCACAGCAAAGGAAACAATCAATAATGTGAAGAGAGAACCTATAAAATTGGAGAAAATCTTTACTACATGTACCTCAGATAGAGCACTAATCTCCAGGATATACAAAGAACTCAAAAAAATTCAACCCAATCAATAAATGGACTAAGGAACTGAACAGACACTTCACAGAAGAAGAAATACAACCGATCAACAAATTTATGAAAAAATGTTCAACATCTCTAGCAATTATTGAAATACAAATTAAAACTACACTGAGATTCCATCTCACCCCAGTCAGAATGGCAATTATCAAGAATACAAGCAACAATAAATATTGGCAAGGATGTGGGAAAAGGTGCATTCATTCATTGTTGGTGGGACTGCAAATTGGTGCAACCATTATGGAAAGTAGTGTGGAGATTCCTCAGAAAACTTGGACTGGAACCACCATTTGACCCAGCTATCCCAATCCTTGGTTTATACCCAAAGGACTTAAAAACAGCATACTACAGTGACACAGCCACATCAATGTTTATAGCAGCTCAATTCACAATAGCTAAAAATTGTATTTTTATGGTGTGAGAAAATGAGTTAAACATAATTTTTTGACTCTGAGTTCTCTTTCTGATTTTAGGGACCTAGTATTGGGTCAATGGTGCCTGATGACCCAGGCAGCTTTGATGCTCAGCACACAAGCTGGTGCTCAACGTGACTGGGCTGAAGACCTGGTAAATGGATGAATTAACTTCTTAATTAAACTAAAGTATAGGCCCTGTTTGGGTAAGACCCTCCTGTGCAGCTTCTCCCATGACACAGATCTTTCATGTCTACAGCACCTACTGAAGGGACTGGCAGAGAGCACAATTTCAGTGTGTGAGCCGATGAACCCAAGTAAAGTGGGAAGGTGGCAATGTTATAGGAAGTAATGTGGTCCTCATGTGTCCTTAGAGGTAGTATGCATTCATCCTTCATCCATCCATTCATTCTTCCATCCATCCTCCATCCATCCATCCATCCTCCATCCATCCTTCATACATTCATTCATCCATCCATCCATTCATTCTTCCATCCATCCTCCATCCATCCATCCATCCATCCATCCTCCATCCATCCTCCATCCATCCATCCATCCTCCATCCATCCTTCACACATTCATTCATTCATCCATCCATTCACTTATCCATCCTCCATCCTATATCCATCCATCCTCCATTCTCCATCCATCCATCCATCCATCCACCATCCATTCTCCATCCTTCCATTCATTCATCCATCTGTCCATCCATCCATCCATCCTCCATCCATCCATCCTCCATCCTCCATCCAATCATCCATCTTTTATTCATCCATCCATCCTCCATCCATCCATCCATCTATCCTCCATCCTCCATCCATCAATTCTCCATCCATCTATCCATCCTCCATTCCTCCACCCATCCAGCCATCTGGGAATTCACTAGTAAACAAAGCAGACATGGTATATTTTCTCATGAAGATTACGGGCTGGAAGGAGAGACAGATATGAAATAATAATTATAAACAGGTGTTAAGTGCTCAGAAAGGAATCGGCAGTTTTAGAGGACTCTGTACAGTGTGTGTTGGTGGGGGGCAGGTGCCTGACCCGGTGTGAGAAGAATCATCAGGGGAAAATTCCTTGAAAACTGACAGAGGAGGAGGAGTTAATAAGGGGAGTGGGACAGAGTGTTCGAGGCACTGGAACAGCAGGAGCAAAGACCAGGTGGCAGGAGGGGCCTGTGTGTTCACAGAAGGAAGGAGGGTGCAGGTGGAATGGGAGGGGACCACGGGACGTGCTTGATGTCGGGTCTGTGACGTCTCTAGCACAGGGCCTTGCTGGCTAGGAAAGGCATTCAGAATTTACCTTGAAAGCGAAGTGGAGTCTAACCAAGGAACTGGGTTATGTTTAAATCTACTCCTGAGAGAATTCAGAAAAAACCAAAAATCTTTAAATATAAAAAAAATTCAACACAATTATTATGGTCTTTGTTAAGACAATTATCTGATTCTTGGATAAACTATAAAGCTAGTTTCTTTGAGCATCCATTTAGAAACTCATTATTGCTTAATTAAATACTCATTCTATTAATTCTATTCAGTGTTTTAACCCCATTATGTAATTCAAGAATGGAAAATTAAATAGATTAAAATGAAATAGTACCATTTTACATTTCTATAGCAATGTTCACTTTGTGATTTAAAAACAATAGGCAGACATTAATTTACCAAAGCAGAGTAGGAGGAATTATTGATTGCAACGTTACTTCCTTTAATTGGAAAAAAATAGATAAAGTTACTTTTCTGTTAAACTGTGTGGCAAATCAAATACCAGATGTAAAACTTATTTTCATACGATGATTATGGACCACTGGTTTGGGATGGCATTCTGAAGCGCAGTAGTACTTTCAATTCAGAGCGATTTCCTTCTTTCTTTGAAAAGGTGGGGTGAGTTACATGCCGGTCATTCAGGAAGAGGTGCCTGGACTAGCCCCAGAGGTCATTTTCAGGGAGAAGTGGAACTGGATTTTATCACAAGCATGCACTTCCTCATAGAGCAGAGGAGCTCTTCAGGTTAGCCAGGAAGGTGGAAACCATCAGCACAGCTCGCCCTGGGAAGCTGAGCGGGAAGGTCAGCAGATGGCTCGCAGGGACTGGACGTGGGCAAGCTCACATGCTTGCCTGCGGGAGCCCCGGTGCAGGAGCTGCTGACCCCGGAGTTTCACAGAGAGCCAGTACTGAGCTTGAGAAGCGTGGGCGTGGCCACCTGGGTGTTGATGCTGGGAAATTAAAAGATGAGGTCTTGGAAAGATTTCTAAACTGAATTTCTATGTGCCAGGATAGAAGGACAGGGCTGAGATGGTTGGAAATCCAGCTAGCAACGGCTTTCAACGGTCTGTGTTTTCATAAAGGACGTGGCTTATTGGAACAGCGTGACCTCTTGCTGCAGGTGGACCATGTAGGGACATAAACATGACAACGCAGCTAAGGGGCTTGGCACACTGCCTGGATTCTGTGTGGCCAGGAGTCGACGTCTGTTAGAATGGCCACGAGGTAGATTTTGTTCTGTATCCTATGAAATTCTTGCTAACAAATCGGAGAATGAGGTTGGTACCCGTGACTCCCTCCTCATCACGTCTCCCTCACGATGGGTTATCTGAGTGCGTCCACATTTCCCCGGACCCATGTGGGAGGCCCCTTTCCCTTATGGTCCCGGGCGCCACCCTTGTTTATCCGCGTTCTGCTCCGACAACAGCTCTTGGTCGTTGCCAAGGCAAGCAATGTTCCCTGCGGTGACGCCACTAGAAGGTCAGCCATGACGGATGGGCCCTGAGGAGCGCTCGGCTCTGAGCCCCAGCAGAGGTGCTCTGGACACCTCTGGACAGGACAGGTGGTTCTCAAACTGGAGAACCGATTCGTCGGCATGAGCTGCTTTAGGGAGTCTGAGGCTCCCTGCCTAGGGGAGCTGGTGAGACCCATATCTCCTCAGCCCGGGTGGGCGGTGGGTCCCCTTCCACGAAGAGGAGCTGCCAGGAGTACCCCAACCTCCCGGCTCTGCAGGTCCAGGGGATGAGCCGATGGGCACGAGAAGGAAGCAAGGCACTGCCTGCTGCGCCCACCAGCTGCCCTCCTGGCACACGCTCTTCTGGGCCTGCTTATCCCCCAGGAGGTCAGTCGTGTGTCGGCTCCAGACACAAAGACAGTGTCGAGCGAGCAGCTTGCGGGAGAGCCCTGTGGGTTCTGGCTCCCTGCCAGCGAGGGCCACCTTCCGGTGGCTGTCCTCCTCCTCTACGTGGTTTGGCCCACAGAAGCTCCTCAACTCTGCCCAACAGACACGTGCTTCTGCAGGAACGAAAACAAAGGGCTCCAGAAGAACAGGCTCAAATAGCATTCTTTTCTCTTTAAAGCAAAATGGAAACACGCAGCCACTGAAGACTGACAGGAAAGTCGCTTCTCCAACTCGCTGCTGGGAACCAGGACGTGGAGAGGTGGTCCAGGGGTCCCAGGTGCTTCCCCTGAACAAGGAGCATGGCCACGGTCCCAGGTCTGTTAACCCTTTCATCTGTGTCCTGTATTTGAGTTCCTGCCTAAGAGTTTGTTTAGGAAAAAACAAAGTTCTGCAGAAAAGAAGTTCGGGAATGAGCTGATGGAATAAATATTGCATTAGGGGTGGGAAAAATAAGAACTGTGCAGCGAACTTGCCCTCATTCCATTTGCTCTGAATGCCAGACTCGGACCCTTTGTTTCCACTGACATTAACATCTCTTTTTTGGTTGAGTTTCTCTTCTTAAAAAAATGAAAGACCATGCAAAACACATTTGTACTTTCAATGAAATAATTGAATGTAGTTCAATTTTGAGGAGCAAAGCAATTTTCTGCAGAGATAGGCGTTTGGCCACAAACATTTGAATATGGATGAAGAGCGGCCTTTTCAGGAATAGCAGTGTGGCCTGCTCAGGCGACTCTGGAGTTCGGTTTCTGCAACTCTGCAAACATGCAGGTGTGGGGTGAGTTCTGATGGCCTCTAATTCCTGGGTAAGTTCTTGGTACATTCGTCACTTCCCTGAGCCCCAGTTTGCTTTCCTGAGATGTGGGGATCGGATGCTCCTGATGTTGAAGTTTCATTAGAATCACATAATAAACCTCAGAAACTACTGAGATTGGGGTTATATTTCTAGAGAAGTGTTGCTTTTTTTGGGGGGTGGGAACCAGGCATCTGTAGTCTTCAAACTGACCCAGATATTTCTAGTGAACTGTTGGGGCTGACAGCAGTGGCTCCAGTTGACCACTAAGGTCCTTCCAGGTCTGTGATGGAGTATAAAAGTAACGGAGCTGCTCAATTCATAATAGTTAGGTTGTGGAAACAACCTAGATGCCCTTCAGTTGAAGAATGGATAAAGAAACTGTGGTACATACACACAATGGAATACTACTCAGCCATAAAAAAGAATAAAATAATGGCATTTTCTGGTAAATGGATGGAGTTAGAGAATATCATGCTAAGTGAAATAAGCCAAGCCCAAAAAAACCAAAGGACAAATGTTTTCTCTGATAAGTGGATGATGATACATAATGGGGTGGAGGGGGTGGCAGGGAGGAAAGGGGTAAGAGAAGAACGGAGGAGCTTTAGATGGTGTAGAGGAAAATGGGGCGGGAGGGGGTGGGGAAGGAAAGATAGAAGACTGAGACAGACAGTGTTACTCTATGTACATGTATGAGTACATGAATGGTGTGAATCTACATCGTGCACAACCATAGAAATGAAAAGTTATACCCCATTTGGGTACAATGAATCAAAATGCAGTCTGCAAAAATAAAAATTAAAAAAAATAAAAAGCTTTAAAAAAAGAAAAGTAACAGGAGCCTGGAATGTCACATGATCAAAAGGCGACTTCCTACCCTCCATCTCCACAGGAAAAACCCTTCCCCCTGCACCCCTCCACGGGCAAGTGGCACCACGACTCCTTTACGCCCTGCCCTTGTCCCCCTCTTCTTCACCTTCCACTCGCAGCTGACAAGCAGCGTCTCTTGGCTTCACCTCCACAATTGTACCACTCAGATTCCTTCAGAATTCCTCAACGGGCAAATTCAGAGACAGAAAGCTGGTATCTGGTTGGCTGAGGGTCAGAGCAGGGAATGCAGAGTGACTGTGTGATGGGTACGAAGTGTCTGGGTGTGGAAGAACTAGATGGCAGTGACAGGTGTGTGATGAACTTGTAGACACGGAATCGTACACATCATGAGAATGATCACAATGCAAATTATACATCATGTGCATTTTACCCCTACACACGCATACATGTGCGTGCACGCGCGCACACACACACACACACACACACACACACACACACACAAGACGTGCCACTGATCCCCATCCCATCCCCAAGGTGGGGCCTCAGGGGCTGCCTGCAGGCGGTCTGGGCCTCTCTTGCTGGGTCGGCCCCGCCCTCTTTCGTTCCTGCCTCCCACAGCCTCCCGTCTGCACAGGAGCAGCTGAGCTGTTACAAACGTGGACTCAGTTCATGGATTCATTAAAGTCACTGAACATCTGCATGTGCCAGGTGTGATTCTGGGTGCTTGAGCCTCAGTGTCCAGTAAAGCAGACATGTCTCCACCCTCACGGGGCTGAGTCCCTCCTCTGTTGACAGTCATGCAACTTCTAGCTACAGCTGAACCAAACTGCAGAGCCTTTCCCGTTGGCTCCTGTGGATCCATCCCGTGAAGCCCCTCCTGGGCAGGATCTCCGGGGGTGCCAGGCCTGCCTCATTCTGGCCTTCAGAGCTGTGACGCACGCTGGCTGAGTCTCTGCCCAAGGTCCTGGCTACGTGTCCCAGGCACCCGGAGGCAGATGGGCTGGGGTGGCATTGGCCCGGTGGGGGCTGAGAACCTGCGCTCCTGGGAGCAGCTGTCTGGGGGGCATTTGGAGCCACTGCCTTGAGTTATGCTCTTCATCCCAAGAAACCTGGAGTCACTGGGCCAGCCAGAGATTGCTCAGGGCCACCTCAGCTGCTCAGGTGGCAGCGCCGTCAACCCAGGGGAATGACAGGGAAGGGGTGGAGGACGAGGCTGGCGGAGCAGCCAGACCCCTGCCAATTTCTTGCCTGGACAGACTCAGCACGGAGCTCTGCAGTAAGGAGGGCTGGATGGCAAGGCTGCGCTTCTATTTTTAACTTTTCTTCCACTGCTCTCTGATGGAGCAGACAGGCCCTGGGGCCTCTGTCCTCTCCCCCTGCTGGCCGTCTGCCCTGCCCAGCCTACTGGTGGGCTCTCCATCGGACCTCTCCATATCTTCTTGGCCTGACTGTCCACCCTGCCACTGCTCAACTGCCTTACTCAGGTCTCTTTGTCCTCAAAGTCCTGAGGGATGGCTCCCTGCCCATCCCTGGCTGCTGACCTGCACTGCTTGCTCCGAGGCCTCCCTTTGCTGAACTCCGGGGATGCTCCTGACTAAGGGCCGTGCCTTGATGTTCAGGTAAAGCCCCACGGGAGGGGCAGGAGGAACTCTCCCCCAGACAGATGTCTGAGACCAGAGCGAAGCCAGTCGAGGGGGTGCCTGGATGTCTGGGTGAAGGATCAGCCATCTCCCATCCACCCTCAGTCCGTGTCCACCTGTGCCCGTCCTCCCTTCGTCCCCATCCTGCCGTCATCCCCACCCACACATAGGTTCCCTGGGGTGCGGTCACCTGCCCGTCCACCTGCACACCCTGTCCGTGGGGTGACCCCTCGACTACATGCGTGCTCCGAGCTGCTCGGCCTCATCCCCGCCCAAGCCTTCATTCCTGTGCCCCCCAGAAGGCTTTGTGGCAGACGGTGCTGTGACCTTGGGCAGCGGGTTCGACGTGGGAGGGCCCTGCTCACGGGAGCTTTGCTCCTCGGTGGGAGAGACAGCGTGCAAACACGCTGATCACGGAACGCCAGGCTTGCTGAGCTCTTCCAGAGACATGAAGCAGGCAAGAGCCTCTAAACAGATCCTTTTTTTAAAAACCTCCTACGGCAAGTTAATTCTTCACCCACCTCTTGGGGCCCATTGCCTGTCATCTCCTTAATACCTACGTGCCAGGATTGTGCCGGGATATTAAGAACAAGATATAATTCCTGATTCTAGGAGCTGCATATGAAGTTTAGATAGACTTAGGTCCACTTTGTCTTCTTTTGAGAGTTTCTTTCCCTAGAATTAAGATTTTCCCCAATTCAGTTCACTATCTGAACTGTGGAGAGAAATAGGTGCCACACTAACGCAGCTGTGATTTCAAAGCCCCAGACGGTCTCGCGCTCGCCCTGGACAGGGGACCCTGGGGGCTTCAGCTCTAGTCTGCAGACACTGTGCTGTGGGTTTTTTCCTTCCTGGCAGCAGCTTTATTGAGATGCAATTCCCACGCCATAGCATCGGCCCGTTTCCAGTGTACGGCGCTGCGTGTTTTGGGAGGTTCACAGCTGTGTGGCCACCCCACATCAACATCAGAATGCGGTCATCGCCTCCCCGAGAAACCTGGTGCGTTTGGCTGCCCTGTCCCCCACCCTCCTCAGCCCGGCAGCGGCCGCCCTGGATCTGGATCTGCCTGCTGGACGATTGGCTTCCTCTCTCTCACGGCGTGGACTCCTCACCTGCGTCATGTTTCAAGGCTTGTGTATCCACGCTCCTTTCAAATCCACGCGGCAGCCACATGCTGCTTGCGGATTCTGGAGCAGTGTGTGTCCCCCGGAGCATCTGAGGACCAAGACCCCTGGGAATGGCCGGAGGCTGGGAACCACCGCAAGCAGCCTCCTTCCTCCCCGCTGCCACGGGCTGCGCAGCTCAGCGTGGAGCTGGACAGAGCCCTGGGGCCCTCGGGAAGAGGCCCCTCCTGCCACTACGAGGGCCTCTCCAGCCAGGGAAAGGGCATCTCTGCTCCCCTGAGGCTGAGAACCACACACACGGTTAGACCTTCGGTGCCGACACCTGGTACAAATGAGGACAAGAAGAAGCTCTGCTTCCTTTTCCAGGGATCTGTATGAATTCCTACGAGGCCTTGACTTCCAGCTTCTAATTTATATCTGAATCCCAAATGCCTCAAGGACGGCTCTACACCCTGCATCCGCTCGCTCCACTGGTTCCTGTCTCCAGTCAACCCCAAGGGCCTCACATGCCTCCCCGGCTCTTCTGCACGTTTCTTCCTGAGTGGCAGATGGAATTCTGAGAACATCAGAGTCCCACGGGGGGAAGAGACGGGTGAGAATTACCCTCAGGAATCAGTCCCGATGAGAGGGGAATTCGGAAGATCACTCCCTGTCCCGTCTGGCGTAATGTGATGGAAGCATACTTGGGGAGTAGACCCCGCGGACACCCTGCCACATGGAAAAAGACCATGGAGACGGCGACTCATGCTTAATGCTCCATGAAGCTGTGTCACACTGGCTGGGTGACCTCCAGCAACTCACTTAACCTCTCTGTGTCTCCATGGAAATAATAATAGTACCTGTCCTTATGGGATTGCGAGGCAGATAAATGAAACGTGTGTACAATGCCTAGGTGAAGGCACAGCACACGAGCAATAAGAGGCATGTTGTCCTGGGCACAGATAGAGTGAGCCAGGGGCACAGGCGGCTGTGTGAATGGTGTAGAGACGCCGGTGCGGAAACACACGCTGCCCGTTGGTCTTTCTCCTCCTGTCTCAGCACCCTGCTCTCTCACCACGGAGCACTCCCGCCACAGGAAGCTGCCTCCCGTCCAGGCCGCTTAGAGTGATGTCACTGAACCAGGGCTGTCCTATCAGAGTGCCAGCGTCCCAGCTGCATTCCTGGTCTCCCCCTCTCGGGCTCTGGGGTTGGGTAACTATTTGCTTCTGGGGTCCGTCCTGTGCTCTGCCAGCTGTTTAGCAGTGTCCTGGGCTCCTGCCCTTTAGATGCCAGGGCACCACCCAAGTCGTAACAAGGGGAAATGTCTCCAGACACTGCCAGGTGCCCCAGCGTGTGCGTGTGTGTGCATGTGCATGTGTGTGTGTGTTTGCGTGTGTTTGTGTGTGTGCATGTGTGCACGTGTGTGTGTGTATGCGCATGTGCATGCCTGTGTGTGCATGTGTATATATGTGTGCATGAATGTGCATGTGTGTGCACGTGCGTGCATGTGCATGTGTGCGTGTTGTGCATGTGTCTGTGTGTGCGTGTGTATGCGTGTGTGCATGTGTGCGTGCACATGCATGTTTGTGCATGTGCGTGCATGTGCGTGCATGTGTGCATGTGTGTGTGCATGTGTGAGTGTGTGTGGCTGTGTGTGTGTGTAACTTCTCAGTGGAGAGTCACTGCTTGCCATAAGCCGTGTCTGGGAATGGCAGTTACAAGTTCCCCAAGGACAAGATTAATCAGTGAGCTGGTCCTGGTCTCAAACCCCCTAGGAAAACCCTGGAACAGCACAGCGACGTTGCGCAGAGGAATTGAATCAGACATTGCCAGAAAAACATCCAAGGGTAAAACTAAAGACGATGATTATTATGAAAATTATTGATGTAGTTTTCATTACTCTATGATTTTTGAATTAGTGGCTGATAATCCCCTTAATCAAAGAAGAAGAAAGGGAGTTTTTCTCGCTTTTGTTCTTCCTGACAGTTGCTGGCCTCTTATTTTTCATTGAATATATTTTATGACTGTGGGCAACCAGCGGACTCAGGTATGACAGACAGACATGGGTCCCCCGCCAGGGTCCAGTGCCACTGTCCTCCAGGGAGGCAAGGCCCTAAAGGAGGCTCTGTCACCTGAGGGGCTACAGGACAGGCCTCAGGAAATTAGAACATGGTCCAGTGAGGGGATCAGACGAGTTTACCTGGATGAAGAGATGAAGATGAAGATGAAGATGAAGAGACGCCTCCCCTCTGGGTTCTCCAAGCTCGCCCCACTGCAGCCCCAGTACCACCTGCCCGCTGGTTAGAGGCACAGGTTCTGGGTGAAAGCCAGAGTTTGCTCAGGTCCCAGGTCGCTGAGCTCCACCGGGTTTGGGAGGCTGCCCCAGACCCTTGCAGCCACGCTCAGCAGAGCTTGCTGCTGGGCCGCGGGGAAGGAGAGCCCAGGAGCACGGGGCCTGGGCACCGGCAGCGCCTCTAATGCCCTTGCTCTTCCCCAGCGAGGAGGCGCCGCCCTGCTCAGCGTGGACCCCACCACCTGGTCCAGTCCTTCCCCCTGATCCTCGATTCTCGCCCCTGTTGTGCCATTAGAGAGTATTAAGTGCTTGGAAAGATGCCGCGGACCAGAAAGCACGTAAATAAGCATTGTGAACGCATCGGCATCAAGCAGTCGTGGAACTGGTCATTGTTGAAGCGTAATTAGAGCAGAAAACATACTGTTCGAAAATCCTCTTGGGACTGATTGAATAGGCACCGAGGGGGTGGCGGGCAGGGTTCACACAGAGCAGGCCAGACAGCGAGAGGCCAGCCATGTCACCTGCCCTGCCTTGCCCCGGGAGGGAGGTGGCTGGGGGTGCGGGCGGGGTTATGTGTGGGGAACAAGTGGCTCCTGGAGCTAAGGAACTTAAGTAAAAAGGTGGCGCCTTCAGCTGGAATGTCTCTCCCTGGTGAAAGGGGGCGGCAGGGAGCACAGCGGAGAGTGGGGAGGGGTCAGGCTGCAGGGGGGGGGGAGAGGCCATGAGAGGAGACACAGGAGGGGAAGGGGAAGCAGAGGAGGCCGGAGAGGGAGGCTAGTCATCTTGTTGGTGTTCTCTGTCTACAGTAAGAACCTCTGGGCAAACTGAGAGCCATGGGCCACGTTTTCACTAGTGGCAGGGCCTATGGCAGCAGAGGTTGGGTGTCCACACCAGGGGACACTGAGGGGCCCTGTGGCCCAGCCACCTGCTTTGAACAATGGTGAGGCTAAGGCCTTGGTGACCCAGACTGGGATTTTGGGGTGGGAGTGGCAGGGTCTACTGCCACCACCCAGGGAAGATTCTGGCAGGTCACAGGCACTGGGCACTGCCTCTACATTAAGCAACAAGAAATCCAAGCTCTTTGTGACCTTGTCGAAAATCTAAACCTAGGTGAAATTTCACGAACACGCAGCGCCCGTGTGTGAGGCTCTCTGGGCCTGGAGCGCTGCTCTGACCCAGGGCCTCCTGCTGGCTGGCTCTGGGTGTCTTGCATGGAAATGCACATGTGGGCCTGAGGACCATGGCCGGCTGTGGGGGCTGTGGGGGCGGCAAGCTGGGACACCAAGCCCCCAGGCGACTGTGCTGACGCCAGAGGCCTCCGGCATGTGGGGTGGTTCCCCTTGAGTCAGTCCTGCTGGCTCTGTAGGACCTCTGCTCTCCAGGCTCCTGCAGGAGCATTTAAAGGGGAGGTTTGGGACCTGGCAGTCACCCAACTCCATGGCCACCAGCCTCCAGTTACCTCGCGAAGAGCTGGGAAAACAGGACAGGCGGACAGGGCCGCGGGGTGTCCAGATGCTGCAGCGCACCTCAGACGCTCATTCACGACGCATCCCCACGGCAAGGGAAGGGAACAGGCGCCCGGCAGGGACGGCTGTTTGAGACCTGACGCGGGTGGGCCCCGTCAGCCAAGGGGACACCTGGATAGGCCGTTTGCTTGTTGGGGATGGCCAGCTGGCCGTCGGAGGGGTGAACACTCTGGAGACCCCGCCTACTCATTTCCCTCCTCGCCCGCAGTCACAACTTCTGATGGAAAGAGTCCCTCGACCGTCAGCTTTCAAGGAAGCCCAGCTTGGAAGAGACTCCGTGCAGCACACATGTACACACAGGCACATGCAGCTTCTGCAGCGAGGGAGTGTCCCCGGCGGTGACATCTAGCACCACTGCTCTGGCAGCACCCGGGCACGGGGTGGTGGGGGAGGCCCTTGCTGGGGACACAGGCAGCTTCCCTGGGCCGCCTGTGAGCCATGCTGTACCTTGAACAGCCAGGGGAACGGTGAACGTTGGTGTAACTTGGGCCCCAAGGAAGAGCAGCCTGAAGTCCTAGCAGTGCAGTACCGACCTTCAGGGAGGCAAGGCAGAGAGGGAGGCCCGGGGCAGGAGTGCCGGCCTCACTAGCAGGTGACGGTCCAACGGGTCACCAGAGGGGGCTTATGGCCCGGAGCTGCTGAGAGCAGAGTCAGGGAGTGGGAACTGTCCACTGTCCAGCTCTGGAGGCAGTGCTGCCTGCTCTTGGCCCCAGCCCGTGTTGAGAGAAAACGTTCCCCAGGGACAGAGTGAGTGTCGCTACTCTCACACGCACCAGCTCTGGCCTGCACAGCTCCCAGGCTTCTCCTGGGGTGCAGGCTGGAGGACAGGGCCGACGGCGGCAGCAACCCAGGCCAAGAGCAGGCAAGGATCATCGCCTCCTTTCCCCGCACCTCCAGTGGAGCCGGGGTCCTGCTTCTAAGGCCTCTCCACGGTCCCTGCTGGCCCAGGGCACCAATCCTGTGCTGCGCCCATAGGAAATAACACCCCTCTCTGTTTCCTATGCCCCTTCCTGTGCACCCACAGCCTGGCTGCACCATGACCAACAGACACCTGCGGGGACTAGCGAGTGCCGTGCCGAGGGGCTTCCCTCAGGGGTTTCCGTGGTGCCTGTTGTGGGTTGGGTGGCTCTGATACAGTAGCCTTTTAAAAATTTAAAAAAAAAAAAATTGTTCTAATTAGTTGCACACAACAGTAGACTGCATTTATACATTTTGATAGATCATACATAAATGGAGTGTAATCTCTCGTTTTTCTGATTGTACATGTTGCAGGATCACATCGGTCATGCAGTCACACATGCACATGAGGTGATAATGTCTGTTTCACTCTACTATCGTTCCTACCCCAAACCCTTCCCCTCCCTTCACTCCCCTCTACCTAATTTAAAGTAACTCTTCTTCCCTAGGCCTGCCACCCATTGCGAATTAGCATCTGCATATCAGAGAAAACATTTGGCCTTTGGTTTTGGGGGTTTGGCTTATTTCACTTATTTCTCCAACTCCATCCATTAACCAGCAAATGCCAGAATTTCATTCTTCAGATCTGAGTAATATTCCATCATATATATATATATGTGTGTGTGTGTATGTGTGTGTGTGTGTGTATGTGTGTGTAGCACATTTTCTTTATCTATCCATCTGTCGAAGGGCACCTAGGGTTCCATAGTTTAGCTACTGTGATTTGAGCTGCTATAAACAGTGATGTGGCGGTGTCACTGTAGTGTGCTGATTTTTGATTTTTGAAGGTGGGTGAGGTGCGAGTGTGAGTTGGGAGGAGGAAGAAACTCAGGGATGGGGTTAGGTTCAAGAATAGGGAGCTTGGGGGCCTGGGGCTGTGGCTCATGGTAGAGCGCTTGCCTAGCATGTGTGAGGCACTGAGTTTGATTCTCAGCACCACATATAAATAAATGAATAAAAATAAAGGTCCATCAACATCTAAAATTTATATATGTAATATATAATTATATAATATGTATATTATATAAAAAGAATAGGGAGCTTGGACTTTTAGGTTCCAAGAGAGAGGAGACATTCCATCATTGGTCCCACCGTCAGCCCGGGACCGGGCTCCGAGGTAGGCTCTCGAGGCTCAGCTCCGTCCTCGCGTTTGGGCTTCCCAGCTCCTCTCAGAGGCTATCCTGCAGACCAGACCCACGCCCGGAGGCAGGGAGGGTACTGGTCCCCATCCCATGTCCTTTAGCTGCCCTTGCTCTCAGGGTCTACACTACCTGCAGGGGCCTTTCATAGGTCTAGAACACTCTGCTCCTTGCCAGGTGCTTTCTGGACCAGGAATTCTGCCCCCTGGGCATCTGTCAGAGCCCATTTGCAGAGGTGAAGCCTCCCTCCACCATTAGCTGGGAGTCCAGGGAAGGAACCAGGGCCACTTAGGGGGCACTGGGTGAGGGTGATTTGAAAATGCTTGCATTGAATTAAGGAGAGCGTTATATACGCATCCTTTTTGGGCCAGGCACTTTGCTTTTGAGAATCTCTCCTATGAAGACCTTCACACATGTGCACAAACTTAGATTCCCAGGGCTTTTAGCTGCTCCTAATAGTTCCATGAGGGAAACCAGGAACCACCAAGCTGCCGATGGGGGCTGGTCAAACTGGGACATCCATGAAACTGAACACAATAGGAGCCATTAAAACGAACGAGGTAGTAAATTGCTCGGCATATCGATCAAAAGGGAAATCTATTGTATTGGACCTTGGAAATGTCTTGGGTTTACTTAGTGGAAATAAAACGTGTTAAGTTAATGAAACCCAGAGAATGGGGGCCATTCAAAGGGCACATCTTAAGGCAGAAATGAGATATAGAGATGGAGATTACAGAATCTTTACCTTAAGCTACAGGAGCTGGGGCAGCTCACCATTTGCAGGGCGTGGGTGGGTTGACCTGGCAGGCTCTGCTCCCCGCTGCCCCCGGGAGGTGAGGCCGCCACCTGCAAGCTCAGCCTGCTGCTGGGTGCACCATGTCTTTCTGGTAGGCTCTCCCCTAGAGGAGGGGTGGATAGAGTTTGTGGGGAACAGTTGGCTGGGCAGTGGAATAGACACCAGGAGAGGTTCAGCGTGGCCTGATCACAGTTGCTTTGGCAACTCTGGGGTGCTGTTGACTTGCTGGGAATGACCTCTAATATAAGCTGAGAAGCTGCTGGGGCACCTGCCACTCATCCCAGCTGGAGAAACCTGGACTGGGGGATGGCGGAACCCATTCTCATATCCCATAACGTTGAGGATTTTGAACAATTTGGTTTCTGGGAATTGTCTTGACTTATTCAACATTACAGAGGGGTTCTCTGTCCTTTGCTGCCACTAAGAAAGGCCAAGATCACCCCCAACATAGCAAAAGTCAAAGGGGTCAAATTCTGAATATCAAAACACAGGTATTACCATGTGAAGGGTCCAGGCCATATTTCCTGCCTATATCATGCTTTGGCTACATCCTGAAGAAAAAAAGTACCATTCACAGATGAGTAAGAAAATAAAAATCCCAACACAGACTGCAATATAGTGAATGTACTATGAGCCCAGATTTGTAAATTAAGAAGTAGGGCTTGCCATATGCAAAGGAAGAGCATCTGGCGATGTTTAACCAAAGTATCAATGAGAGTCGCCGTCTCTCGGGGGAGTGGGGAGGACTATTAACTTTTTATATGATATGTTCATATCATATATCAATTTTTTTTTTACAATGGAAGTGAACTATGTTTCAATCAGAAAAACATAATTTTGGAGGGGATAAAATGCTATTGAATTCAATGTGCATTTAAAACTGTTTTCTAAAGTGTTTTTGAAGAGGAATCCAGTGGGAGGAATGCTGTACTTGGCGCTCAGCCTTCCTCTGCAGTGACAATGATGAAGACCATGCAGTGACGGTGGAGGGAAACAGATCAATGGGACAGAACAGAGAACCCAGAAATAGACCTGCACAAATAAGCCCAAACGATTTTTTTTTTACAATAGCAATTCTGTGGAAAGATAGGCTTTTCTAAACGGTGCTAAAGCAATTGCACACACATTGATAAATAAGTGACCTCAGTCTGCTCCTCACAACTTACACGAAAATGAACTCGAAATGGATCATGGACTCAATGCAAAACACGAAACTATGCAACTTTTGAAGAAAATGGGGTAAGTGTTAGCACCTAGGAACCAGGCAAAGAATTCTTAGAGTTGACCAACCTATACAAGAAAATATAAATGGGGCTTGATCAAAATTAAAAGCTTTTGTTTTGTGAAAAACCCTAATAAGAGAATAAAATGATAAGCCACAGACTAACAGAAGTATTTGTAAACCTCAACTCTGACAAAGGGCTCGTGTATAGACCACAGAAACAATATTCGAAATTTGACTGTTAAAAAAATTTACAATTAGAAAATGGCAAAGCTCACGATCAGACATTTCACCAAAGCTACAGATGGCAAATGAGTGCGTGAAGAGATGTTTAATATCGGTCATTGAGGAAATTCAGATTAAATTCATTACCCCACGCCCACAGTAGTGTCTGCATTAGACATGGCGGTAGAGCCAGATGCTGGTGGGGAGGTGGACAAAGGGGGTTTCTCGTACATTGCTGCTGAGGACGGAAATGGCATAGCCATTCTGGAAAACGGTTCCGCAGTTTCTCACGAAACTGACACGTGCTCAGCTTGTAACCGAGCCCTGGGTCCCCTTAGGCATTTCTCTCAGAATCAAGGCACAAATGTTCATAGCAGATTTATATATTTTTGATTCTGGGGATTGCACCCAGGGGCACTTAACCACTGAGACACATCCACAGCCCTTTTTTAATTTTTTTTTTTTTTTTTTTTTTTAGAGACAGGGTCTCATTGAGTTGCTTAGGGCCTTGCCAAGTTACTGAGGTTGGCTTTGAACTCATGATCTTCCTGCTTCACCTTCCTGAGCGTTGCTACTGTGCCTGGCTCATTGCAGATTTATTTAAAATAGCTCCGACTTAGGAGTCAGCCAGCATCCTTTAGTGAATCAACAGTTAAAGAAACTGGTGCGTGGACCTGGGGAGGCTGTGACCCTCACATGGGAATAACGTCTGAGCCTCACACGGGAATAAGCATCTGAGCGAGCCTCGACTTGGATGGACCTCTGCAGTTTTATGCTTGTGAAGAAAGATCATCTCCAGGAGCATGGTGGTATACAATTTCCTCTATGTACCATCTTCAAGATGACAAAACTAGAGTGGAGGACAGATTAGAGTCACCAGGGGAGAGGGGAAGGTCAGAACAACCATCAGGGCAGCAAGAGGCACACCTCCGCTGAAGCAGTGGTCCTGCATCCTGGTGGTGATGGCTATGCACACCGTGTGAGTGATACACACACACACACACTCTCTCTCTCTCTCTCTCTCTCTCTCTCTCTCTCTAAAGGTGGGAACTGACTTGGGTAACAGGACTGAGCTGGGTCACCTCCCTGGCCTCAGAACTGCACTGCAGTTGCAGGAGATGCTGCCCTGGGGGACACTGGGAAGCCTGGTGCAGCCTCTGCTCCCCAAGAGCGATGGGGTGTCTCCCAGCCAGCTCACAGTAGACCAAGGTCACTGATCCAGGCTGACCGTGAGGCTAACCTGCTGGAGCCCAGCAGGTGACCAATGCTTCCTAAGCTTCCAGTCCCTCATCTGTGAGCTGGAGAGACCAGTAGGACCCGCCTTGTAAAGAGATGATGAGAATTAAAGGTGCCACGCCAAGTTCTCACCACCAAGTCCTTTTACAGGTGAATCCTGAGACCAAAGGAGCCTAAGGCGCTTGTGTAACATCCAGCTGCCCGGAAGTGTCGACGGAGAAGCCAAAACCCACAGTCCTCCGATCCCAGACTCTCCACCACACCTTGCCACCCTGCCTTTTGGGAAAGGAACTTGGAAACAAAAGTGGGATTTCGAGGGTGTAAAAACAGGCCTTTCAGCCAAACCAACAGTGCCAACGGAGCGATCGCCCGGAGCCAGGCCAGCTCGGCTCAGCAGGACCTTCCTGGCCTCTCAGATCCTCCCTGGATCCTGTCAAAATGGGGCAAAATGACTGGGTTCGTTACTTTTTAAAAATCCTGTACTCTTCAAGCTGTCAGATCTGCTGGTGGCCTTTGCTTCTTGTGGAACTTGGAAGCCCGGCTGCCTGGTCCTGTGGACAGCTGGCCTCCTGACTCTGCTCAGTGGGCAGATGGTATTTCTCCAACTTCTCTGGAGGGTCTCGGGTCAATGACCTTGACACATGATTTGGTCAAGTGGAAATGAAGGGACTGCCCAGAGGCCCATATTCTGCAACGGGCTGTAAGCTCATTGGAGGACTGGGGCTGCTGTGGCCAGGGACTGTGGCCAGCGTGCACGCAGCTCTGCCAAGCCCGGCCCCCAGCAGCACCGCACAGCGTGGAGCCCAGCCGGCTGCTCTGGGCTCCAGAGGGCTCCTCCTGCGCCATCTTAGCGTGCTCTCCTCTTCCTGCTGCTGGCTGGGGACCAGTCCTTGCACAGTTACGGCTCTACTAAATGAAAGCATTCCATCATTTTTATCTTCCAGAGACCAGAGATTCCCACCTTCCCCACCACCATGCTGTGAGGGAGAAAGATGAACTGAGCTTGGAATCTCGGGGTGGTCACCGAGCACAAGCAAACGAAGTTAACCCGAGGTCTTTCTCCAAGCAACAGGGCCCTGGGAAGGAAAGACACAATAAAACCCTCCGAATCTCATTACGGCTCCAACACTGGGATGCGCTTAGAGATGCAGGGCAGGTTTCCACGCCGACCTAGCAGCTCAGGCAAGTTTTACTGCCCAGTTACAGCAGGATCTCATGATAGAATTCTTCTGGGAGCAGCTTCTGCCAGATAACCTGAGGGCTTCATCTGTAGCCATCGATTGCGCTGGCTGGCTACAAACTGCCTCCCCACACCCCTGTGGGTCAGGCCCAGACGAGACCGAGGAAGGGCCATGCTCCACAATTTCCGCCCAACTGTTAGGGGACAGGGACCTGTCTCAGGGATGCCATCATTCTCACGATGGCCCTTTTATGGAACCATATGCCAGTCACTGAGCTTGCTGTACGTTATTGACCTTGGCATTGAAAAGCTCTACTTTATTTATTCCGTATTACAAGATGGGTCTGCTTATCACTATTTCACTCACAAATAAGTCAGATTTCAGAGAGGTTAAGTAAGCTGCCTAAGTTTGCACAGCTGGAAAGTGACCGTGCAGGGATGTGCGACAGGTCTGAGATCAGCATGTGGGTCTTCGGAACTTGGAGAAACACCATCAAGCCTCAACAATTTAATTACCTCCCGTCCTGCCACCGGCAGCACAGGGGAAGTAAGGATGGTCTGAGGGTTCTGCAAAAGATGAGAGCTGACGGGCATTTCAGGCCCTGACTCAGGTTTTTAACCCTGACGGTGGCAGCCTGACCCCTGCCCCTGCACAGGTTCAAGGCCAGGGTCAGTGGGCTGCGTCTGCCAAGTGTAAGCTCATGTGGCTGCTTCCCCACAGAGGCCAGGGAGGCTGCCGATTGGACGTGGGGTGTTCTGCTGCCTCGCCCTCATTGACTGGCCGTGGAGAGATGGGATTTAAATTGTGTCGAGGACATTAGTCTGAAGTGAATGGAGTGAAGAGTAGACTTCTCGTTTATGTCCCCAGAGTGATAAATGAGGGAGTGTAATTTTTTTTTCTAAGGCAAAGAAAATGGGAAACCAACGTGGATTTCAGACACATGAGAAATAGCTTATGAATTTAGATGATAGCTCGGCAGAAATAAATTGTACATCTGTTCATTCATTTTAATAAAGTGGAGGATGGCATGCTGCTGGGCCCTTGGAGAACCCTGGGATTTTAAAATTATGATCCTATAATAGTAGCATTAAAATTTGTAATGTAGCCAGTGCTTTCCGAATTGGGGGGGAAATTCATTTATAAAATAAAAGTTCAGACTTTGGAATGTAAATGGGAAAATGCAATTTTTCTTGGCTAGATATGAATTAGTCCTGGGAGGATACTGTAACATCTTGACCATAAAATACATTTTAAAAATCTTATGAGAAAGTTTCCAGATTGCTAACGAAACTTCTTTGGGTGATCTCTATTTAGGTAAATTGTGCAGGTAGGAAACACATTTAACTGGCTTTGCTCTTATTGCCTTGAACTTGGTGCTTCTTGTACAAGGGTGATCACAGGTTAATATTTCTATTTGAAACGAGTCTAGTCTGCTACAAGCAGAAAAATCATTTTTACTCAGTGGCAGAAACATCAGGAAGAGAGGTTTTATAGACCAGCAATTACCAGTTACCATGAAAATTTACTCATTCAACAAATAGTATTGAGTTTCTTATTACATATGTGCCCTATACTGATACTGGTACAAATAAAGCAATCTCAATTGCAGGTTTCCTGCTGACTTTAAACCCCAGCAGCATTATTAAAATTTCTTCAAAAAACAGGTAAGTATTAAGCTCAAAGAAAGCTTTTACACAGAGTGCGCAGTCTCAATGTTATTTTACCCGTCAGCCACTGGAGTTTTCAGATGGGAAAGAGGCACACAGACACCAGAGGGGTCAGTTGGCCGCAGCTGTAGGGGCCTGGGGGTCAGGAGGACCCCGGTTACCTCCCATGTGTCTTTGCCATGCAATGAACTACTGAACGGAGGCCCGTCAGCTTGCAAATAAAAACCAGCCAATCATGAAGACATGTGGTCAGTCCTAGATTGGAGGGAGCTAGCTAGCTATTGTCCTGGGTCAGTTTTTGACACAGGATATTCAACATTCCCAGGTCTGTGGGATTCTAGATGCCTCTGGTCAATGGCAGTCAATGGCAGCAGAGATCAGACAGTGCTGAAACCAGACAGTAAAGCTCAGTTCCTCACAGGCAGGCCTGGGTATGGGCACCTTCTACAGGGAGGAAGCAGAGGAGCCCAGAAGGTTGCGTGTGTGCATGTGTATGTGTGTGTGTGTGTGTGTGTGTGTGTGTGTGTGTGTGTTTGTGGTGCTGGGGATTGAACCCAGGGCCTGGTGCTTATGAGGCAGGCACTCTACCAACTGAGCTATATCCCCAGCCCTTCGTGTGTGGTTTTCTTGTCTTGTCTCTTCCCTCCTCTCCTGTCCCCCACCACCCCACCCCTGCGCTGGGATTGGACCTTGCTCTCCACTGAGCTACATTCTTACCCCTCACCTCAGAAAATTTCCCACTAACATTTTGTAACTAATGCCTAGACCTGGCCTGTTCAGATCAGAGGCCTCCTGGGAATTCTACATTCATCCATGCCCTGTCTCTGCGACAACCTTTCTGGAAGGGGGATTATGAGTAGGACTCTTTAAGAACCAGCTAGGGGTCATGAGAACAGGGGAGGTGGGAGGCTCAGGGGCATGTGGCTCAGAGGCAAGAGAGGAGGTGGTTCTGGCAGCCAGGGGCACAGCAACTGCCTTGGGGAGGACAGTCTCAGGACAGATGGGGGCAGGACTGACTGGTTAAAGCCCTGCTCAGCAGCCTGGCCCCAGAGTCTACCCCGAGCATGGCTCTGCTGCCTCCTCCAGTGGGATCTACTGTGAGTCAGACACGGGGCAGAGTCACCTGCTCAGCAAGAGATGGAGCCAGACAGTCTTGGAACAGGGAAGGGTGGGGAGTGGCTACCAGGCAGGCAGCAGAATGGACCAGGTTAACTAGAAGGGAAGTCTGGGGCTCACACAGTAAGAGCTGAGCACGGGGATGTTATCTATGAATCCACTCATCTTTAGAACCCCACGTGGTGCCTGGCTCCCAGATCCTCGTCCAGCTCTCCACGCGCCATGCCGGCACAGGCGCCAGTCACGGGGTCCACGGACCACCCAGGCCTGCGCCCCATCTCAGCACGTCAGACGCCTGGTGGTTTCTGCTGGGCACTGACTCGGGCCACAAAACAGTGACAGAGATGACGATGTGAAAGGACCACAGGCCATGTGGCCGCAGCAGCTAAAGAAATGGGAAAAGCCCGGGACGTCGGCAAGGCTGCAGCGCTCCACGGAGGGAAGCCCGGGTTAACCTGAGCGGAGGAGCTCGGGCCGGCAGGAGAGGGCAGCTTGTCTCCATCACCCTGCAGTCACCTGCTGCCGCTGACTGTCTCCGAGGACTCCGGGCGCATGGGCTCAGAGCCTCCAGGAGTCCCGCGGACCTCCTCCCAAAGTGCAGGGGCGAGGGGGGAGGCGACATGCAGGGGAGGGAAGGGGACGTGCCACTCTGGGCCGCCTGGCTCCAGCTAGTAACAAGGGGTGACGGGGAGAGAGGGGCGAGAGTGGTGGAAATTGCAAAGAAGCACCACGCCCTCTGCACGGCCCCCCTCTGCAGGACAAGCCCGTCTTGTCACGGGGAGGCCGATGAGAGTCCACTCAGCATGGACCTGCCAGTGGCTGGTCTGGGGAGGGGCAGAAGAACGCGATTCTGCAAGGTGTGTGTGTAGAGGAGCGAGTCCCCGCCGCGCACGGGATCGGTGACCAGCCAGGGGTGGCCTTGGGATCCGGCAAAACCCGCCTTTCGGTGAGCTTAGTGCCTGGATCCGGGATAGTGGGCCCAGGGTGGCCAGGGTCAGACCGGGAGGCAAGCAGAGCTGAGGCGGAGCTGGAGAGAGCAGCGGACACCCTGCTGAGCCCTGGGCGCGGCCATCCACAGCTGGGGACCGAGCCACCTCAGGATTTCTTTTGCAAGTTCAGGGCAGGCGCCTGTCCTGAGCCACAGAGTGAATGCGAACAGGCTCCTGGGCTCTGGAGAAGCGAAAAGTCGGGGAGGAGGGTCTCCGACGCCAGTCCTCCTCCAGTGGATCTGTCTTTCCGCTCCTGGAGCTGAAGCGAAAGGTGTCTTGCCCATTTCTACGAGGGCAGCTGGGGTTTGTGGACGCTGCTGAGCGACAGGGCCCTGGGCGTGCCGTGCAGGCCAGTGAGCGTCAGGAAATGGGCAGCTGCGGTTCTGGCTCTGATGTGTGGATTACAGTGCCCAGTGGGAGCTGTGTTAAACCGACATCCGGGTGCGGCTGGCAAAGGCGCCTGTCCCCATTTGCAGAGCTGCAGGAAAGAGCGCTGTTTGTTAGGCGCCATTTACCGAGGAAACGTCCTCTGTGCGCCCTGTGCACGCAGACCTTCAGCTAAGTGGGGCAGCTGACGGGTGAAGCTGTTTGCCTGCAAGGAAGGGCTAGTCTGGAAGGGGCCATACAGGAGGCTGATCACGCCAGTTCAGCACAGGCCAGGGAGTCACGCAGCAGCAAACGCTGGAGAAGCCCAGGTCAAAGATGAGAGAACCAGTTAACTCCTACTGAGGAAGGATCCGAGGAAGCTTAAGGGAAACACCTGACCTTCTTGAGTCTGTGTTTGAGGAACAGACTCACTCAGCGTGGGCCACACTTCCACCCGACCCTGGGTTAGCCTGTAAGAACTGGCCCAACTCCTCCTCTCAGCTCTTCCAATGGTTCTTGCATGCCCCAGGGCATTTGTACATGCTGTGTGCTCTGCCCGACCTAAACCATCTTTCCTTATTTCACTTAGCAAAGCTGAGACTTAAAGGAAGAGCCATTACTTCATGACCTGACCTTCAGGGGCCCTGCCTAAATCTGCTTTCCTTCAGTCTGTTTGCAAAGTCCTCTGATCTTTTTTGTAGGATTCACCCTTCTTGCCACACTTTAACATCTGCCTCCCAGGCCTGGTGAAAGCAAGCGTTTCCCTGCCTCTTTAAGCCCAGCCCTTCGCTCACAGCCTGGGTTGATGAGCATGTGGTGAGTTTAGGGATGAAGAGAGCCAAGGTTGCTTCCGACCCTGATAACTCAGAACAAGTACATCAAACCCACAAAGACAGGGGAACTTGAAGAAGCCCATTATCTCATTAATGATTATGGAAATGCCATAACCACTATCATAAATTTAAAAGATTTAAAAACTGTTAGGCAGAGAGAGCAGAGTAATAGAAAAGGACCCCAGCTAATGAGCTGACGTTTTTCTTGCTTTGCAGACTTTGCCCAGTTTCTCCAGTGAGTGAAGCTTGGATTTCTGTCGTGATATCTAACGCTTGGTGAATCGATGATAGAGGATTGATCATGATGTAGAAAGGTTTCAAAGCAGATGTGTAAATACACATGTGTAAAGTGGAATATTAATGTCTTTTCTAGAATCTTGTACTGTTCTACCTGGGTGTGTTTTTACTTATTTGCTGGATCTCCTGATAGATGACCAATTTGTTGGGAGCCTGTCTTCCTTATTTCTGAATTCCAGAGAGCCCAGAATGATGTGTAGGAACTTAAGGTGAGCTGAGAGCTGAGCTCTGGAACCAGCCACTCCTGGTTCACATCTGTGCCCCACATGCTGTGACCTTAGGCATGTTCCTAACCCTCTCTGTGCCTCAGTTTTCTCACCTATGAAATGGGCACAAGGAGAGTCTATCACAGAGGTGCTGTGGGAATTAAGTGAGCTAAGTAGCCCAAAGTGTTCAGGAGAATGCCTCACAAAGTGCTCCAACAGTAAAAAGAACCGATGACAGATGAAAATGCACTTTCATTTAATTCTTGCTCATAAGAAGTGATTATTCTATCTGCTCACTGGGCCTATCCAAACCAAGAACCAAAGCTTCTCATCAAACTCTTTGGCTATTAAAAGATCCCCACTCCATTTTTTTAATTTGAAGAAGAGAAGGAGAGGGAGAGAGGGTAGCTGACTTGTCCGGTGAGCTCAGAGGGAACACTCCGTGTCCTTGGTTATCCAGAGTTAGTGCAAACACTGTCCTAATTTTAGTGGAAATGCAGGTGGGGTGAGAGGAAGGGAGCAGGTAGTGAGTTGAAGTTGCAAGTCCAAGTAGAGCGGGATGGGTCACAACCTCAGTTGCCTCAGCAAGCCCAGGTGCCCAGGTGGAGCAGCTCCCCGAGGTGCAGCTAGCAGGAGATGCCAGAGCAGGCCTGCAGGGTGGGGACCAGGCGGGGCACCACCCTCCCACACCTGGGTCCCGTGGGTGCTGAGCCGGCCAGGGTGCAGTGCAGCTTGCCAGAGGGTGGAAGTGAGGGATCTCGAGTCGGGCAAGCTCTTCAGCTCTCTGACCTCCATCGCCAAGCCCATGACGTAGACATGACAGTCAGCACCGTTAGTCCTGCGTCCCCAGGTTCTGCACTTGTGCATGCAACTGACCATAGATTGACATATTTGAAAAAAAGTTTTCACCTGCACTTTTTTCTTGTCATTATTCCCTAAATAACACAGCATAGCAACTAGTTACACAGCGTCTGCCTTGTACAGGGACCACAGTAATCGGAAGGAGTTTAGAGCAAGTGGGGGAACGTGCACGGGTTAGGTGCAAATGCCATGCTGCTGTGTGTAAGGGACCTGAACACCTGTGGCTTCGGATGTCCTTCAGGGTCTTGCAACTGAGCCCAAGATACTCAGAGACAGCTGTTGGGGTCCCAGTGCTGCAGGAGGAGGGGTGGAGGGAGGGCAGGCGTGTCTCTGACCCTGCTCAGCAAAGACCAGCACTTCCAGATAGCTGCCTTGCCTGCTGTTCTTTTAACAACGTGCAGATGGGCTGGGACGGCGCATGGATAGCGCTTCCGGTGCAATGACCTGTCTTCCTCAGAACTGCTGCTGATGGGATGCTTGCCATGTTGAGAAGCCAGCTCTGAATCTGCGAGGAAAACTCAGGCACGTGGCTCGGAACCTCACCTGTGGCTCCGCGGAGACCCTGGGAAGGCAACGGGCTGCTCGGCGTCAGCTCTCCTTTGCACAGGGGCCACTGTCAGACTCTCCTGGCTGGTTGGCCCAAGCATTGGGCGAGAGCCGTGGAAAGGGGACAGACTCCGTGAGCACAGATCTCTATTTAAGCATCTACCAATGCTGGTTCCTGTGGGTGCTGCTGTGGGGAAACCACAGAGCACCTTCTGTGGAGGACGAGGTGATGGGGCACATGGTGCGGGGGTCCCAGCTGGCTGTGTCCATCGCCATGTCCTGACCTGGTGACTTGCCTGAGGGCCAACAGCTTCCTGAGCATTGTGGGGCTCTGGATCTCTGAATGGCACCCTGGCCCCTTTAAATTGTCTGCTAATATCTTTCTACCATACTTGCTGTAAATCCAGTCTTGGCCTTTGCCCCTGCTGGCCCCTCCAGTGTCCCCACCTGGCCCTCTCTCAGGCTGCTGCAGCCACACTGGGCAGCTGTCCATTCCTCAAGTGAGGGACACCTTTCCAGGGTCACCTCTGCACCCCTCCAGGTCTCACTGTGTCCCCCAGGAGGACACAAGCCTTCCTGCCTGGGAACCCGACCTTATTTGGGAATAATGTCTTTACCGAGGCACTAAGCTAAATCGAGATCAGTAGAGGGGCCCTTAATCCAATGTGGCTGGTGTCCCCGTAGAGGGAGAATCTGGACACGGACCTGGGACCTGGGAGATGCGCTGAGGATGAGCCAGGGAGCACCAAGGGCTGTCAGCAGCCACCAGAAACTGGGAGAGGAGGATCTGCTGCAGCCGGCAGATGAAGCCACCTGCCCACGCCTTGACCCGGGACTTCTGGCCCCTGCAGTGTGGGAAAGGACGTTCCTGCCATTTAAGTTACTTGGTTTCTGATGCTTTGTTTTGTTGTCACAGGAAACAGATCTTTTATGTCACCTACTCAGAGAAGACCTCCATGAGCTCCACTAGGCGTCCACAGAGTCCCTATCGGAGCTGACTTCACCCCTCCATCTGTCCCTGGGGCCACTCTGGCTCGCTCTGCTGGCTGGCTGTGTCCGTCCTGCTGCAGGCCCTGAGGCTGGGCCCTGGCCACGTGGCACCTCAGCTGGAGAGAGCTGATGGGTCGGGGATGAGCCCATGAACACCCTTGGCGAGCAGCGGTGAGATGCATCCCTTGGGGGCACGGACCACTCAGCTGCCTTCTTAGGTGTGGGCGGGTCCCCAGCAAGACGGAAATGGGGTTCCATCTAGAGCCAAGCAGGTCGGGTCTGGAAAGAACTGAACGTGTTAAAATCAGTTGTGGATCATTGTGTTAATCCACTTGGAAGAGTGGGAGGATGAGTTCAGCTACAGCACAGGAACTCTGCCATATTTTCTTTCTCTTGTTTTTTAAACCCACAGCATAAGTTGGTCCTGTCTCCACTCTAACAATCCCTTTATGTATTATTTATTAACTTTGAGTTTTCTAGTTTTTTGCTTTCTTACTTGACGGATGAGGAAGGAGATTTAGGGTCTCCGCAGTTGTGTTGATTAGCCTTTTATTCTAAGGTGGAATCTTGCCCCACCTCCATTCCCTGCGCAGCACAGGAAACCATCGGCCCAGGGGCGTGAGGCTCCTGTGTTGGTGCCGACCTTGATGTTTCCCAGCAGCCACTTTCCTGCCCCAGGACATTGGTCTGGGATCTGCCCCCGACCCTGGGTGGCATCCCTTATCTACAAAACCAGTGTTCTGCGTGAGCATCTTTCCAAAGTCCCTTTAATAACCTGATTCTTCAACCTTTTAAAGGTCTCTATTGTTTATTGTCAAATATTTAGATTCCCCCTCCATTCACCAGTTACCTGCCAGGCTGGGAGCTGGGGTGACATTTGGATGTGCAGCAATAAGCACGTGAACAATGACAGGGCGTGTGAGAAGGTGGTATCATGTACTGGAATAGGTGTGTGTGCACCAGGACATGCACACGACAGAATGAGCTGGAAAACACGACAGTGTTACACAGACGCAGCAGACGTGCGTGCCTGCCACACTGCAGGGGTGGGGAAGAGAAGACCCAGGCTGTGGTAGGAACCTGGACGGGTCGCGTAAGCGTTTGCTGCATGGACAACACACCACTGACCGGACCTGCGCTCCACCCCTGCGCAGCCCTAGGCACAGCCGTCAAAAGTGCATGACCCCAACGCCAAGGGTCCAGATGGCACCACCGGATACGCTGGGAGGACGGGTGTGAGGCGACCTGTCGGCGCTGGGCGGGGCTCAAGTGTGTGTTGGGACAACGGGAGGAAGCGGCGGACTAGACTGCTGGGGCTTCACGACCTGAGCCTTGAAGAATAAACAGATTTTCCAGGCACAAAAGAAGGGAAGGGCGTTCCGGGTCAAAGGGAACAGAGCGCAGGGTGGCATGAAGGCTGCCCAAGCTCCGAGCGCTCTGCTGGGGGTGAGCAAAGGGGGCGTGGCTGGAGGTGAAGAGGAGGTGCCACCAGCTGCATGTGTGCAAAGCCACCTGCGCCTGGGGCCAGAGGCTCGCTCCCTCCCACAAGCGAGATGGAGGTGTCCAGGTGGCTGTGGGAAGGGCATTGTGGAGATACAGTAATACTACCTTCTTAGGGTGACCCTCTGGTGCTGCTGTGCTCAGTGAGAGGATGCTGTCTTTGAACAGAAGCGGGTGGGCGAGGTCCTTGGAGGACCGTGCTGCTGGTGCCTCTGTGCAGAGACTCTGCCACCTGTAGTAAAGAATTGCTTTTATTGCCACGGAGTTGCTACTGACCCTCTGAGCACAACCCAAGGGCTGGCAGAGCCACAGAATCTGCATAGTTCACACGGGGATGATGGGGATCAGTGCTTCATGAATAGAGTTATGAAAGAGGGAGCGACGCAATGAATCACCGGCTGTCTGGTCTACCTCTATGAGGGACTCAAACAGCAACAGCAGCCACAGGGTAGGTTGCAGAGATTTTCCACCTATCAAATATCCGGATGTTTTCTATCACACAGTCCGTAATCAGCACAGGCGCTCTGAACAGAGCAAGCCCCTCGCCCTGCTGTCCATGAATGATCAAGTCCAGGGCGCATACCCACTGCCCTGGCCCTAAGCCGGAAGAGGGCTGCTTGCGTGACGGTTTCTATTTCCAGGTCACGGCTTAGATTTGTACAGGTGTTTGCCTTCACCCCGGTACTCAAGAAGCCCAGCGGCACCTGCTATTCCAGTGTTGCTGAAGTCTCAACACTAGGTTTAGTTGCTGCGGCCACGCCTCCCTGTGATCTTGGTGCAGGGGAAGAAAGCAATGGCTTCACCCCTCCCAGGGAGGACAGGTATGGGAGGACCCTGCTGGCTGTCCTGCAGGTGACCGCTCTTCAGGGATGTCAAGGGAAGCTGGGACTGCGCTCTGTAGCAGATGCTTCCTCAGGGCCCTGGGACAATGTGCTAGTCAGGACCACACAGACCAGGAACTGATCCAATCTGGAGCAGCAATATTGTTCTCAGAGCTGGACACTGCTGATACCGGTGCCCTGGAATCGCTGCCCTGTTCTCTCCACATAGCCGGTATTTCTTTATGTACTGGGATCCTGGACATTCTATACAAGGCCTGGGAGAAAGATCCCCAGTGGTGCATGCTTAGTTTTATTTAAAACTCAGAAAGCTGTCAGGTATGTGATTTCACAGCATCACAGAAAAAGTCTCACGTATGTCACTGTAAAGGCTATGAAAGGCTTCATGGAAAGAGGGAGTCTAAACTATTTGGAAAAACATTTAGTCATCTTCAAAGATTTATCTGGCTGTTAAAATGTCTTGGACTCCGCCCTCCAGAAAAGTCACTTGAGGCAGATAATTTAAATGGGTTCGATTTTCTAAGAAATATGTGGTTGGCTTTCTGGATTAGTTGCCACCGAGCAAGCAGAATATATAATAATGGGGCTGGTGTTTGGATGCAGGCACATCTGAATTTAAACGTCTTTCCTAAGGGAAATAAAGTCTTAGGAAAGTAGGGGAGTTTCATTTGAAGCTCTCAAATACATTGCACAGGATCCAGGAGGCCGGGATGAATCTAGTTGTGACATTAGACTTCTTGAGGGAGGGGGCAAAGCAGAGGGCACTCCCCCACTTCACACTCAGAATCGCCCAACTACCAAAGCCCAATGCAATGACCAGAGGAGCTGAGGAAGCTCCAGGCCTCGCGTTAGCTCAGCGTGAGGGAACGGGAGAGTGGAGCTCAGCTCTAGAAACGAGGGTGTTTTAGTCAGGAGGGGGATCACTCCACTGGGAAGCTCGCAGCAGGAGGTAACAAAGAGCGCTGGTCAGGACACCGAAAAGGCACATGGGGATGGGTACTTATTCAATAAGCAATAGCATCTTTGTAAAATTAAAAACATAGAATCAAAATGTGACAAAAAGACCAGAAGATAAAATGAGTTCGAATGTTCTAGGGTCCTTACATTAACCAGGAAGTGATAAAAATGCCAATTTGTATTAGATTCTGTGTGTCACAGGCACATATGACAATTTCCCAGAGACACACAGTGTCAATTATCAGAGCTGAATATGAAATTATAAAAAAATCCAATTATTTCAGATAGAGGTAAAAAATGAGAGAAAAAGAAATACGTAGAAAAAAACAGCAAATAGGAGAACAAAACCAACTAAGGTTGACGGATTGCAGCCCAAACATATGGGACTTGGTTTAAATGGACAAAATAATCCAAGTAACAAGGCTGGAGGATTAGAATTGACAAAGAAAAATCAAAGCCCACACAGATGTTGTTTATTAGAGACACATTCTAAGTAAAAGATTACAGAAAACTCGAGAGAAAGCAATGATGGAAAGGCACAGGCCAGGATGAAGCTGAAAAAAGCTACCTAGATAATGACGCGAACAGCACAGAGCTAATGTGAGGTGGGGAGCAGCTCTGGAGGTGCAGGCCTGAGCCCCTCTCTGCAGCTGTACTTGCCGGGTCGTCTCATGCATCAGGAATATGCAGCAATTAGTTTGTGTGCATTTAATAATAGGACCCCAAATAAAAAAATTTGATGGAGCAAGAGGAATCAATAATCTATAATCATGGTATCAGATATTCTTTCAGTAACGGATGGAATAAGCAGGCTGATAAGACTTGCATAGAAGACTGAACAACATCATAAAGCTTAGCCTAACTGATGCATGTAGAGCCCAGAACTAAACAACTCTAGAGCCACAGTGTTCTTGTTCTCAAGTGCACAGGGATCCACTGTCAAAATCACTCAGGTGTTGCTCACAAAGCCGGTCCCAGCAAATGTCAGAGGACTGCAATCGTCTAGCACATATTCTCCCATCACTGTGCAATTAAGCTAGATAATAATGACAAAGGAGAAAACTCCCAAGCAGGTAGCTTTACACAATATACTGCTAGAAAACCCTGAGTTACGAAAGAAACACTCAGGAAGCTTGAAAATAGTTTTGAACTGAATGATAATAAAAATACACCCGATGACAAGGTAGGGATAGAGCTACAGCCACACAGAGGGAAGTGTTCAGCAATCTCAAATCCCTGCTTTAGAAAGAGGCTACAGGCCAGTGATCTCAGGTGTCATCTTAAGGACCTGAAATAAATGATACCCAGAGAAATATAAGAAAATGAAGAGACAATAGAGAAAAATCAATAAAACAAAATATCGTTTCTTTGAAAAGAGGAATAAAGTGAATATACTCCTTGGCAGGACTAATCAAGAAAGAAAAAAAAAAGACGAAATGGAGAAATTTCTAGAAAATACAACTTGTCAAATAGAAATCAAGAGAAATAAACAATCTGAATGGTTACATCTCTGCAAGAAAGGAAACCTTCAGTGTGGGTAAGAATCGGACAGAGAGCGCTGAGTGACACAGCTAAGAAAATGGGCTTTCATTAAAATGGAGTCTGTCTTCATCAGGACCGGGAGAGGCCAGCCCCAGGGGAAGGAGATGGGTGCAAAGTGAATTTGACTCACAAGGCTGAAAAACAGAAGAACCAGCATCGAGGAGGGACAGGCCCAAACCCCAGTTAGGAGAAGCCTGAAGGTCTCCACCAGGACGCGCAGGAGGCAACGGCTGCCCACAGGTGAGTGGACGAGGTCAGCGCGTCAGCTGCCAGCGACCGGTGACCACGCGTGAAACCCATGCGCAGACCTGCTCCGAAAGGCTGCAAGCCCGGCAGCGGCGCGCTGGGGAGGTCACTCTCCTCGACCGCCCTGAGCAAAAGCCAGTCGTCAAAGCTTGTTGGCCGCGCAAAGCAAACTGGACCAACCGCCTGCAAAAGTTGGCAGTGTCACCAAAGCAGACCCAGCAGCTTCAACTGACGTTGACCCCAGACAGCACGCACAGGCGACACGTGTGCTGCAAAAGACAGTCAAGGTCGCTTAGTCCACTCTTACACCCACCAGCCCCAACTGGCAACAACCCAGGGCGCCCCGCCACCCAACAGATGAGCGTCTTGGATGCTCCGAAGGGGAGCGAATGCGCTCAGAGCCAGGTTACCCGCCGCAAAGCGGACGTATCTCCTGGAAGCGGTGGCGGGAACACACACAGTAACACCCCAAGTGTAGGAAGATTAGGCAGGAACAGCTGATTGACAGTCGCCCAGCCTCGGGAGCCGCTGCTTCTGGAATAGGCGAGGTCGGGAGCAGGGCTCGAGGCTTCTGAGCTGCGACTCGCCTCCCGTTTCTTGATTTGGGTTTTCTGTTTAACTTGTTGAGAATTAAATCACACAGGATGTGTGTACTTTCCTATATGAAAGTTATAAACTTACTAAAAAAGAAGTTGATACATCTCAAGTAAGACATATTGACTGACATTAGAAAGACATTTGGAAAATTTTAATAAAACTACAGACTAGTACTGTGGAGCAATATTATGGGTGACTTCTTTTTCCTTCTGGCTATTGAGAAATAGAAAATTTAGACAAAAACTTAACAGATTACATGTGAATGTTCATAGCAGAATATTTATGATAGTCAAAAGGTTGGAAATTCCAATGCCTATCAAGGGATGGATGGAAAAACCAACTGTGGTACATCTACCCACTGGAGTAGTATTCAGCCATAAAAAGGAATGAGGTCCTGGGGGCTGGACTTAGCCTAGCATGTGGAAGGCCCTAGGTTTGATCCCCAGCATCACCAAAAACAAAAACAAAGTTGCTTTAAAAAAAAAAAAAAGAATGAGGTACTGACATGTGTAGCAATATGGATAAACTATGGATAAACCTAGAAAACATTATGCTAAGGGACAAGGCCAACCCTAAAGCACCGCAGGGTGTGAGGTTCCATGGTTCCTTGTATAGTAAACGTCCTGAACAAACCATCCATAGACCAAGGGTACCTTGGAGGCTCCCTGGGGGTGGGGGAACAGGGGAATGGAGGCACCCCTGCCCAGGGGCCCAGGATTCTCCTGTGGGGCTGTGAAAATTCTCTAAGTGAGACAGTGCTGTGGTGGATGACTTTGGGCACGGGTTCAAAACCAGCACAAGGCTCATCATAAGAGGGAAGACCTCGTAGGTGTGAATCATCCCCCAGGAAAGTGGTCACTAGCAAAACCTCAAGGGAGCATGACGCAAAAGTGACAAGGGATGGAAATATATAGGTGCCGTCCTGCCTCGGGCAGGTCATGAAGAGGGAGGGTAGATTGCGAACATAAGAAATAAAACGGCCCTTTCATTGTTTGCTAACCCTACGAATGAAGAAGAGCAGATCATAACAAGCATATTGAAAATCCATTTAAACTCTTGCCCGTTCTACCTGCCATTTGACGTCGATAAAGAGAACATAGTACTCATAATATGCCACAGGCAAGGACTCGGCTGACAACCTGGTTAGCAGCACTATCAATTTAAAGAACAGTCGTAATACAAGAATCTGAAATTGTAGAGCACAGACGTATTTACACACACACACACACACACACACACACATGCACATATAGCAGAAAGTTGATAGAGATTTTCTCAAATTTAACAATGATCCTCAATATTAACACAAGTTCTCTAAAATGAAATGTGTTTTGAAGGTAAAAAAAAAAAAAAAAAAGCACCCCATCAATAATACAGGTCAACTGGGTATGGTGGCGCACACCTGTAATCCTAGTAGCTCGGGAGGCTGAGGCAGGAGGATCGCAAGTTCAAAGCCAGCCTCAGCAAAAGTGAGGTACTAAGCAACTGCCTCTAAATAAAATACAAAATAGGCCTGGGATGTAGCCCCGTGGTAGAGAGTCCCTGAGTTCAATCCCTGATACCACCGTCCACCAAAAAGACCAAAACCAAAAACAACAAAAACAACAGGTCAGATATTTCTATAGGAAAAGATGCTACTTCACTATGATATGATGAAGCCCCAGAGAGTTTGCAGTCAAACATTTATGAGAAAAGGAATTACAGGATGTTCTCAGGCAGTTAACTAATAAAACATGTTTTGTTTAACAGAACTAATGCCCCCAACAAAAATAAGATGCTTGGGCATCTCGTGTCCTGAAAGAGCCCCCGCTGGCCTTGGAGAGTGGGGAGGAGGCAGGGCTGTCAGCCGGCAGCCTGGCCTGAACCTGGTACCTGCTGGGCTCCCATTCAGCTCACCAGCTTCAGCCCTGCACCAGTGGCCTTCAGCCCTCTGTGAAAGAGGGACATCTGCCATGACGCCTTCTCTAGCCGGAAAGCCTTGAGGTTGATGCCACTTGTTATACATATTGTGATGTTATCGCCTGAACGTTCACCTCAGAAAGAACTCATCAAATTGCCAAAAATGCAGTCCTGCATTCTTAGGTCTAAGTTACCGAGTGCCATTTTAAGGTACAATTTGGAAGGGAAATTTATTGAATAGAGGAAGAAAATGCTTAGTGCTCATTTTTAAAGATCTGATTATCATTTGCAAGCACATTCTTTTTAAATCAATGGGGAATTGATTAACCCTGACCTGAGATTCATGTGCAAGCATGAGTTATTAAATGGGTATTTGCTGGGCATCTATTATGTTCCAGGCATAAATCAGAAGTCTTTCCTGAAAAAGAATAACGACCTAAGACTGAAGCTTGGGGGACTTGGTCTGCTATGGAAGGCCCCGGGTTCTCACCTGCTTTTCAACCTCTGGGTCTGGAGCCTTTAACCGGATTCCTAAGATCATTTCCAAATGCCTCATCTAGGAAGTTCAAACTAACCTTCTGTTGAAGTCATGAGCACAAGCTATTAGGAAAACTCACAAGAAAGTCTCTAGAGGGAAACTGGACTTTCCAACCTAAATTTGCATGGAAGTCAATGACTAAAAATTGATTTCATGTAACAGTAGCAATTTGAAATACAATCTTGGTTCATCATTCCCAGTAACACTTTTCTCAAGTTAAAATTATCTCCAGGAAGCATTCTGTAAATACTGAATTATTGAGTGTCTACTGGGATGCAGCTGAGAACAAGAGAGATGTGTCCTCGCTTCTCAGCAAGTTTACAGCCGGGGTAAATGAACCCACGGGGAATAAACAAGCGAGCTGACTTTGCACAGAGGATGTCTTCTTAAAATCCCTTTAAAAAGTCTCCTTCCTTAAACAACTGCTAAGCTGTTAAGGTGGCCACTGCCAAACGAAGGTGGGCAGAGCTATTTCTCAGGCTCCTTTACAGATAAGGGAGGCCGAGAGGGTGTAAGCAAAAGTCACTTGGGCCTCTCGGAAGCTCTTTAGAGAACATTTACCCAGGAGGCAGGTTCTCCTTCCCCCTTCCTGTTCCCTGCTTCTTTCTGCCTGCTCTTGGACATGATGGCTGGCACTGCAGTTAATCTATTGTGCCATGAGGCAGAGTGGAGGAAGGCAGAGCCGGGAGGTGAAAGGAGTCTGGGGGACGGATGACACGGAGTGACCGTACTGGCCCGGAACCATCTACCTGCAAATTCTTAAATGAGAGAAACTACAATGCTGGCTTATCTAACACAGTGCTATTTCTAGTCTCTGTTATTTGCAGGTGGCCCTCAGTCGTCTTTTAAACAGTTCTTTGAAACAGATGAAAGGATGCACTTCTCCGGAAATGCAGCATTATGTCAACTAGAAATTCCTAAAAACCCTCGCATAATCCCAACAACCGTATACGCCCGTGAACTTCCTAGGAGATGTGAACTTCCTAGGAGATGTCCTAACATGGAGAGATTCACGTAAGACAGCGTCTCCTTGGTTTTTCACTTGGAATGGTCACATTTCCATTCTGCAGTGACCAGACCTGGACCTTCATCGTTTTTTTTTTTTTTTTTTTTTTTTTTTTTTTTTTGCGGTGCTGGGGACTGAACCCAGGGCCTTGTGCTTGACAGGCAAGCACTCTACGAGCTGAGCTATATCCCCAGCTGCACGCCCCCTGTCCCCTCCGTTCCCACCCACACCCTGCCGCTCTCCTTGCCCCACATCCTAGAGACCTGGACGCCCCCCGGGAAGAGTGTGCACCAGGAGCGCTTCATCTCTCCCAGGTGCTCTTGACCTTCCTTGCTCTCCCCGCACCTGGATCTCACAGTGATGCCTCTTGCGGATTCTGCCGCCTGCCCTCTAGAATTCCTTCTGCCCTCCAGCTCTGGGGTCCGCGCCTTGTACCTTCACGGGCTTGAGCAGATCATAGATCGAGTGAAAGGAAGAGTGGCCTTCCCACCGGGAAGGACATGGACAAAAGGCTTGGCATTTCAGGAACAGTGCTGTCTTCCTCGCCACCACCCTCACCCCAGACACTGCAGAGGACAGCAGGGGACAGCAGGGGACAGTAGGGGACAGGCACAGCCAAGAGCTTTTCATGATCAGCCACTCGCACTCACTGGGAGCAGCCCAGGCTCTGCGTGGGCCCCTGAAGAGCTGAGGATGTGGGGACGCGGGGCGGCTAGTGCACTCACAGCCCGGCCAGTCAGAAGCCCAGTTCCAGCTCTAGGCCGCCTCTGCCCCTCGGGCAGTCCTGTGTTCAAAATGTACACGTCCCTCTGTAGCGGCCTTGCCGGACCCACTGGAAAGCCGAGCTGCTCTGACTGAGCCAGCACTGGGCAGACTCCTTCGGGACGTCTCGCACCCAAACAGGGCCTGCCACTCACAGCAGCTGCTCTTCTCACTTTATGACTGCAAGTGAGTCACCCCAGGTTCAGACCTCAGCTCCACATGTCAGGGATCCCAGGTCCTCACCCAGCGTCCATTCGAAGGCGATTTTTATGCTCTTGCCGACACCCACAGGTGAGTACGTTTTCCTTTTGAGGCCCAGTGTCTCTTGCTTAAATTTAAAGTGTATGTTGAATTTTTCCTTCAACTCAGTGGTGTTAACCACAGAACAAAACCGCCTCCAGTCCCAGTGTTCAGTCCCTGACTGAGCACCCATCTGTAGTTTTCCTGAGTGATACTTTCAGAGTTGTGCTAAAGTGACTAATTGACCTCACAGTTTGCAACACTGATAGGTCTTATTTTGAATTGGGGTCATCCTATTTTTATTTTTGTTTCTATGTTTATATTAAATACCACATGAGTATTTTAAAATAGATTGACAAGCGATTCTACAGATAAATGACTATCCCCCATGAACGTTCCAGTGAACACCAGCTCAAGACAGGCTGTGGTCCAGGAAAACACGTTCCCACAAAAAGAACCCTGGAAAGCTCTGCAGACTGCACCTGCCCCACCTTAGAGAAACAGAGCGTTTTGAGGTGCTTAGTTTTGCAATCAATTTTTTTTAGCTATTCAACTCAGTGTCCCCAGGTCTGTTTGACCCTGGAATCTGCCCCCCCCACCCCGCCCCAACCCTTTACCTCCATCTTCCACAGTCTAACTTGGGGAATAATTTTTTGGGACACCTGTTTGGGACACGGGGGGATACCGAATGAGCAGTCTGCATTAGGGATGCCCACGGGAAGTCACGGTCTGGAGCCACAGGCAGCGACGGTGCGCTGGGCTCTTTTGAGATTGGGATCCTGAGTGTCCATGACTCCCCGGGACAGAGGAAAATCTCTACCTGCTGCATGAGTCGTGCAGAGCTGCTGAGGCTCAGAGGCCCCTGGGAGGCCGGGCCACAAGCAGGTGCCTCTGGATCCCTGGAGGGCCCCGGGCGGGTCTGCACAGGGGAGGCCTTGAGGGTGGATGAGCTGCAGTCAAGAGCGTGGCTGCAGAGTGCTCTGCCTGTGACCTGGGCAGATCCCCAGAGCTCAGCAGTAAGCTCTCTCACTTGTAAAGAGCAGCTCATGAAACCACACTCGTGGTCAAAGCAGGCAGCAGAGCCAGGTGGAGAGATCCCCAGGGGCAGGGGTGAGCCGAGGCTCAGCATATGTTTGGCCTTCATGCTTTTCCTTCGCTAGGCCAGTGACAAGGGTGTCAAACCGGCAACCCTGGCCCGGACCGCCCGGAAGCGGTGACCTCGACATGCCTCTGTCAGACGGCTAGTGCAAATGACTTCCTAATTTGGGTTCAAAGTCAGCAACTGTGATCTTATTTTCTCAAGCCTTCCCCAAACATCGCTCCACGAGAATAAATGGGGAACACCACGTGATCCATAATCATAAAAGCATAAGAGGACAGAATAAATAATGGCTCTCCCAGACAAGCTAACTCGGTTGTTATTTATAAGTTCTGGGCCACCTTGTCATTGCCAAGAAATCTGCTTCACCTCCTCGCTGCAGTTCCGTCTGGCCTCTCAATCTGTACTTGCTGAAAAAAATAGTTATTGTTATGCTAAAATCACAATGGGACTCACATAATACCGCGCTAAATAACACCCATAAAACCATGAAAATGGCACTTTGGCATTAAAAGTTATTTTCTTATGGACTTTAACAAGATTCAATGCTTTTGTTCTCACAGTGTTCTGGCATTTTAACTTCACACACACACAAAATAAAAACGCGAGACAGAATTCCAGCAAAACACTCTCCTCTCCCCTACAAAGGAGTGTTTCCACTGGGAAACAGGGAGCCTGCAGCGGCCGTGGTACACAGAATTAGTCTCGACTGGTGATGGTGGCTGAGACCCCAAAGGTGGCGTTCAGCAGGGTTTACCTCTTTCTTGGTGAATTTTGGCGAGTGATCATTTTTGTCATCGATCACGATTGTGGCTGTGGCCGTGCCTGTCAATCCAACATCCAGTCCCGCCATATCTTGAGCCTCGATGATCAGTTCGTACTTGGGGTTTTCCAGAGTCTATGAAGCAAAAACACAACAGAGAAGGTGGCGTTTAGATTTGGGTGACTACTTTGGAAAGGTGGCCAGCACCCTGCCCAGGATGCCCTCCCTGCTCCTATGTTGAGGACGGGCACTTGTGATCAGACATGGCATTTTTACCAACTGTGTAAATGTGCCTTTGAAAGCTCTCCAATGACTCTCTCGGTTCATAGGTCGAGATAGCCCTGGGGACTGATCCTACTCACTATCCTTGTTCAAGGGGACATTGGATATGTTCCAGAATGTTCCATATCCTGGGCTTGGCTCTACATTTACCTTTGATATTCACACCCAGATTAGACCTCTCAAGATGGCAGCACTGTAACTCCGGTTCCCAGAGCAATCTGCTACTTAGGCATTGGATCACTGTACTTTACAGAAATTATCATAGCTAATCTTTCCAACAAGCATGTCAAACTGCAATTACCATTCACATTTCACAGGTGAAAAAAAAATCCAACAGAGGTTTAGAGTTACTTATACTGTACTTCTTTCTTGTTCTTTTAGTCTCACAGAATGTTAAATTTGGAAGATGTTTTAATCCGACCATGATCTGATAAAGCAACATTGTATTATCGCTTCTCTTCATATAGTCTCCCATATGGCTGTTTGACAGACAGGTGGGGACCATGTTTAAACATTCAGGACAGCAACCCCAGAGCTCGGAAGCAAACAGGAAGAGGAGCGCGGTGGTTGCAATGAACAGCCTGGGTTTAAATTGCGGCTTGTGGACCCTCCTGCCTTGATCACTCAGCAGACCACTCTTCTGCCAGTAAGGCAGTGCCCCACATTTCCTTTGGGGATCTGCCCCTCGCTTGCTCTCTGCCCACATGGGTTGGGTTGGATTGCTTTTCTCTGCTTTGTTCCTAGAGAACTTCTGGAATGAGTCCTGATTAGAGAAGACAGTAAGTGGCCCCATCCCAGGGCATCCTGGCTAGTCCAGGCCCAGATGCTTGGCAGCTGGGGAGGCGGTGGCTTCCCTGTGGGTGAACCTGGTGCAGGAGATGAGCCATCTCATACCATGGCAGGGGCAGGGTGAGAGAGCCCCTGAAGATGAGAGTCACCTGGGAGAAAGAGACTGACCCTCAGCAACTGCAGGTCTGCCATTCATCATGGCCTGTGAAGCCAGCCTGGCCCAAGGATCTTTCAGTTAGTTAGGGTATTAGTGTTCCTTATTTACTTAAACCAGTTTGGACTGGTTTCTCAATCACTCACAGGGAGGCCGAGTGAACTATGTACAATAACAAAAATAAATGGTGTTTACAATTGCGTAAACAGCCTTGCCAGTATGACAGCTTCAAAAACCGTGGGTCACACCAGCCAACAATTACCCAGCACCACAGGGAGCAAAGTACAGGAAAGCAGCAGGGTCACCGATTTCCTTCCAAAGCCAGGAGTTGACTTGGGAATTTAAGAGCTCAGTGCTAGGGCTCCTGAAACCTGAAAGTATTTCTGAGGGTGGTTTTCTGCTTGCTCCTGCAGGCACCTTTGATGGGTTGTTGTTCCTTTAAGAACTCCGGTACCAGCATCTGAAGTTCTGGTTCTGTTGGAGGGTTTGGCTAGACTTGCATATAAAATGCACGGCCACCAGGGGGCGGTGGTGTGCCCCTCTGACAGCTCTGCTGGGGACATTCTGGTTTCACTTCAGGCTCCACCACCACTGAAGGTCTCAAAGTCCTCCTGAGGGCAGAGGAATTGACACCAAGCCCAGTCTGGTTCTGCTGGGTCAGGGACAGCTCTATGTGGGTACTTTTCGTACCCACCATTCTCAGCTGAAGCTGGCAAGCCTCAGCCTGAGGTGTGTGGATTTCAATTCGCTGTCAGCAGGCTGGAGTGGATTTACTATGTGCCATAAATCCTGCAGCTGGACCCCATGACACCAAATATCGGCCATCTTCAAAATCCTCCCCTAATGTCTCTGAACATGCCAGCCACAATCCTAAACATCCCTGCTCCCATTTCTTTATACCATTTTAATTTCTGTTTTAAACACAGTACATATTTTTGGAAGCACACAATGAGAAACAAGAAATGACGTGGATTTGTTTCCCAGTGTTGAAGAGATCATTGTAAATGGAATGTCACTCACCAACATAATTCCTGGGCATTATTTTAATGGTTGTGTGAAATATAATCATTTGAATATTTTATACTTAATCATCTTCTCTTCCTTAGTCTTTAGGTTGTTAACGATCTTTTTAAAATGTTGACAGTTTAAAATAACACCTCAATGAACGTCTGTATTCGGGAAGCCTCAGTGTAGTCAGCTGGATTCTTGTTTGTTCTTTTGTTTTGAATGACAGGCCCATACGGTGGAATTCCCGGATGTTACCGTTTTTCATTCCACTCCTACCAGAATGTTACTTTCTGGTCCCAGGCACGGCTTAACCCTAAAGGGCAGCTCCTGAAGCAGATGGGGGACTAGTGTCACCCCAGTATGGCCACCGAGCATGGGGATGGATCCTTACTCATTCAGTCCTCCGAGCCTGCAGTGGGCTGCGACAGGGTGGGCAGGGGGCGGGTGCTGTGTCAGGCACGTGCTGCTTTGCTCTCCTGGGACCCTCCCTCCTTGTGGCCTATGCTATCGCTCCCTGGGGTGCCACCCTTCCTCACCTCAGCACAGTAGAGTTCAGGTAGGGCTAGGACTGGACATGTGGCTCAGCCTGGCCAGTGGGGGCCTCCCTCCCAGGCCCAGGTGAGGAGAACCTAACCCAGGGCAGGCCACCCAAGACTGAAAGTCAACTCTGAGCCCTTCACGGCCTTCCTTGAAACCGATTCACCTCTCAGATTTCACGAGTTCTAGGAGTGAACGGATTTCTCCTTTCCTCAAGACGTCTGATGCAGACGTTCTGTGAGGACAACCAGGCAGTTCTGACCGACATGCGACCAAGGCTATGATCAATTATCTGGTCCTTAGCCAGACAGCAAAGAGCTGTCTTCTCGCACTACGGCAAGCCAATCACTTCGTGAATATGCCATTTTTCCTTTTAATAGTTTCCCTTCACAGAAATATGTACACTCACACATATCTCGGCACAGTTATGATTTTTTAATTTCATTGGCTTGTGCATCTGTTTACTTGGCAGCCAATGGACACCACGTCTGATGTTGATCCAGGTGCTCGAGTCTGAGTCAGACCCCTGGGGCCTCCTTCCTCTGGGAGACCAGATTCGAGGTCGAGGACGCCATCTTCACATGGCCGCGCAGGGGCCTGTACACACTCCCCGGGCAGCTGGAGGGAAGGCACTTCTGTCGTCTGGCAAAGTTTATAAATATTTTTGAAAAATGAGCCAATTTCCACCCGAAGTAAATAAAACTTTACAGCTATAATGGAAAATAGGTTGATTAATCTGGAAGAGAACCAATTAGCCTGTGAGGTAGATAAATCACAGGGCTTGGGATGAACCGTTCCAAAAGTCTCAATTTTCTGGCAAACTTAAGGCTAACGTTAAAAACGTTTTCATTACCAAACCACTAGCCAATTATTTTAAGAAAAGAAAAATGGTGCATTCGTTTCTAGAGTGGAAATTGAGGACCCTCCTCTGCCCTCACCCAGCCTGGTCCCAAAGCTTAGTAAGCATTGACAGTCGCTGGGTGTGTCTCCCGCCTGTTCCTGGATCTCTCTCACACACACACACACACACACGCACACATGCACACACGCACACTTGTAAACAGAATGAGACCTGCGCGCAGTTGTACCATCTGCAGGTCTGTCTGTCCACTCACAGCTGGACGGCCCACGGTATGCACCTGCCGTATTTTTTCCATCTGTCTCTATCGGGTGGTCGTTTTGTTGCTCCCAGATTTTCACTATTAAAAGCAACTCTAAGATCACATGTGTGTGGGTCTGGCAGGGCTTGGGGCTTCTTCTGCAGTGAGCACAACTGCTTTCCCGACGGATGATAAAAGCAAGCTCCGGCGGGAACCCCAGTCTCATCTGAAAATGAGAGCGGATGCCCCACGATGGCCTGGTTCTTTCCAACCCCTTCGTCCCTTTCCATCTCCCCGGACCTACTTCCCTCTCTGGCTGGGCCATCTCGGGGAAGTTGTCCACTTGCCCAGCTCCCTGGTCACTCTAAGTTGGAACCCACACGTCCCATTCTCTGTCATTCTGCCCTTGTCCCTCTGCTGGGATGTCCTTTTAGCTGAGCGTCCACCACAGCCACCCCTTCTCAGGGAAGGGCCCTGACGCAGGAATAGCCTCCCAGAGCCATGTGTCCTGAGTGTCTTCCTCAGCAAGAGTCAGTGGACCCAGCAACCCCCTAACCAAGCTGGGTCATGGTCCGGGATGTGAAGTGTGGAACCGAGACCCACAGGGACAGAGAGCGGGGCAGACCTTCTGGCTCCCCACACAACTCCTGGCCTTCCTGAGGGTTCTGGGGACACTTGCCACCCTGTTTCTCTCTGCCCATGGGGGAGGCACTGACTCAGGCGGGTGAGCAGCCAGGTGGGCAGACTGCCCGGGAGGACAATGCCCTGTCCACTCAAGTCCAGGCTGCACCCCCTTGGTTTGAGGCTCAGAGGGGAAGGTGGGCCCGTAGACTCCAGCTCCAAAGAGCTTTGGAGCCCAGTGAGGTCAAAGGTGCTGCCCTGATCAGGAAGAGGCATCCCTTCCTTGGGCCCTGGGGACCCTAACTTCAGCTCTTTCTTCCATTCTGAAATACATCCCAGTATTTATTCAAGAAATTCCTGGGGCTGGGCTGTGGCTCAGGGGTAGAATGCTTGCCTAGCACGTGTGAGGCACTGGGTTCGATGCTTAGCACCACATATAAATAAACAAAATAAAGGTATGTCCATCTACAACTAAAAATTAAAAAAAAAGAAAGAAATTCCTGTAGGCATTGAAGCCAGTAGTGATCAGTGTTGGTTGCTGACAATCAGAGGCCCCTGTGGGGAACTTGTCCCTGTGTCTACCAGGTCCTGTGTCCCTGGACCCTGGGGTCCTCAGCTAGACTGCACTTTCACAGCTCCCGTGCAGACCCGTGAGCTCGGGTGACTGGTGGCTAGTGGGACGTGGGCAGAAGTGGTGTCCCGTGTGACTCTGAGTCTCCCCAAACTCCTGTGCCTCCTTTTCCCCCAGAAGGAAGGTGCCTGGACCTCTAGTGTCTATGGAGCAGTGCCGTGGCTGTCCCACCTGCCCTGGGACGTGGGCAGGCCCTGTGCCACTCCTTGGGGTGAGGGGCTTCGCTCAGGAGCTCCGTCTCCCTGTCCGACGTGAAACCCATGCAGGCTGCCTTGTCTTCCATTTCCTTGGCGTATGACCACCTGTTCAAGGTAAGGACCGTGCCTTGGCTGTAAAGCTCGCTGGGACACAGCCGTAAGGTGGGCGGTTCCTTTCTGATAGTGACGATTGATCATGGTCCCTGAACTGAGTTGCCTCTCAAAGGGCTGAAAGTATCAGTGGCATTTCCAAACCAAAGCCACCTGTCCTCAGGGCTGATTTATGCTTTTGGGAACTCTGTCTTGGAGATAGGGCTTTATTTCACCCAAGAAATACACTGTGTCTGATTGGGTAGATTGGCTCCTCTGACTTTATTTGAAGTGACCGATCTAAGAGACATAGCCAAGAGCGTCGGGCTGCTCTCCTGGCTCCAGCCTGACAGTCACACGAGCCCACTGCAGCTGTGGTCTCCTCTGGGGTACCGCGGAGCCACCTGTTAATGCAAACCCTGGACGCAGAGGGAGGTGTGCGCCCGCGGGAAAAGCCTCCACAGACCCCGGCCGGGTTCACCGGTCACACTGATCTGAAAACCAAACATTTCATCTTGAGAAAAGAACCAAGCCGTGTCATTTGATATGCCACCTAATCAATCACTGGACCCTTGGTGTTTTACATGGCCACGGTGACTTCCATACAAGTCTGCATTTAACGGAACATTTATCATTAATAACAAGCCTGATGGTAGCTATGGGGGGACATCAACCCATAAATGTCACATGACAGAGGTCTTGCCATCCACCCACTCTGTGCTCCATCCTCCTGCTCATCTTGAGCCTCTGTCCAAGGCTCTGCCGTTGGTGCTGACTGACCTTCTGGCTACCGTTCCCCACTTTCTCCTAGTTTAGGACATTGCGCCTCTGCCCCTCCCTCCAGGTGAACGCCTGCCCATTTGCTGATGGCCGCTGCTCACGGCACCGCAGCTCCATAAGGCCCAGCCCTGCTGCCCAGCAGGCTGGCTGTCACTTGGGTGGGCCAGTAGCGATCCACCATTACTATTCCCTGGATCCACACTCAGTCGCTGATGACCCAGCCTATTGCATAAGTCCCCGTTGCCTCTTTTTTCTCATCTGCAAAATAGGGGGAATAAACAGTGCTTGCAGGGTAAGCGAGGGGGAAGGAGGCAACGCAGGCTCTAGGCAGGGAACCTATCGACGTAAATGCTCCACACATGGCCACCTTATCACTTAGCAGAGTCTTTGGAAAATCGCCTGACGATGGGGAACAACACTCTCCTCCAGGAAGAGCGGAAGGAGCTGAATATTGCCGACCTACACACCAGCAGGACGTAGATCCTTCCTGTCATCTGTGGAGATGGCAGATCCTGGACCAACACACTGGTTACCGCTTTTCAAGGGTCCATTCAGCACAGGATACAGCAAAGCAGCACCCAGATTCCTGGACGCAGAAGCTCTGAGATCCTAAGCACCTACAGTTTTCAGTCGCCAAGTTCGGGGTCATTTGTTACACAGTCAGTATCCCACAGTTGTTGCCCTAGCACGTACCGTGATCTACGAGGCGCATGTATTGAGTACTTGTTTATTGGTGATCTTGACCAGGACAATTTGAGCTCCATTAGGTGAGGGGCCCTGTCTTGGTTAGAGCTTGATCTTTCAGCTGTGAATTCATCGTAGTTATGTAGTGATTAGAAATATCTTTTTATAAAAATTATGAATGACGTAGATGTGTAGATGTGTAACCGCAGAGTCTCTGGATGTGTGGTGTTCATTGACTTCTGTGGTTTCAACCCTGCTCCTGTGGCCGATGAGAAGCTGCCAATGTGATATCACTCCATGCGGCGGCTGTTGGTGGAAGGAGATTCGGGGTGGCTGTCATGGTCCCAAGCCTCTGTGGTGGGACTGTGCCCTGTTGCTAGCATGAGCTGTGTGCAGACAGCGCGGCTCCTTACGTGTGTACTTCACCCTCCAACCAGGCAGAGCAGGCTCCGCCAGGCTCCGCCAGGCTCCGCCAGGCTCCTGGCTCCACGTGTCCCAGGCCGGGACCAATTCTTCTCCCCGTTAGTGCACCTGACACCTGGTCCATAAATATTGCAACAGATTGGTAAAAACATTATCTGAAGCAGAACAAGTTGTTGTCTGTCTGGGGTTTGATTTATCCGCTCGGACCACATCACACTGGAAACGGGCAGTCCATCAATCCAGCAGGAACCACTCGTTTCCGACTCTTCCTGCTGGTGCTGCGTGCTCCTGCTCTCCCAGCGCGGCCGCCGGCCTGCTTGGCCTGTGTGGTCCCCGGCTCCGTCCAGCCGCTCCCCTGCGCTAGCGTGAACATTCACGTCCCTGGCTCTCCCCTGCTGGCTCTTCATTCCCGGCTGGGGCTGGTGGGGCAGAAGCAGAGCTCATTTCCCAGATTTACTGGTTGCTGACAGGGCTGGGGTGGGGAGCGGCAGGGGAAATAAACACTGCCTTTTAGACACACGCGGCTGCCATCGCCTAAGTGATGGATTCGAGGTTGAGGGACACCAGAAGCAAATAAAACATTTCCGGGCAAAGTGTACATCTTCCGATGTTACTGATGAGTTCCAGTAAATAACTGCCAATGGCATTGACGGCACACCTGGAAATATCATCTCCTTCAGACTCGAGGCGGCCAATACTTGACTTTCAGCTTAGTTCCAGGGGAACATTTATTTAGTGTCTACTAGGTTCAAGAAATCTGCGGGGACGTGATGGATGACACAGACCTACTTTTGGTGCATTTCTATACCGGAGAAATGAGCAAAGAGAAGATATCTAAGGTCTGCTCACCGAATACTCATCAAGCTCTGGCGGTGTGGTCGCTTGTGCTAGGTGGAGGGACAAGGGACACACAGCAGGTCTAGTGCCAGGGACTGACTCCTTTCAGGGGAGTAAGATGGGGTAGGTGTGGGAGGCTCTGGCCTCTGAGAGGGGAGTCCACTGAGACTGGGCCCCACACATGGAGGAGATTAAGGGGCTGTCTCGGGAGGGAAGATCCCGCTCTGGGCTCACCATGTCATTCCTGTGGGAGACCATGCATCCTAACGTTCCACGACTCTTGGTTGCTCAGAGTGCTGGTGGTTGACTGTGTCTGTCTGGGACACCGTGGGACATGAGGAGGTGCGAACTCTGCTCCCTGCCACCGGGGGCTCAGGCTTGGCTGGACGTGAAGCCCCACCGGCCCTCACAGCAGGTGGGCTCCCAGTGGGACAGGTGCGGGTAGGAGATTCCCCACCCCCCAAGCAGCCAATGGCCAAGGGCTTCCAACCGTTCCACGGCTGCTTTGGACCCACCCGCCTATCTCCATTGCTGTGGCCTTCACAGGACCTCTGGCCTCACCACCTCTCACCTGTGTCATCGTAGCAACTTCCAGAAGGTTCCTCTGGTTTCCTTCTAAGCCACTCACCACCCAGAGCTGGCAGAGTGAGCCCCATGGAGTAGCACCTGCCTAGGCACCTCCTGAGCTCTTGGTGGCCACAGGACTACATCCCAGCTCATGGAGTGACCTCTTGATGGCACACCCGGGCCCTCACACAGGACTCTTCCTGTGACACTGAGATACTGCAGCTCACACCGTCTCGGGCCTCCTCAGCCCTCAGCCCCTGGACCTCCCTATGCACCCCACAAATGGCCACTTGACCTGGGCAACCTTGCTTGGGTGTGGCTGCTGTCCCGAGTGACTCCTGCGGCTCTCAGGGGCCTGTTGCCCTGGAGGACGTTCTGTCCTGGAGGACTGAGTGACACCACACTGTGCGTCCTCTGCCGTGTGTTCCTGCGGCCTCCCCATGAGCTGCTCAGCGCCGGGCTCCTGCAGGGGCCGAGCTCAGCGGGGCTCCGGAGGCCTGCGCATCTTCTCCCAGGCTTTATTTTTAGCTGGCACGTCCTCCTCCTCTGTCCTACGGGTGCAATGTGCTCGCTTGACGTGTGTAGGATCGATGGCAGGGACTCGTTTCTCCATCCCCATAACAGCCACACTTCTTTTTGTTGGGGGCCTTCGGACACCTCTCCTCTGGATATTTGAAGTATACAGTAAGCTGGTGTAAACGGGCGTCACCCCGGCAGCAGGCGCTCGCTCCCCCTGCTGGTGACCTGTAGCTCGCACCAGCCTCTCTGTCCCCTCCCCTCCTCCTCCGGTGACCACCATTCTAAAGCTTTCACATCTTCTAAGGTACACAGGACAAAGACCTGGAAGGGTGTCCACGTCCTAATCGCTAGAACCCGAACGTATTACCTCGGAGGCCAGAGACTTTGTTAAGGACCTAGAGATGAGGAGACCACCCAGGATGATCTAAAGGGGTCCCTGCTCTCACAGGGTCCTTGAAAGAGGAAGGAAGTGGCCAGGAGGAGAGGGAGGGGGAGAAGAGGGAGAGCGAGGCGGGAGAGACGGGCTTGGCCTGAAGTGCTGCCTTGCGGGCTCTAAGCTGGAGGAAGAGGCTGGGCGCCCAGGAGTGCAGGAGGCTCCAGAAGTTGGGAACATAAGGAAGTAAGTTTCCCCAGCTCTGCCAACACCCTGATTTCGGCCCGGCGGGACTCACTTTGGACTGATCTCCTGTGAGATAATAGATGGGTGATGCTTTAAGGCACGCTGTGTGGTGACCTTTCCTCCGGAGGGGTCACTGAGCTTCCTGCAGAGGAGTCTCTGCCAGCCTCCCAGCTCCTGTGGTGACAGCCTCCAGCCTCAGCCTTCCTCTCCCTCCAGGCTGCCTCCTCTGTTCGGCTCATCTTCCCACAACAGTCCTCCATTTCTCCTCTGGAAATTTCTGAGCGGAATGTCCACCAGACCTTTCCTGTGACATCTGACCAGTGGGAGGCCAGTGTCCTCCCATCTGTGATGGGGCAAATATCCAGTCAGCTCACTGGAGACTCTTCTGCTCCTGTCAGTCACTCTCTGAGTTTCCTCCAGAGTCCTCAGCGAGACCTGTCTCCAGCTCACCCTGCCGTGCCTCAAGACACCGAGACCCCAAGGCACAGCCCTGTGTGGGCGTTAGGCTATAGTCCTTAACATGCTGACCTGGGGAGAAACTGCGCGGCTACTTCAGTGTCTGCCACTCTCCACAAACGTCTGAGGAATGACGAAATCAAGGAATGGGTTCGTTAGTGCTATACAGTACGCCTGGCTTGAGGGTCACCACGCTGGATTGCAGAGGTCACTGGCCACAAGGCAAGGCCTGGGCAAGGTCACACAGGCTAAGTGAGCTCTAGAGATTGTGGTTGTACGGGGTAGGGTGGCCTCATGCCCTGGCTTTCCAGGAGCAAGTGGGAAAGGTCCTTCTCTTCAAAGACAGGTCGTCCAACGGAAGCCTTGGTGTGTGTAGGTGCTGCTGGACGGGGCTCTCTGTTTCCAGGCAGATGCCCACGGATGGCCCTAACCCCGGGCTCAGCTAGGCCAGCACACATCCTGAGGCATGTGGGATGGAAAGAGGGCAGTAGGGAGGGAGGACGGGGTCTCCAAGTGCTGAGGTTTGCATGGAAACGACCTTTCAAAGAACGAAGCAAAGTTAACCAGAGGGACGAGAGGAAGTTGCTAGATGAACAGAGCCAGGCAGGCCGTGTGGGATGACCCTGGGGGCCTCCCTCCCCACAGACCGAAGCTGGGAGCTGTGCTTGCTGTCCGCCAAGCACTCTCTGAGAGCAAATAGCTTTCCTTGGGTTTCGATTTATTACCATCTAAAATGTCATTCTCTGTGTGGGTAATAAAAGATAATACGTTTTATGGTGGCTCCTTATGTTAAGGTTTTACAAAATCTGTTATTAAATGATCTGCATAGAATCTAAATGAATCTTACCAGGTTACATGAAATAGCAAGGTGGTTTCTATTCCTTCCCCCTCTCCCAATCGAGCGCAGCGGGGGCGGCACTGGGCACTTTTTCTAATCACATGGCAGAGGGTAATGCTTTTAAGGTCAGACTCAGAATTGTGTTCCGCTGTGTAATCAGCTTCACAAAGTTACCTACTGGTCAAAACGTCCAGAAAATTCAATTACGGACTCCCAATGACAGAAGTACAGGAGCCCACCATGGTTTGGTGAAGGCTTCTAAAATTAGGCTCTAAGTGCCTGCAGCACCTGCAACTTCAGGTTCACAGCCCCGCCAGCCTGGGGCCCCTGCGCAGTCACGGCCCCGCCCATCGACGCCAGGTGCTTAATCAGAACCCTCCACTCTGGAGTGCCTCCTCTGGCCGGGTCACCTCTTCTCAAAGCCGGTCCCACTGCGGGGATCTCCTCGCCTATCTGCATCCAGGGTCACTCCTGGCCGGCATCCCGCGCCTCAGGTCGAGTGCCTGTCTGTGCAGTTTACTTTGGTTAGAGTTCTGTTGCCCGCAATAATTCTGGGCCGACTGGGGGAGTGAAGGATCAGCAGAGACACGCGGACGGCAGGGCAGGTCCAGACGCCGCTCGGGCCACCGGGTTCTGCTCTTTGAAAATAAATTGAACTAATTCTAAATCATCCGAGGGAAAAAATGGCACAAGATGGATTCCAATTATGCCCCTGCTGTTGTTTGGAAAGCTAATTCATACGCCCGGGAGAAAAGGCAATTCCAACGGCCCCGCGGTGGTCTGTTTCTGGAAGGTTCTCTTGTTGATTTCACGCCTGGTACGCTGGCCTTCTGATGGCCTTCCTTCAGCACTACCTGCCCAGTGCCTAGCGGGCTGCCGGCGTGCACTGCATGCCCCAGGAGGCCCCTCTGATCCTGGCCCTGTCCTTCATTTGTTCCTGAAATCGTCTTGGCTCTGAGGACAGAGGCTAAGCCTGTTAACACGGAATGTCAGCCGAGAGGAGAGGGTGAGGGCCTGGCCCTTCCCAGCAGCCGGGCAGACAGGCGGCATGCTGATAAAGAGGGTCTGCTTCCCTTCACAAACAACAAGCCCACCCCACGCCCTGGAGGGCTCCTTTCCTTTCCATTTAAAAAATAACAATAAACAGAGTGTCCGTCTTCCCTCTGGCCCTGCTCCAGAGCCCTTTTCAAATGCAGAATTGAACTCTCTGCCTCTCTGGAAACCCCACTGCCTCAGCGGCCTGTTCCTCAGTGGGGACAGACCCTACCTGGGGTCAAACATAAGCTGACCTCCCGCTCCCTCCTGGTTGTGCCCCAAGCTGTGGACCTGCTCACTCCAGTTTTCATGTGCCTGATTTGTGACTGTCCTGGGCTCCACGTGGGCCTTCTGTTGCTACAGTTAACCATGGCTGCATCCATTGAGCACCTACGTATGCCAGAAACAGCGTTCAACCCTTTCTCATAAGTCACCCAGTGCTGTCCTGAGGCCCCACAGGTGGGTGTGGCTGTTGCTCCCACTGTACGGGTGAGGGTATTATTGCCCTAGGACACATGGCTCCTATGTGGGGGTGCTGGGGCGGGAGCCCCACTTCTCAGCCCATGCCTACACCCTCGGCTGCTGTGCTCTGCGGAGGACACAGAGCTCATCATGAGCACCGTAGCACGAGGGGTCCTGGTGGTGCCCCAGGATCCCACGCGGCTTCTCTTCTCCAGCGGCTGCCCCACTCCGGCCCCGCCTGGGTTGGGCCGAGGAGCCCAGCTGCTTTGGCTAGGCTGTATTCATGGTGGCTCTTGACTCGCTCTCCACCAAGTTTCCAAGGTTCTGTCTTCCCTTGGAGACCTCCGTCAGTCCCCCGGCTTCAGTTTCATCCCCCCATGAACTTGGGCAGCTTCCGTTGCCACCTGTCCCCCTGCTGTCCAAACCCACCTGATTCCCAGAGCCCGCTTCCAACCATGGCTTGACATTTCCACCAGGGTGTGTCACAAGTCCTGCAGACTCAGCATGTCCCCAAGTGGAGGCAGGGGCCTGCCCACCGAGCACACTCCTCCCGTTCTGGCTAATGGAGTCGCCCCACACAGGCAACCACACTGGAGGCCCCTCGTGTCCTGGTGTCCCTCCCACCCTGCACCCACACCGGCTGATTCCCTCCTGCAGGGCTCCCTGCCGGGCCTGGTTCAGGGCACTGTCACGTCACCGTGACTGCTATTCTAAGTAGAACACAAACGGTGTGATTTGGGAGGGGTGACAGAGCTGGACAAGGCAGGAGGAGGCCCCGGGTCCCTGAAGGGGACAGGCAGGTGCACCAGATGCTGTGACTTGGGACCAGGATGCTGTCTCCCGACCAGCCCCGGGGCATCCCAGCACCACAGGGCCACGTCCGTGGAAGGCCCTGGATGTGGAGGAGCCCCTGGGCGGTCCACTCCCTTTCCACATCTTCTGGGTGCTCCTCCTTGGCCTGGCAGGGAGCCTGGGCTCACGCTGGGCAGGGCCTGCTGTGCTAATGCCACCCCTGAAGCTGGAGTCAGGGCAGGGAGGTGGTGGCGCTCCTCACGGCGCCCTCGAAGCGGGGGCCACACCGCGTCCCTCCGTGCCGTGGATCTCTGACCCTCCCATCTGCTGTGAGATGCCGGGAGGCAGAAGCCACGTTTCAACACTTGCTTCTGCTGACTTGGGGCACCGTGAGAAGAATGGGGACCAAAAACCAAGACAAGAGGCGACTCTCAGCTCTGCTCGGCTAATGGCCGGGGACCCCGGGTGCGCCGCATCCTCTGTACCCAGCTCCTGGTTCTGCCCTCCTGCCCTTCCTCAGGACCAGGGAAGTGTGGAAAGGGATGACTGCCCTGTGTCCCCAGCCGTGTGTGCAGAGTGAGCTCAAGGGGAGGCTGCCACCACCCACAACGGAAGGCACAGGAGGGGGGCCTGGAGGCTGCCACCACCCACAGCGGAAGGCGCAGGAGGGGTCCTATAAAACCGACAGAGTTCAGGAGCGCGAGACCCTGCGACCTGCACCAGGGGAGGTGGCTCCTCCAAGTGCCGTGAGGGCTACCACAATGGCCTAGAGGGGACACTTGGGTCCCCTAAAGATGCACCACATCCTATTGCTTGGTGCCTAAGAACGTCATCTTGCTTGGAAAATGGGTCTTTGCAGATGTCACTAAGTGAAGGGTATCATGATGAGGTGACCCTGGACCACCTGGGCAGGCCTAAAGCTACCAGAGTCCTTACGAGAGACAGGAGCAGACAGACATGGGGGAAGAGGCCTGGCTACAGCTTCTGCTTTTTAAATTTTTTCCTACTAGAGACACATAATTTGCAAAGGTGGCAGCTTAAACATTAAGAGAAACAGGGCATAAATAAACAAGTGAGCCCCAACAAACCTAAACACCTGTACAAAGGGACGTGGTGGGTGTTAGATAGATACAGCCTTGAAACATTTTTTTTGTACCTCCAAAATTATATTATAGGTCTAATAAAAAAGTGTGTTAGACCTGGAGTTGTGTCATCCAGACAGCATCTGTGCAAAGAAGACACACCTGGCCGAGCATCGCACACTGAGCGGCCGGACCACACCCGCAGCTCCCCGGAGAGGTTCCCACACAGCCAGGAGGCCCGCAATTCCGCAGCTCTCGGTCACTAACATCTTGGCAAGCCCTGGCACGCGCTGTCCTCAGGCGAAGAGCGCCTTCATTCATTCCACAAACACTGGTCCGGGCTGGTGGGGAGACCACCAGAGAGAAGTCCCAAAGATCCCCCCACTCCTGGCACTCATGTTCTAGAGGAAGAGACAGACTAGATGAAACCAAGGGGGGTGAGTGCTAAGGGGAAATTAAATAAGAAGAGTTTGGAAAGTTCTGGGGAGGGGAGGCAGGCTCAGCTCAGTTTTAATGGGGTGGCCTGAGAAGGTCACATTTGAGCAAATCCATACGCAGTAATCGTGGCAGGTGACCCCAGCAAGCCTCAGCTCCATCACTGTGGAACAGGGGACAATGGTCCCTACGGCAGTGTCACCGTGAGGACTAAATGACATGCTGTGTGCACAATACCAATGGTGAGCATTTATTGAGCACTTACTGGTATCACTCCCCCAACGGTCTGCCACACTGCCTATCCCTCTGAATTGTGCCAGTCTGTGAGCTGTTTGAAGGCAGAGGTCACTTCTCTCTTTTCATTGACTTGTCCCTGATGCCCGTGTCAGCAGGCACACAGTAGGGGCTCATTAGACATCGTGGCTGTAACGCCCCCACAGGTGATTGCTGCCCTGATTCTCCAGAGTGTCCTTGGTGTCAGCACGACTGTCCAGTCCCCTGGGAAGTCTTGCTCCTCCACTGCTCTTGACCACCCATGCAATCTGTGAGTCTCTCGCACCTGTCCTTTCCTGTAACGCACCTTGGCCTGGCACCTTCGATGGCTCCTGACATTTCACCCAGCCTCAAAAAAAGCATTGTGTCTGTTTAATCACGTCACCTAAACAGGACCCTAAATTACCCAGCCACTCGTTGCTGGGTCTGTACTTGGAAGCCGAGTCCCAGCACGTTGTTCCATCCAGGAAAGGACCTTGCCGCTATAGGATGGATAATTTTACAGGGTCTGAGCAAGTCAAGAATGGCCAGAAACTTCCCCATCTTGGAACGGCACACCAGAGGTCTATCCTCACAGATACATCATTTAAACCTCCTCATAATATGCTGAGAAAAAAAAATTGTGGTCAAATCTACCAAGCGTAGCTTTTTGCAGCATTGAATATTGCTGCTGTTTAAGCCAGAGGCACCCACATTAAAAATAAATGCTTAGTACGAGAATATTTAATGACATGGAAAATGTTTCTATTATACTATTGAGAAGAAAGGGCAGGTTTCAAAATTGCACAAACAGTGAGATCCCATTTTTGGAAAAAAAAAAAAGTATTTGTGTATTACAGTATGTCAACAGAGCAAGAATCATACATAGCGAGATATTAACAGCAATTATCTTTGATGGTGTGGTTATGCAATTTTTATTTCATCCTCGGTGTCCTTTTAAATTATGCTTTTACTCTAAACATGTATTATTTAGTGGTCAGAAAAGAAAGCAGGTTGTATTATCAGAGCTAAAGCCCAACAGTGAAGGTATCTGGGATGCATCTGATGGGACACATCAAGGTGGGTGACCCAGGGGGAAGTGGCCACTCGCTTCTCTCTCTGCCTTAGGTTTCTAGGAACCAGCACAGGTCTGGGCCCCAGACTTTGCTGAGATAGACAACCGTTTTCTTAACTGAGACGTGGTGGCCATTAGTGATTCCCACAGGGGCGTCTGCGAGGACCTCCCATTAAAATGGAGAGAAGGTGCTAAATTAAGAACATGTCTGTCATCGGCCCTTTAAATGTCAGTGTACAGGCTGAACATTTAGATCTCAGGCATCCCCAGAGAGCCAGACCCAACAGCTGCAGAGGAAGGAACTAAGAATTCCAGTAAATGTTAATTGTCACCATGGCCTGAGATGGGGGGCCCTAAAACAGTTGTTCTGGGAAGCTCGGGGTTTCCTTTTCCTCCCTCCCCCACTGCACAGCAGAAGTGGACACAGGAGGACATAGGGCACAGGGCCGTTCAGCTCTTGCACTTCCAGGACTTGCAGTGCCCGCCTGCCATTCTGTGACTACGGCCATGACCTGATGCCCAGCGTTAAGATGGACATGAGAGCTTGCAGCACGTCAGCAGGCCCTTCCAGCGCACCGGCAGGCGGGGAAATGCACATTGCCATCAAATACAGGCGTTCTCAAGTGCTTTGTTCACAAATGCCGTCTAAACATCTAGTGGTGGGTTTATCAGTTATTCAGTCATTTAAAAACACAATGAGCTGAACATGATCAAGAACATGGAAAGACAACTTGCAGAATTGGAGGAATTATTCAGTAAACCGTCTTCTCTAATAAGGGTCTAATATCCAGAACAGATAAAGAACACTTGAAACTCAGCAACAAAAAGACATGCATATATCCCAACGAAAACACAGGCAAAAGAGGCCAATAAACTTTTCTCCAAAGAGGATACACAATGGCCAATGGACACATGAACAGACTGTCATCACCACCAGCCATTAGATAAATGCAAATCAAAGCCCCTGTGAGAGAGCCCCTCATGCCCGTCCAGGTGGTCCCTATAAAATAACAGAACGTGGGTCGGCAAGGCTAGGATGAATCCCGAACCCTGGGGCACTGCTGGTCAGGACGTGCGCCTGCATGGAGACAGCATGCGGTACCTCAGAAAGTTCCACAGACTCGCCCCCCAGGGACACAGCCAGAGAACTTAAAGCAGGTTCTCAGGACAACACACATGCGCACGAGTTTAGGACCCAGCACAACAGTCAAAAGGCGGAGAGAGCCTCGAATGGAGGAGTAGTAAACAAAATGTTCTATGCGGTGGAATATTCTTCAGCCATAAAGAGGAATGGAGTCCTGCTGTCTGCTGAGGCTGGATGGACCACAAACACAGGCCATGACTGACCGGTGAGGTCTGCCACGGGCTCAGGAAGGGGTGGCCAGAGGGTGAGTATCACTGTCCCTTCCACCGGCTCAGGGGGCACCTCCGGGCTCAGAATTCCTTGGTCTGGTTCTCATGCCAAGTCAGTTGGAGTCTCCTCCAGCACCAAGTGCTGACCGTGCTGAGCCAAGCCACACCCACCCGCTCTGCATCCAAGAACCCGGCCACACGAGGAATGAGTGCTCCGCGCTCAGTTCATTTGACGGTAGCCGTGTCATCAGCTGCAGGCACACGCCACATCTGCGCCCCCGCCCCCAATTCAGTGATTCAAGGCTCCCTCCTTGTCTAAATCTTTTTTATTCCTCAGGTTTCTCAGCGGCTCAGCAATGTGTCACGGCATTGTGCACAGTCATAAAAATAATATTAATGTTACGTGGGGGGAGACGAGGGCTGCGCTGCTCTGCGGGTGAGAAATCCTGAGTTGCCGACATGTTCAAGGCCTGGGAAGGATGCTTTGTCACCCAGGCCCGCCCCCCCTGAGTGCTGCCTGCACTTCATTTCCGTACGTGTGAGGCCTAATGAGTCTGCGTTGGTTCTCGGCCTCATTGGCCACATGCAGGAAATACAAGGAGGGAAAACGCACAGCTTCCCCCACTTACACTTTAAACGCACCACGTCCTTAAAACAAGCCAAACAGAAATGATGACTGAGGTTTGGAGGAGAAATGATGTACGGTGTGAATTTCTAAAGCACGCTTTGGGTCTGTCCCCAGTTCTTCCAAGTCAGGAATGCTGCGTTGGGCTATTTTATGTGTTCCAGGGCTTTCCCCTGCCCAGGGCCTGGCAGCAGGTGAACGGCCGAGCCAGGCTACAGCAGCTCACTTCCTGGAGCAAGGGCTCATGTGGGTCCTGGGAGGTGCCGGGCCCTGCGCTCAGCTCTGGGGACTCGAGAGAGGAGTGGGTGCCAAGTCCATCAAGGGGAGACGGGATGGCTCAGGAGGGAAGCACGGAGGAACGAGGCAGGTGTTAGGAACGGGATGAAGAGGACTAGCTGTCAGACAGCACGCGATGACGGCCTTGAGAGCAGACCACCTTCACCATCACTTCGATGCCAGGCCCTGTGGCCTGTCAGGACACTGTCCTGTGTGAGCCTCACCGTACGCTGCTGTCACCACCACACCCCCATCTCCCAGACAAGGACTCAAGCTTCAGAAATGGCAAACGACTTCTCTGAGTTACTCCGGAGGGCAGCAGAGGAGCCACCAGGTGCCCCTGCACACAGTGGCCCTTTGGCTCTGAACTGCTGTGCACGCTGGGCGCAAGGAGCGTGGGCACAAGGCGTCGGCTTCTTGCTCAGGCACCCAGGCCCACCTGAGCAAGAAGAGGCGACTTTGGAGGTCAAGAGAGCTCACTTAGGGAAGGGTCAGAGTTGAGGAGGAAGAGGGTGAACGAACTTCACCCCGTCCCTGCTCAGGAACCGGACACCAGTCCCAAGCCACACTACTGGTCTCCTGCTCACCGGCCAGTCGAAGGCCCCTGTCCCCTCACCCTGAGCGCTGACGTGGGTCCTGTCTCACTGTCAGATCATTGCTTCACCTTTGCTCAAACTTAGATTGTAAGTCTCATCCATATGCAGATCATTTAGTGATCAATACCTGCGGATTTAAGGGCCAGAATTAAAAAGGAGCAAGGTCTTGGGCCCACACCAAGCCCGCCCAGGGACGTGGGATGCTGACCATTGGTGCTCTCTTCAGGTGTGGGTGTCGCCCAGGCTCCTGTCCCTCAGCAGTTCTCCGCCCTGCGCGTCTGAACCTGAGCAGCTGCGGGGAGCGAAGCTGTCTGTTGATTCTCAGGAAGGTAGAGCACGCAGGCTGCTTTCTTGGTAGTGAAAGGCTACAGAAGACCCGGACGAGCAAACCTGGACAAGGGGAATTCTTCCATCCCAGGAGGTCGCTCTGATGGGCAGGTGCATGTGTGTCCTCTGGCTTTCTCTGGGGAGTGGAGTTTGCACACCTGGTGAGGAATGCCTCCTCTACCTCCAAACACTGGGGTGCCAGCCTCTGGGTTGAAGCTGGACGTTTGTAATAAAGGATGAGAAGGAACCTTCTGGAGTTCTAGGATTGACAGGTCTGCAGCCACCTCCTCCAGCTGGCCTCTTCCTGCCACAGCACACAGGAGCGGTGGCTCCCTCCTCAGTGGATCACAGTGCCGGGAGGGCAGCAGGGCCACTCGGCTTTCTCATATGAGCGGGACCTGGTCAGAACTCTGGGGGGCTTGGTTAAATGACTGAGGAAGACATTGTCTCACAAGGGAAATATTCAGGCCCAGTGTCCTCGAAGGCGGGCTGTGAGCTCTGAGAGATTTTAGAAGCTGGGGTAGACAGAGAAGAGTTCCCGAGGTGCTTCTGTTAGTTGCAAAGATAGTTCTGTGACCACCGAGGGACATGGAGACCCTGTTTAGCATCTAGGATGCAAGACCGGGGCTGGGGTAACGGCGAGTTGGAACCCAGAGTGCCTGCTGCCTGGCTTTGCTTTCCGCCCACGGTGGTGCTTCTCATTTCACGAGAACACCTGGGCTCTGTGGCCCCAGTCCCTGAGTCTCAGAAGGGAACCGGTGGGCATGTCACAGCCACTGGCTCCTCCAGCAGGACAGACAGGGGAAGCCAGTCACCTGCACCTTATGCAGCCCATGTCCCTGGGCCTTGCTGTCTCAGAAAGATGACAATGAGGCACCTGGAGGGTCTGTCCTTTGGGTGTGATGAAAATTGGACTCAAGAAGAAAAACCAGAACTCGGTCCCGGAGGTTCCTCTGAGAAGTTAAGGGGATTTTCTCCCTACCACTCGGTGTATCTTTACAGAAATTAATATTTTTAAAGGCCAAACTCGCAGCTTCATTTTTCATCTTGACAGTTTCTGAAACGCAGATAGATTTTGCATCGGATCGGCTTTTCTCCCTTTTGTTTTGGGGTGAATTTCATTTTGTTCCACCAGCACCTGCTGGCAGCCCAATGAGGACCTTCGGAAGGAGCTTTGGAGGAGGGCTGAAGGGGATTTGGCTGAAACGGGAGAGTCTGCTGCGGGGACAGAAATGAGCCTCTTGCCTGCCTGGGAGCTGGTTTTGGGGGTCAAGAGAGGTGTGCTCGCTGACAACTCAGCAGAGGCAGATAGCGCACTGGGCAGAATGGGGCGAGCTTGGACTTTGGATACTACGGAGTTTACAGAGTGCTGTGACCGGATGCTTTCTTGCTTCTTTTAAATTTCCACAAGCATATGTTCCTGCCTTAGAAACGTCCAGAGGCAGCCTCTCTGCCTTCTGTGAGTGAAGCCTAGCGCAAGGCGCTGCTCCTGGGCCTGTTTCCCCGCTGCACCTTGCACTTCAGGTGTTCCCTGACAGAGTGCTCTGGACTTCAGGGCCTCTGCATGGGTGCCCCACAGGGTGCTGAGTGATAGGAAGGCAAAGCCACGTGGGTGTGATATCCTCTGACAGCACGACAGACTCTCGGGCAAGGGGAGACCAGTCAGTAGATTTGGAGGTGACAGTGCTAGAGTCACATGGGGACAGACTGGGGGCTGGGAAGTCACAGGGGCAGTGGACCAGCCTGCCAAGTCAGGTGCCTCCTGGAAGAAAGGAGGCTGAGCCAAGATTGGGAAGACATGGTGGGCTGGACGGTAAGAGGGGAGACTGGGGCTCTCGGGGGAGGGAGGGACCAAGGCACAGATCACCGGGGATCCAGGGAGCAGGGGTAGGGGGCTCCCGAGGGGTGGGGCGAGTGTAGGGAAGTGGGGGGAGGACGGGCAAGGGCTAAAGGTGGGAGGTCATGTGAGGGGACACAGGTGGTTTTAGGGCCCCCAGTTCCTCTGTCTCCTGGGATTCTGCTTCTTTAGGTGACATTGGAGGAACAGCAAGCAGAGGAAGGTGGCCTGCACTGTCTGGACAGCCTGAGGCTGAGTGCTCTTACTTAGTGGGCTGAGCCCAGGCCTGCACCTGAGGCTGACCAGGCCTCCCAGCTGACCTTCCGCCCTCAGATAGGACTGTGCTCAGAGTCCAGGAAGAGGAGGCTCAGAAGGGCTGCTGCACCGTGTGGAGAGGGGAGAACGCAGAGTGGAGCTGGTGCGGCCCGCGATGCAGGGCCACCGACTCAGGCACGCAGCCACTCGCCCGCGGAGAGGAGCGGCAGGGGAAACGGAGCAGAGGCTCCAGCCCAGCAGGCCACCTGCCCATGTGGGAAAGGGCACTGTTCCCTGCACACCGACCCAAGTTGGACCAAGGGGAAAGGGCCCTTCCTTCCCCAGGAAAGGGTGGGGGTCAAGAAACAATGAGCACAGGAGCAGGTAACTGGGTGTCACTATCGAGTGCTTGGGCATCTCCCGGTGGGAAGGGCACTGTGGCACTGTTAGGCCAACACACACACCTTTTAGGGTCTCTGGACACGTGGCAACTCCCAAAGTCTACGCCAGAGACGGGGGAGCTCCCTTCTCCAGCCTGGTGAGGACTCACACACAGTATAAACCTAGCCGAGCCCGAGTCTGGAAGAATATGTAATAGATACAGTACAAAAGCCACAGAATGAGGGCTGAGGAATTGGACAAGTTCCACATGAAAAAGAAAAGTCATAAGTCAGAGAAGAATAAATCGGCTGAAGCAGGGGGAGCAGGAGAATGCCCAGAGGTCTCCATGCAGCAGGAAAACGGACCAGGAAGGAGATGAAAATCCATCCCCTTCGCCCACCACAGAAAGATTGATTTCTCTGATGTCCCACTGCCTGGTCTTCCTCTCAGGGAGTTCTGAGGATTCATCCAAGCAGAGAACAGGAGATGAATTAAATGTCACCGAATGTCCTCAAGGAGTAGAATCATTTGTGACAAAGAAGTACTTTGGGGGTGAGAAGGGACGAGGTAATCAGTCCTCCAGAGCAGTTTTACAAACAAGAAAAGAAAAAGAGCAATGGAAGAGGGATGGGAATCCCAGGGTGGCGTCCGAGGTCAGGGTCGTCAGGGCTGGAGGGAGCAGCACGTGCCTACTGCCGAGAAGAGGGCGGGGAGAGCGGCATCCAGCAGGAGTTGGGGCAGAGTACCTCCAGGAGGGCAATTTTAGAATGAAAGTGAGGAGTAAGCCTTGGGCCAGGTGACACCTGCTTCTCGGAGGACAGAGGTCTGAGGAGAGTCACTGAGTGAGAAGAGTGCTGATGAGCTGCAGACGCACGGGAATATCCAGACACCTGGGGTCTGGGCAGCGGAGGGATGGGGAGAGACTCCAAGGCTCTGAGAAGCAGGAGACAAAGGGGAGGTTTCCCAGCCACGGGGAGAGTTGGTATTCCAGGTGAATGACCCGGACACTTCTCCCTGGGAGAAACAATTCATGGCATTGTGCTGTGGTGGCCACGAGGGGGAGGGGAGGGCCACCCTTCCCCACATCTCTCCTCCCTTGACTGCGTGTGGGCTGGGTCTCCTGGGGGCCTCAGGCAGTGCGTGGCCCTTTTGCCACTCAGTGTAAGACCCAGCCCCTATGCCACCTTTACAGAAAGCCCTCGCTGCCTTGCTGCCCAGCCTGGGTTAATGCCAATGCCTCGCCGTCACATGCCTGCCAAACTGTTCCGTAGCTACTTGTTCACCTGCCTCTCTTCCCACTGGGCTTTGAATACCTCGAAAGCATAGATGAGGTTCAACTTTGCATCCCCGGGGATTTCCTCAGGGCTAGGCACACAGCAGGCCCTTGATGAACGACGTGGCGAGGCAGGCAGCACCTCCGTGCACTGGACACTTAGGGCGTGCCGGGCATCGTGCCCTCCCTTCACGTATTCAGCCTCATTTTGTGTCACTACTGCTCTGTGAGGAGGGGCCTAATCCCCATTGTACTGATGAGGAAATTGATAGTGAAGTTTGCTTATCCAAAGTCCCTGGGGAAGGCCGCAAAGAGGGGATCCTGACCTGGGTCTCTCAGATTCCACTCTCACAGCAATGTCACAGGGTGTACAGAAGGACCCATCCCCCTGCTCTTGGGTAGTAGGGGGTGCCAAGTTCCCTAGAGGCATGTGGGAGGCAGGAGAGAAGCAGAAACGGGCGGAGGCTTGGTTTGCGGTGGCTGTAGGCTGCTTGATCTGTCAGGAAGTCTGGGGTCTCTATCCAGTCAGGAGGGTTCATGAGGACAGGTCCAGCTCCCCTCCTCCTGTGTGGTTCATGCACTGACCACCAGTAGAGATGGAGTGACAGTGACCACCTCCAAAGACCCAGCTGAACAAAGGAGGGACACGGTCGACAGCAAACCCGGAGCGCTTGAAATCTCAGGAGTGCCTCTTCTCACTGTCTCTCCTTGGACCCTACTTTCAATTCAGGTTTTTCCCAGGATACAAAATTACAGCTTCAGAACATTTTTGCCACATTGAATTTGAGGTGAATAGATGCTATTTTCTCTTCCGTGAGTCCAGCTGGTTGTGTGGCTGTTTGCACCCCCAAAGGAAGGACCACGGGCTCAAAATCAGCAGTACTTCCCACGGTCATGAGTTAACATTGCTTCCCCCCATGACCAAGACCTGCTGGTGGCTCCAGAGGAAAGGAAGCACCCAGGATAGGTCTCATGGCAAACCCTTGACCTCTTCTGGAATCAGGCAACAAGGAGTTTGTCCATCTGTTACCACTCACATCCCTCCCCTGGACTTCTGGTCACGAAAGGGGCCTTGAAGACCAGCTAATCCGAGCCTCTTCCTGTTACAGAAGAGGAGACATGCCCAGAGAGAAGTGGGGACTTGTCCCAGGTCCTGCTGACTGAAAGCCATGAGCTCAGGACACAATTCAGACAGCACTTTTTTCTTTCTTGTTTAGTCCCAGGATTGAACCCAGGGGCACTTAACCACTGAACCACACCCCCAGCCCTTTTTATGTTTTATTTGGAGACAGGTTCTGGCTGAGTTACTCAGGGTCTCACTAAGTTGCTGAGGTTGGCTTTGAGCTCACAATTCTCCTGCCTCCGCCTCCCACATTGCTGGCATTACAGGTGTGCGCCACCGTGCCCGGCACAGGACACAATTCAGTTTTATTTTTGCAGCTGCCGCAGGCTCTAACCACCACAGACTCAGCAGAACAGCACTGCTGGCCGCGTTTCGGGTGTGTTAGCAAAGTCTGGTGTTGCTTCTACTGTAGCACAAACAGGATTTCTTTCTTAACATTCTCCTGGCTCGGAGATCACTTTCACCCCAAGCGTCTTGGCTCAAGCTAGCCAGCAGAGACCCTCCCCCTGGGCGTCAGCGTGGAGACTTCAGACACTTCCCCAGCCTGCGCTTGCTCATGAGGCTGCACCAAGGGAAGAGTCCCACACGGGCAGGCATGCTTATTTTCCTGGGCTTCCACTTGCCCAGGTGATTTTGTGTAAGATTACCAGTCTGTCTTGAGAGAGTGTTGGGAATTAAAGATCTAACAACATATACAACCCAGATGGCGTGGAGTGTCTCGGCTTGCCTCTTGCCCACCCTGGGTTGGTGCTGTCTGATCTTTTATTGTTATTATTGTTGTTATTATTATTATTACTTTTCAATGGTAGGTACTAGAGCTGAACTTCTCTGAGACTGAAAAATGAGCTTTCTTTACCATGTCACGGATCCTATGCCCTTTCTAGTCTAATCAAGAATCCTATTGCCTCATCAGGTCAGAAGATTCTGTGCACTGAGAATTCAATTTTGATCAGAACGTCCACATGAGCTAGAAGACCAGACCTCCGACAAGGCTGGGGTTCCTATGCGTAACTGTGCCTCAGGGGGAGAGTGAGACCAGAGGAGGCTTAGATGCCACTGTGAGCTCTCCAGGGTCCTGACCCCACCTCCCAGCTCCTGGATGCCAGTCTTCATCCCTCATCTCCCAGCCCTGGATATCCTAAGCCCATCTGAGCTTGAGGTTCTGCATCAGAATCTGAGTGGCGGTCTCCGGGAGCCCATGGGCATTATTACTGGCAGCCACACTGTGTTACAGCTGATGGTATCATTGTGGCAATTGCTAGGCACCGTTCACTTGGCACACACTATAACCAGCAAGAAACAGGGGTGCAGCATCTCTCAAAATTCACCCTCACCATTTTACAAGTGAGCAAATGGAGAAAACTCTGCCCGAGGTCACTGAGAAAATAAATTAATTTAAACACAAAAAGTGCCCACAGTTTAGCAGACACTCAATAAATGTTAGCCGATCATTGTAGTTTCCCTTCTTATACTGTGTTGCTATTGACTCAGATATTGAGCCCCCACAGGAGGAGGAGGAGATACATTTTGAGGGCACCTCCCCCCATCTCCAAGCACTTTGAGGCAGAGGTGAACCTGAGTGGATTTTTTTTTCCCCAAGGGAAGGAAAGAACAACAGTCAATCAAAACTGATATATTGGTTTTGGAATCACAGAAAGTTGGAAGGGAGACTTAAATAAAAGAAATAGATTGCAACGAGGTTCAGCGCGAGTTTAGAGATGACTCTTCAGGATGCACGGCTGCCTCAGACCCTCCCCATCTGCTCGGCCCTGAGTCCGCGGAGGGCAACCCTAGGGACCAATTCTCAGTCAGAGATGCTGGGGAGGCCTGAACGCCTCTGGTTTCCAGGAGGTCTGGTTGACACCTGGTTCGCATCTCTGTTCTTTTTGGCAATAGGGACGTTGCTCGACTTCCTGAGCTTCTCATCTGGAAAGCAGGTGCATCAAGGTGGCTGCCTCGGGGCCCTTGATTTTCTAAGCAAAGATGAAATAAAAGGACGTCGTGAGGCGATGGGCGCCGCGTGGCCTGTGGGAGCCACGTGGACGTGCCGTGGGCGATGGAGAGCCAGGAGTGCCCGCCGGGCCTCTGGGGAGAAACCCTCCCTTGTCTGTCTGCACTCGAACTCCTGGTTCTGAGACAAGAGTTCTAACCCAAACAGCCGTGTCCAGAGGAAACCCACGGAGCCCCCCTGAGCTCCTGGAGAGGCCCTTCCTGGGCGCGGCCTCCCCGGGGACTGTGAGGTGAGGAGCCTGAGCCCAGTGCCCCCTGGACGCTGACCTCTGTCGCCCTGCTGGAGAGGCAGACGGCCCGCTGGGACGTCAGGCACTGGCTTCTGAGTCCAGTGCTGCCAACATGACCCCTGTGTACCCCGCTGCCCTCGTGGGTGGTGAGGGGAAGATGTCCCCTTTACCCAGAGTGGCTTCTCCGCTGCCCTCATTAAGTCCTAAAAAGGGCCACATCACCCTCTGCGAGCACCAGGCATCCCAACAAAGTCCAAATGCCAAGTCAATTCCCTGCAGCACCGAGGCTCCCGTAAGGCAATTCCACTTTGAAAAAAACATGCGTTCGCTTACGCTCATAAATGTTACATGCGGGCTCGGATTACTCTCCAACTCAATGCAGATTTAAAATGTAAATTATCTAAAGTGTCTAAGACCTGCGGTCCACGCTGCTGCTCCTAAGGCCGCGCAGGGCACACGTGCATGCATTATTCACGCGTCAGGCACCGTCCTGCACCGGTACAGCCAGCGGCACAGCGACTTGAGGAAGAGGCCTGGAGAGAGGTGTCCGGGGGCTCCTGAGGCAGGCCCTGCATTTCTGCCTTCGAGCCCTGCTTTCGATGGCAATCCCGTCACCCATACGGCACGGGGACTGTGGTGCCTCTGGTGGGTGCTCGTGGCCACCGAAGCAGTCTCCTTAAGCACGTTGACCCTCTGTGCTACCTAAGCAGCCAACCAGCCCATCCTACCACCGTGACCTGCGAATGTCCCACCAGGCAGCATGGGCCCCTGTACATCTCAGGGTCTTGCAGAACGTGAATGTGAAGGTCCCGAATTCTAGTCCCTTCAACAAGAGGTGACTCGTCCAGCTGGAAGGCTTCTTGTCACGGTAGAACACTCACCTGCCCCACAACACATGGCCCCTGCAGATTGTGGGAGCAAGCGGGGGTGAGCACCCTTTTTACACAATGGCGCACCATCGCCCCGGCCCAGCGCCCCCAATCTGGGCGTACAGCCCGAACATGGGCCCTCAGTTGTGAAGGGGCCGGCTCTGCTCCGCCCAGTCACTTCCTCTGCTGCATGGCTTTATCTGGAAGAGTCTGCCCCTCAAAATGATCAAAGCCCTGTCTTTGCTCACCCTAAGTCTCAGGTCTGGGACTGGATGCTGTGGTGGTCAAAGTGCTGCCATAACTGGACACTGAGGTGGAAGGTGCCCACCAAGAAACTCCAGAGAGCATCCCGTCCCCTGCTACCTGCCAGCAGCACGCCCCCTGGCTCACTCCAGCACTGACTTCCTCCGCGGGGCGCCCGCTGGCAGACCGTCCACTGTCCCTATGGGCTCTCGGGCACCGAGCGCCTCCGCCGAGCCCTCAGATGGCTTTATTTGCTTCGCCAACAGAACAGCAAGTGTAACCTGACGGGCTGCCAGTGACCCGCTGTCACGGGATGGCGAGCGATCGCGGAACACTGAACGGAACCGTGGAGGCCTGGGGACGGGCGAGACCCAGCCCAGGACGTGCTGCAGCGGTTCCCTTGCCGAGCGGCCCCCGGCACTGGCTGGTGCTGGCACGTTTGCCTCCTGCTCCCATTCGGGTAGCGGTGTGGGTGCTGGTGACAGGACCGCCTGGTTACGGCAGCTGGGCTGACACGGGCTCCAAGCGCCTTTCCTGAACCGTGGAAATGGTTTCCGTTTCTCTGTGGCCCCCGACTGCTCAGATATACTAAAAACCAGGCAGAGAGGAGGACCTTGCGGTGACGCTGAGCTCTGTTTTGAGTCCTGGTGGAGCCAGGCTGTGGCTGGTGATTTGGGGCTTTGGCCCCTCTAGCCTTCTCTTCCTCCTCTCTAGACAGGGGATAAGCCCTTCTGACCTCTGTGTTTGGTGGCACTCAGGAGAGGAGGGCTGCAGGGCCCAGGCAGCCTGAGTGGGGTCCGGGGCAGCTCAGTGGTGAGGCCCGTGGTGCAGCTCCTGAGCACCAGGCGTGTCCTCCCTGGCGTTCGCCTCCCCCTTGACCTTCCTGGCGCTCACTGTGAGTGGACTCCCTTAGCATCTCAAAACATGAACCAGAATTTGGGGTGGGGGTTGGTTTTCTTTAAAGCCCGCAACATCTTTATCATCCTAATAATTCAAAATGGTAACTCATCTGACTCGCTGCTAGATCAGGGCTGCCTCTAAAGACCCCCTGGTGTTTGTGTTTGCAGGCAGAAGCAGCTTGAAAAACGGAAATGGATGTATCATTACTATATAATTGATCTTATTAAGTCTCCTGTGATAACATTTAAAATTGATATCGGTCCAGAGGTGAGTCTCTGAGGGAGGCAGAGAAAGAGCTGAAACACTCTGGGCACTGACCTTGGCTCCCCAGGCCATGCCTCTGCCGGGTGTGATAATTCCTTGTCACTGAAGACACATAACACCATCGAAACAGGATGGGATATCCTGGCCTGGTTATTTCATGTTCAGTGCTTGGGATTTTCTATGATGTTTGCAATTTCCCATTGTAAAAACATGTGACTTTCTGGGGTGGAGAAATGAGAGACAGCACCAAGTGATCTGTATTCTGCTTAAAACCTCATCTAGTGACATCTGTTCTGATGGACTTTGGAAAGTGTCCCCAGAGCTGATTGCTTTTCTCAGAAGGCCAGAAGGATTGCATGTGGGGTTGGGCTTCCTGTGTCTTCCCCTTCTATGCTAAGCATCTTGCCTCTTGTTTCAACTTCATAAACTTTCTAACATCACAAGCGATTCTGTCAACTGGGAGGGAAAACCCCGCATCAGAGATCAGTGGTTTGAAATCCAAGCACCAGTGCAGTGGAAGCCCACTTGAAAAGATGTCTTCATTTTTATGAGTAAGTGAATTACCTGGTGAATCTGTTAAGATGTGGCTCGGTAGGTAGGGGCTGGTGGGACAGGGACTGCACTTCTAACTAACCTCCAGAGTTCCAACGTGGAGCCACCCTGTGAGCCCCAAGGCTGAGGCTGGAGGAAGGTAGGTCTGAGTGCCACTCAGGCCAGTCTCCACATATGGGGTGTGCTGACCGTCTCTCCGCTACACGGAATGACCTTCCCTCCTCCAAGCACCCAGCTGTCCTGGTTGAGACCACACCAGAGTAGCTCTCACTCTGAGAGTAGCTCAAGCCCTGGAGGGTTGAACCCTGTTTGATCTTGACTGATCCTTTCACTCAGCCCTGTCCCTGAAGAACCTGCCTCTGTGGCATAGGCATGTTCTTAGAAAGCCAGTGTGCCCTTTCTTCAGAGCTAACCCTACATTCTACCTTCCCATAGCCTTCTTTGTCGCCAACACCATTACCTGCCCTTCATGCCTCTGTGAAGATGTCTCCTAGCCCCTCCTTGAAGATGTCTCTAAGCTCCTCCTCCATCTCGCTGCCGTTTGGCTCGCTGCCAGCAATCGTCTATCTCTAGGGATCCCACGAGTTTCTGACTGAGTTCAGATTTTGACTCTCCTCAATTTTTTATTTTGTTGTTAAGCGTTCACTGTTTCTTTTCTGCTCAAGAGAGTTTGACCTTTTTCTTTGCACCCAGGTTTTGAAAGATTTAGGAAGAAAGACACATAGGCAGAAATGGGCCTGCTGCCCTGAGATCTAAACCTATCACCTCCTAAAATGTTCATGCCCTTGGACTCAGCAATTGTATTTGCAGGAGTTCATTGAAAAACAGGCAGCGATGCAGGCAAAGATAACTGCCCAAGTCTACCCACTGCAGGACCACTTACCATAGCAAAAGAAAATAAATACTAAAAATAAAACAAAAACCACAGATGAGAAGAAAAGATACAAAATTGTCTAAAGCAAAGTGGTGGTTAAGTAAGTGATTACTTTAAAATGGGGACTATTATGCCTGCTGAACAGGTAAAGTGGTCTGAACATCAAGTGACAGACTGCAACGAGACACGGGTGTGTACTGAAATTACAATGTGTGAGAAAAACTTGAGCTTAGACCTCAGCTGGTAAAAATACCCACTTGTTGCTAATCATTTTCTCTGGGTGATGGATTACAGACAAGTTATTTTGCTTTCTAAGTCTTATATTTTCTAAAATAAAACTGGATTCCTCTATTTCAAGCAGAAAGAATAATCCTACACATCAAAACAGTTTATGCCAATTTAGACATTAGATCCCATGCAGGTAATTGTAACCATCTGTGACTATCAGGCAGCGGCGCATGCGGGAGTTTCCAGAGAGCTGTGGACGACACACGGCGCGCTGCATCCCCTGCGCTCCCCACAAACCCGCCCCACTCCATCGCAGGCTTTGGCTAGGGCTCTGAGGCCTCTTTCCCTGGAAACAGTCATCTCTTTCACCTTGTTCCCATAGTCTGTCTTTAGTGACAAATTCCTTTAAGGTGCGACGCCTCCACTGCCTAGTCAACCAGCTGGCCTACTTGGGGGTATGATTGCAGATGATTGGGCCGCTTCTTAGCGTAAGGTGGCTTCGCGCTCAGTAGAAAGAGCGATTTGCACTGTGTGAGTCTCCACATTCTCCAGTGTGGACGTTCTGCAGTCTCCCTCAGGTGATGCTGACTTGAGACAGGGCCGTGCCTGGGGGGAGTCTTGAGAAAGGATCTATCGTGTGTGCGCCGGGCAACTGGAGCTGCCAGGCACGGGGTCGCCACGAGACTGACGCAGCGGCAGTTCCCGCACCCTACATCTCTAACACTCCCTGGTGGGGTGATACCTTTTTATATAAGCAACTGGGGCCCATCCCTGTGTCCCCTTCCCATGAGGGTCCCATGATGACCCCCCAAACCAAGCCCTTCCCCATGGCACCGAGGGAACACGCCACCTTCTAGATCACACTCTGCATACCTGGATCCCAGAACTCCATGTCCAAGTGGAGGTGAGTAGGAGGACTCTTGCCCCGCCTGGAGAGGGCCCCGCCATCTGTCTCAACATGGTGGGGTGGGATGGTCAGCTTATTTTGTTAGTATTTTCCTGCACTAAATCAATTTGTTATCCACCCAACCATTTCCTCTACTTATCTGTCTTTCATCTCATCAGTCCACCATCGACCCACCCGTCAACCTGCTAGTCCACCTACTTGTCTTCTCATCCGCCTCTCCATCCATCCACCCATCCAGTGAGCACAGGTAAGTAGTCACATAAGTCATTATGGGCCAGAAGCCAGGCTCACCTCTGGAGGGACAGTGATAAAGATGCTTGGGCCCTTGCTTGGCGCTGCTGTAGGCCAGTAGTTGAGGCAGTGCTGTGGTTTGGATAGGGGCTGAGTGTGTCCCCAAAGGCTCCTGTGCTGGAAGCTTGGTTCCCACTGGGGCAGTGCTGAGAGGTGGTGGAACCTTTAGGGGGTGGGGCCTAGTTGGGGATAATTAGGTCACGGGTAATGCCACCCTCAGAAGGGTTAATGTTGTTCTGTGCAATACCAGGTGGTTCCCAAGAGAATGGGTAGTTATCAAGGGAGGGCACTCCACGTGCTCAGTCCCTTCTGCACATGGCTGTTTCCCTTTCTGCTCCTCTGCCTCATTCTGACACAGCCAAAGGGGCCCTCACTAGAGGCAGAACAGATGAGGGTCTCCTGCTCTTGGACTTTTAGCCTTCCAAACTATAAACTAAATGAACCTCTTTTCTTTATAAAGCACTTAGCTGTAGGCATTTTGTTATAGAAACAGAAACTGGACTGATATGGATGGGCACGTGAGTGGGTACTCATTGTGCAAGGTGGAAAAAAACAGAAAGAAGGCAAGAAAGATAATTCTGGTTCATTAAAGGAGGACAGAAATAAGAAAAAGGTCCCGAAGGATGTGACTTAAATGATGTGGGTATTTTTCCAGACAGAGAAGAGCAGGATGGAAGTCCAGGATGAGAGAGGACACGCACAAAGACCGGACACAAGATGACGCAAGGCGGGTGGGTGGAACAGCGAGGGCCACCGGGAGGAAGCACCAGCTGTGGGCGCTGAAAGGAGCGGAACCCAAGCTGGGAAGGAGGGTGGCGGGTCGCGATGGCCCCAGGGCACTGAACCTGTGTTAGCCTGATTGTTCTGAAGCAAGGTCCACATGTGGCGGGATTTTATGTCTAAAGAAGTAAGGGGCATGGGGCACAGGCTGGAGCTGGGCCCCTCCACTGGGGAGGAGCAGGCTGGCTCTGGAGGGAGGCAGGGGGTGTGCTAAAGATGTGCCCCAGGTAGGGTGCGCAGGCTTGGGAACCGGATAAAGGAAGGCGGCTCAGAGGTCCCTGACTTGGGAGGCGAGGACTGTCATCAGGAGCAAAGGAATCCCGGGAGAGAAGCAGACGGGTGAGGCTGCCCCCTGCCCAGCACTGCTGCTTATGTGACAGGCGTTCACTGTCTGCCCGCTGTGTGCCAGCCGCTGGGGCAACGGGAGCAACCGGCCTGGGCCCGCCCTCCTGGAGCTTTGTCTTTCCCACGGGACGCACGCTAGGCTTTCACAGGAGGAACGGCCCTCTTTCCACCGCTCACACGTGGGTCAGCTCCTCCAGCCGGCGCAGACTCCCCGTCTGATGAACCCCCTGGCAAATGACCTCCTGTCCATCAACTGTCTGTCATGAAGACACTGCTGTTGGCGACGCTCGATCACGGAATGTTGCCGACGGCTCCGAGCCGCGCTTTCCTGCCTGGGATCATCACGTTCATGGGAGGATTGAGACCTCAAAGCAGATGCCCCCAGCTCTGCCAAGAGTGCTGGCAGCTTCCACCGGCCTCTCGGGCATCTGTAATGTTTCTGGCTTGCCCTGGATTTAGGCTCCTGTTGGACAGCTGACCAAGGGACTCAACGGGCCTTTTGTTTATCTCTTTCAAACTCTTGGGGCTTTGCCAGTATTTGGGCACCAAGGCAGATGCACGAGGTCACTTTGTAGAATGCGGTTCCTGAGAAAGTGCGTCCCATAGCCTAAGACTGAGTCCTCAAGGGTGAGCAGGGACTCTGTGCTGGAAGGTGAGAGTCCTAATTAGTATTTTCCACGTGGTCAGTCAAGTGGGGCAAAGCCCGCTTCCTTTAGGTGTGCACAGCCTAGGTGATGGCAGCCAGGCCAGCAGGAGAGACTGACGCAAACCCCCAGTTATGGCAACATCACCTTCTTCCCTTCTCGGAGGCTCGTTCTTTCCCTGGTGCCACCAACAGTCACAAACGCCTCAGTTACGGCAGCAACTTTCCTGGGCTCCTGCTTCAGCCTCTCTCTGGGGGCTCACGGAGAACGTCTCTCTGATGGGTCAGCAGGTTTTACTTGGCCTTTTTCTTGTGGGAAATCCAGTGCAGAGAGTTTCCATCCACCTGATTCTCATGCTTAGCAGTTTTTTAAATTTTTTTTGAGTGTGGACAAAAATGACATGAACAATGACCGGCAGGGGCTGGGGCTTCTCTGAGCTAGGATAGCATCGCCAGCCAGAATGGGCAACCAGAAGGACACCGATGGGGCACCCTGCAGGTGGGGTGCGCCGGGCGAGGGCTGCCGGGCCCACATCTCTCTGCTGTGTTCCCCTTGATGCTCAGCACACAACTTTATCCCTTTGAAGTGCTGCCAGGATCTCTTCTTTCCCCAGAGTCCTTTCCTTTCTTGTATTTTGATCTCCCAAACAGGTGCTTGGCACAAGGAGGGAAGGAGGAGGGCTGAAGGGAGAGGACGGAGGTGGCTCTCCCTGGGGCTGCAGGTGGCCGCTGTCACCGCTGTTGGTGGAGAGACGCAGTTAGCGACAGGTGAGGAGACATCAGCTTGGCTTCCTGGGTCACTCTGGCTCCTTGAGCTTTCTGTAGGAGCGCTGACAAGCATGCAGCCAGACAGGGAGGGAAACTGGGCAGACCACGCTGGGGCAGAAAGCACTCTTGTTTTCTTTAGGAGAAAGTGACGTGTGAGAAGGCAAATACCATCGTTAAAGGAAAACGCAGTTGAAGCGTTCCGCGACTCTTCGTAGTAAAACCCTTCCCCTGGCAAGGGAGGCAGGGGGGACCCTGGGAGGTAGTAGGAGGGAGGCGAGCATCCAGAGCAGGTGAGCGGATGTGCCTTGGCAAAGGAAGGGCTGTCAGCGTAGGACGTGACCTTTTGGAAAGACGATAAGGCATCTTCTCATCCAGGCATCCCAAGACACCTTGGAAACTCATCTCATGGTCTTAAGTCACCCCACATCCCCGGAAAAGGAACTGGTTTTCGGGGTCCCCAGACCTCAGAGAACATAGTCCCTCCTTCCCCAGGCTCCCCCCCCCCCTCCTCACTGCTTCACTTATTTCAGCCTTTTGGGTGAAGCCTCAGCCAGACCTCTAGGCCCGGCCTCCCCAGAGGCCCCGTGCAGGCTGGTGGCTCTCAGTGAAGCCTAGGCCTTTCCTTCCTGGGTGTCACAGTTTGCGATCGCACACTCGCTGGTGCCGCCGCTTGTCAGAAGCCTGCTGCCCACTGGACTCTGCGCCCGTGAGTTGCAGGACATGGAGGCTGCAGTGCACGCTGTCACCAGCACAATACCTGCTGCGTGTGGCTTTTGGGGAGGGATGGCGCACATGGAGATGGCCCCACCGGCTGGAACTCAGGCTGACTGGTCCTCAGAGCAAGGCCTTGGCTCTCTTCCACGCCCTGTTTTTGTGTCTTCACTCTCTCACCCTTGATTTCACCAGCCTTTCCTGGGTACCTACCACGTGCCAGGTGCAGACAGGCACTGTAGATATTTCAGACAAGATGGACGTGGCCATGCGGCTGTGGTGCCCTCCGTCTGGTGGGCCCTGGAGGGCTCTGTCTGTTCCAGACTCGCTGACAGTCTTCCCTCCATGCTGCCTCCCAGGCTCATCAACCCTGATTTCTTTGAGCAAAGATCAGGAGACACAGCAGAAAGCATGAGTTAAACCCAGGCCCCATCGATCTTTAGAAATGGCACCAATCCCAGATGTTATTTGGCATTTATATTGCATTTCCAAAACGGATTTCCAAATGTTTGTTTCCAGAAAGTCTTGAACCCAGAGAAATAAGGAACAATAGCTTTCTTCTTCCATTTAGAGGGGAAAAGAATCAGTGGCAAGTCCAAGAGATGAACAACCAGGACAACTGGAAATAAAGCTTTAAGTTAAATTAAAGCTAGTCACTCGGAGACTCTCTGTAGCTGCTTGCTATGCACAGGCTCCTTGGTTGCTGCTGGGGATATCGAGATTCTGGGGGTGTCAAGATGAGAGCTCTGTCCTCCAGGGGTTCAGAGCCCCTTAGGGGAGGAGCCACCTGAAGGCAGCAGGGAGGCACCAGGCACCATCCTGGGGTAGAGACGCCGCCTCTCCATCAAGGTTGAGGCCCAGTCTTAACTCAGCAGCTTTCTCCGGTCACCTTATCAGATGGCACCTGTTCCCAGTCACTCCCTGCCTTGTGACGCTATGGC